>NC_080854.1:21183723-21501843 GCF_030435755.1 Ochotona princeps | reverse complement strand
GGCCAAGCTCCCTACTCCCTGCTCCCACTTCAACGACTGCCAGCATCTGAGGGCTGAACCAGAAGATGAGAGCGCTCCTGCTCTGTGGGACTGTGCGTCTCTTGGCCTCCCAAAATAATTACATGAGCGAAACAAACACACACACCCTATGCCTTGCCAAAGATAATAAACACATTCTGGTACACAATTCTAGAAGCTGATTTTTAACTCTAAACTTAGGTATTAATGTAAATCACGCGTATACATACCAAAAGGAATATCAAACCCATCCACAGGCTGGGAAGCGTGATGCTCCTGCTGTTCCTAAATGAATATCCAAATAAACAAACTATGGTTAACTCGAAGAAATCTATTATTTTGGGAAAAAAATCCAATAGCTAGGAAGACTGTAGAATCCTTAAATACAGGCTCACTTTCATTCTGAGCATCATTATCTGTCCCATCAAGTTATGTGCCATCAAATTACTTTAGAAAAGAGTTCATGAAATGCATGAGTCAACCAATTCAGTGTGAAGTTACTAAGTTATGTGCGACTGTAACACTTGTAATCCCATGGGCTGAGTGCCAATCACTTGGCTTTCCACCCAGCTCGCTGCTAATCCAATTGGGAAGGAGGAAGTCGGTCCAAGTCCTTGGGCCCTTGACACCTACAGGGGAGAACAGGATGAAGCCGCAAGCTCCTATGGCTTGGCCCAGCTGCGGTGACCTTCTGGGGAGACAATCAGCACATGGGAGATCTCCGGGTTCTGGCTCCCTCTCCTTGTGCCATCTTGACTTTTACATAATAAAATCTTGAAAAGTTGTAACAATGAAATCTGACTACATGCCTCTACACACACTCTTGAGGCAGGCCTTTAAAAAAATCCGTAGGGGTTTAAGATCGGACTTAAAATACAGGTTAAATAGTGTCGGTTTCCCAAATCTGTATTTGGGAATCCCAGAGGCACCTTAGAGATACGTCAGACTGTATAGGAGCCCTGGTAACATGCCACACACATCAGGGTGTCACAAGACAAAGCAGGATGACTGAAAACACAGGGAAAAATCGCAGACAGGCTCTTAACTGCAGTTCCAGCCTTCCCTTCAGCTGCTTCTCACACCCCTAGCCAAGGGCCTGATGGTTTAGGGAGGAACAGCAGGAACCTGCGCACTGAGCGACATCGGCATTGTCCTAGTCACAGTCCAAGGCCAACAGCCATCAGATGAAATAAATCACAAACACAAGCCAAATTGTGTGTGCGCCAATCGGGAAAGAACCTGGTTGTTTAATACCTGGGGTTTCACAGCCGCTTGGAGATGAGCGCTCTTAGTGAGTGAATCCTCTGGTTGTGAAGTGACAGCTGGGTTTCTTTTCAGTTTCTCGGAGCTTTTTGCCTGCAGCTCTTTCAGGGCTCGACGCCTTTGCCTGTTAACCAAAACAGCACAGCATGGAGCACACTCACGCTCGCCATAGTATCATCAGTTTTATGTCTGTATCACAGCAGGGGAACAATGAGCAATATTATGCTGCGTTACATTTAGTAGTATTTAATTATACGAGCAACATTTTCTGATGAAAGAAAAACATAAGGAAAAAATCAAAGAAATGTGAAATTTACATTAACTTACTCCATTACTGTTAATAATGTTACTGGATCCGGTGCAGTAGCCTAGTAGCTGAAGCCCTTGCCTTGCATGCACCTGTATCCTGTATGGGTGCTGGTTTGTGTCCCAGCTGCTCCACTTCCCATCCAGCTCCCCGCCTGTGGCCTGAGAAAGCAGTCGAGGATGGCCCAAAGTCTTGGGACCCTGCACCTGTGTGTGCAACCCAGAAGAGGCCCCCGACTCCTAGCTTCGGAATGGCTGAGCCTCTGCCATTCCGGCCACTTGGGGAGTGAATTATTAGACAGAAGATCTTCCTCTCTGTCTTTCCTTCTCTCTGTATATCTGACTTTCCAATAAAAATAAATAAATCTTTCAAAGAAACAGCAGGTATTACTAATGGAAATCTTGGAACAGGCTATATCTTTCATTGTATTTATTGTGTTAGAACCATTATGGCATTTTTCAACTCTATTTACTGCGGGTTCAAAACTGGTGGCAAAAATCCTACCAGATGACTGCACTTCCCTATTTGAGGTTCCACTGGAGGGGAAACAGATAACCAAACAGTAAAGGGACAGCTTCAAGATGGAGTGATGTGGAAAAGATGGGAGGAATGAACCATTTCTAGAAATAGCATGTGTGATCATTTTAGTTTGAAAATGCATAACTTTAAATTCTTTTCTAAAGCCAGCATAATGGCTCAACTGGCTAATCCTCTGCCTCACTGAGTTGGGATCCCATATGGGTGACAGTTTGTGTCCTGGCTGCTTCTCCTCCCATCCAGCTTCCTGCTGATGACCTGGCGAGGCAATCTCTGGTGGATGCAAGAACCTCTGGTCAGCTCAGTTCTGGCCATTGCCACCTTTGGGGGAGTGTACCAACAGATGGAAGATCTTTCTCTCTCCTTCCCTCTGTAAATCTAATCTGCCTTTCCAATAAAATAAATCTTTTAAAAATTATTTCCTAGATTCATTAATGCTTTATGTAAGCAGTGAACACCCACTGTAAGTAAAATGCTGTATTAAGAGCTCTGCAGATTTTGTGTTAATGATTTGAGGAGCATATAGAAAGCTCTAGTTTGCTGGTTCATTTCCTATCTGCTTGCAGTGGCCAGAACTAAGGTGGAAACCCAGCCTGGGTCTCCCATGCAGGTAGCAAGAGCTCAGACTCTCAGCCAGTCCTGCTGCCTGTCAGGGCGTACACTGGCAGGACTCCGGCCTCAGGGCCAGCCATCCCATCCTTGTACTTCAGTGGGGGATGCTGGGACCCTAACTGCGACACCAAAAGCCTGTCACAGCTTCGTTTGCTCTCATGCACTTTTCACAGTATGTTTAAACGATTTTCTTCATAAATGCTCCTGTTTCATTTGAGAATCTTCATTTAAGAGAATATGGAGGGGCTCGGCAGCGTGGCCTAGTGGCTAAGGTCCTCGCCTTGATCCCATATGGCCGCTGGTTCTAATCCCGGCAGCTCCACTTCCTCTCTATCTCTCCTCCTCTCAGTATATCTGACTTTGTAATAAAAAAAAATAAATAAATCTTTCAAAAAAAAAGAGAATATGGAATGATGAGTAGACCAGCACTGTGGCATACCAGCCTGCGATACCAGTGTCCCATGTGGGTGCCAACTCTACTAATGGCATGGAAAAGCAGCAGAAAATGGCCCAAGTATTTAGGTCCAAGACCCAGATGAAGTCCCAGGCTCTTTCCTTTGGTCTTGCCAAGCCCAGCAGCTGCAGTCATTTAGGGAGTGAGCTATCAGACAGAAGATTTCTCCCTCTCCCTCTAGTTTGGCCTTTCAAATAAGTAAATCTTTAAAAATAAGGAAACAATACACCTGATAGATACTGCATCAAATCTAAGATAGCACCAAGACTATCGTATGGCACCAAACATGCATCTTGTTACAGAAAAGAGTAAAGTACTCCAGCCTATGAGCAGGATAAAATTCCTCGAGAAAGTGATAGTTTTTGCTTTACAATATAACATTTTGTCAAAACAGACTATTATTATTTGAAAAATCAAACACGTAAGAGAGAGATCTTCCAGTCACTGCCTCACCCCCCAAATGGTCGGAGCTGAACCAATCTGAAGCCAGGAGCTAAGAGCATCCTCCAGGATTCCCAAGCGGGTGCAGGGACCCAAGGACTTTAGCCAACTTCTGTTGCTTAACCAAGCCATAAGCGAGGAGCTGGGTCAGAAGTGGAGCAACTGGGATTCAAACTGGCTCCATATGGGATGCCGGTGCTACAGGCAGAAGCCTAGCTTCCTATGCCACGGTGCCAAGCACCACAGTACAGAAATTTTGCTCACTACAAGATATATTCAAAAATGACACTTGAACAGGAAACTGAATGTGAAACTACTTAAGAGTGTACAAGGCGAAACCAGATAAACTGCATCTTAATGACAAATGAGTGTAAATAATAATGAACTTGGTGGCACAGGACACTGAAATACCATTTAAACCTTGCCTTTTTTTACTGTCCTTTTCTTGCCTTACTTCAGACGATTCGATTTTGGCCTTCAGAAGCTGCAGCTGCGCAGAATCACCTTGTTCAAATAAATTCTGTGTCAGCTTCTGCTGGCGTTGTTTCAGCGCAAGGAGGTTTTCCAGTGGGATGAGTTGTGGCTTCTTAAACTAGAAGAAACATCAAAAAAATAATAAGCATTATAAACTCAATTGTTCCACATATTAAGAAACTGAGAAAAACATTTCTACAGATTGATGTACAAGAGGCAGAACAAATCACATGTGCCACACGGATGTGGACTGGCGAGGCGAGCGCCCGTGTCGCTGCCCAGCACTCCAGACCGCCCTGCGCGTCCTCGCACAGAAATCCTCACCTTCCACACTCTATTCCCATATTGCAATATTGATCTTTTTAAGCAACAGGAACGAACAATGTCTGACATTTCATTTAAGGTGATTTCAAAGGGAGGATGTAAAAGCCTAGAGATCCAGAACGGTTGAGTAGCGTGCTTACAACTCCTGAAGCAAGGTCATGAGAACTTGGGGAGAACTTTAAAAAACAAAACCTGTGCTTAAAAATTCTTCAGGGCATGGCAGGAGGGGGCGTTGTGGCATGGTGGGTGAAGCTGCTGCCTATGACACCTGCACCCCAGAGGGGTGCCACTTTAACACCAGACTTCTCCACTTCTGATCCAGCTCCTCGTTGCCACACCTGAGAGAGCAGCCAGAGACAGCCCAAGTACCTAGGCCCCTGCACCCACATGAGAACCAGGCTGGATCTGACTCCTGGCTTCACCATGGCCCAGCCCTGGCTGTTACAGGCCACGAGCCAGTGCATGAAAGGTGAATCTCTAACTCTGCCTTTCAAATAAATAAAACTTTAAAAGCTAGCTCATAAGTAAATCTTTTAAAATTGTCTACGCAGGGTCAACGTTTCAGGGTACTAGATTACGTCTCCTGCAATGCTGGCGTCCTATATGGACATCAGCCCCAATTCTTGCTATCCCAATTTCAGCTCATCTCCTCCTAATGCAACTTGGAACGGAACAGAAACAGCCCAAGTCCTCAGACCCCTGCTTCCACGAAGAGACCTGGAGGAAACCCAGGGCTTCTGACGTCAATGTGGACCGAGTCCAGCTGTTGGCAGCATTTAGGGAGTGAACCAACAGAGGGAAGATCTCTTTCTGCAACTCTGCTTTTCAAATAAATACTTTTTAAAAATTATTCTCAAAATCTCTTATTTCACTCTTTTAATCTGTTTACCTTCTAGTCCTGTGTTCAGACAAAAAGGAGGCATGGTAAATATTTTTTTCTAAGAAATAATTGTTCTGGGGCCAGACCAATTGGCTAATCCTCAGACTGCAAGTGCTGGCATCCTATATTGGCGCTGATTCTTGTAACAGCTGCTCCACTTCCCATCTAGCTCCCTGCTAATGGCCTGGCAAACAGTGGAGGACGGCCCTAAGCCTTAGGATTCTGCACTTGAGTGGGAGACCCAAAAGAAGCTCCTGGCTCCTGGCTGTGGATCGGCTTAGCTGCAAGCATTTGGGCCATTTGGGTTGTGAATCAGCAGATGGAAGATCCTTCTCACTGTAAATCTGCCTTTCCAATAAAAATAAATAAATTTTAAAAATAAAAAAGGGAGTAACTTACTTTTCTACTAGCATGTTCAAAGCTTAAAAGTACACAAGAAGAATGAATTAGTAAGATACTACTACAAAGCTGCAACCTAAACAATTTGAATTTTAATAAATCAAGGATTATATCTTTCAAGAGGCAGGGTCATAAAGCTACCATTTTGCTTTAGGTACAGCTGAAACAAACCCTAGGATCACTGAATGATTATAACCTCCAAATGCTTCAAATAAAACCATATCACGGGCCCGGCGGCGTGGAAAAAAAAATAAAAAAAAAAGAAAACCATATCACAAGGGCTAGGAACCTTGATCAATATGTGTGCTGGGTCACTACCTCCACATGCACCCCACACAAGAGTATGATTAGCGGGCAATTCACTGTACTTATTTCTTCTCTGAGTAGAACAAATTACTATGAATGAGTCCAGTAATGGGCAGGCAAGCAACATGGTGCGGCACATTAACTGCCACTTGCAACACCTGCTTCCCCAGTCAGTGTTCATTTGGCTCCCAGCTGCTCCACTTCCTAGGAATGCACCATGAGACAGCCCAAGCACTGCTCCTGCCAGCCACAGGGGAGACCCAGGTGGAGCTCCAGCCTCCTGGTTTTGGCCTGACCTTGTCTTGGCTGATGCAGGCACAGGGAAGCAATGGAGCAGATGGAAGATCTCTTTCTGCCTTTCAAGTAGCTGAGAATAAACATATTGATAGGCCAGATAAACCAAATACCTTTGAAATACAGTATTATTTGAACTTGGTTTTTATGTTGATTGCCATAAACAGAAGCACTGTTTTTAAAATAGAAATGTGTAACAGCTCTTCATTGAACATACAGTACTGGTGACATGAAGAATGCCTGCTTCTGCATCCTCAATGGACAAGAACTAATTACCGTATTTTCTGGAGATAGGCATGAATGAAGCAATGATAGTCCTGAAAATCTGCTCTCCTCTGCAACAGCTCTGATGGGTACTGCAGGAACTGCAATTGATGCCCTGGAGGTCGCTGAGACTATAGGAGGAGGAAGTTGTAGGTGTAACAAGGGGAGTCCAAGGGAATTCTGAGGAGGAATCTCCAGGGGCCCCAGTTGAATATTAGGTATTTTGGGGGGACTTAACGTTACTGAAGAATCCTGCTGAGGTGTCACATTTGCAGGTCCAGCATCCCAATCCAAGTTCACCTGCTTAGGGATCTCTCTAGCCACAGTGTGTGCCCATTTCCCAGCAGCTGTTGAGGCGGCTTCCACATTATGCTGGCTTCCATCCCAAGGAGATACTGACAGAGGGCACATTACAGTCTGGGTCAGAGGAGGCTGCAAAGAATCCGAGACTCTCCAAGCCTCTCTTGGTTGGGCCAGAGGCCTGATGGGAACTGCAGGTAAGCAAAGGGGTCTGAACTCCTGCTTAGGCAGAAACTGAAGCAAAGGAAAACCATCACTAGGACTAAACGTTTCTGCAGGTGGGAGGAGTCTAGGTGTTTTCGGAAAAACAGAAGGTGTGGACAGAAGGTAGAGGTGAGTACTTCCAACAGGAGCTACGGCAGACCCTGAGGGTGGCAAGCTTTCAGATGCTGGAGTTGGTTCTCTCTTCTGGGTTTGGCTGCCTAAATGAACTGAAGGAATACTCCCACGTGGAACATTCTGGAAGAGAAGAGTGATATTGGGTAAGTTTAGCATATGTTACACATTGCTTATTTGGGAGACATTCAATATGTATTGGGGGGGGATGTACAGTGGAACTAGTAGGACACGGATGATATTGTCCTATGCATTACCGGTAAATTCCCATCGTTGTTTTGATCAGATTGGGTAATTCCTTCTTGGCAGTGAGGGCTATCCTTGCCAGGTTCTTTGCTGTACCCTCCCATCGAATGTGGCTTCATACGAGAACTTTCCTTAGGATTTCTGCTGTTCTCTTCAACACAATCATTCCTGTTTGTGGGGTTCGATGCTTGGCTTCCCTGTAAACACACAGGCTGAGACGGCTGTAGAAGCTGATGTATATCTGGCAGGTTAGAGAAGGAAGATCCTACTATTTGCATTAAGCTCAAGAAGTTGATCTGTTGCAGCTGAAACAAAACAGAAATCAGAGACATGTTAAAAATTAATGAAAATAGAAAAGCAATGATCATCTGAATATACTGTAATAGGGATACTTTCGTCTCATCTGGCAGATTCAAAAGTGCTCAGCAGGCAGTAAAGCAAGAATTCTTTTTATACAATACCAAGGCTTTATTAGACAGAGTCAGGTGGGATGGAGGTTGTATGACACTGAGCTTGTATTGGCTGGATTATTCCCAAAGTACCCACTATAGCTAGGACAGGCTAGGCCTGAAGCCAGCAGACACCAAGGCGGATGGTAGAAACCCAGCCCCAAATCATCCTGCTGTGTCTCGGTCCTTCAACACCAGGAAGCTGGACTCCGCAGCTGGCTATGTAACCCAGGCACTCCTCTTTGGGTTGTGGGAACCTTGACATCTTAACTCTAGGCCAAACCCCCGTTCTGACGTTGCTTTTTATTTTTTTAAGGGAAAACAAAAGAGCTTCCTCTTAACTGAGAATGAATATTAACTCATGAATGAGACCTGCGACTTATACTTTTTATAAACATCCAGACTAGAGAAGGATGCAATGCAGTGAAAGCCAATTAAAGGAGTCCCAGAAAGGAGCATTGGGTGCGGCAGTTAAAATGCTGCTTGAAATGCCGATAATAGAATGCGTGGTTTGAGTCCCAGCTCCTCCACATGTGATCCAGCCTCCTGCTAAGGAGCTCCCTGGAAAGCAAGAGATGATGGCCTTGGCTATTCCTGTGGAAGAACAGGACTGAGTTCTGGGCTACCGGCTCTAGTCTGGCCCAACTGTTGCAGGGATGTGAGAAGTGAATTAATGAAAGATTTTGATCCTTTCTCTTCCTCTCGCTTTGTCTTTCAAATAAGAAAGGTGGGCAGGAAGATGGAGAGAAGGACATACAGACAACAGAGGGAGGGAGGGGAGAGAGCAGAGAAATGGGAAAGATGGACGAATGGATTCCTAGAAAGACAACAGTCGCACACAGGTGAAGAGTGAGGGATTGGGGACAGACTCTTGCAACTGGCATCCTTTACGGGCACAGGTTTGAGTCCCACTTGCTCCACTTCCAACAAAGCTCCTTGCTGATGTTTCACAGAAAGCAAAGGAAAATGCATCCAGTCCTTGGGCCCGTGTCATCTAGGTGGGAGAACGGGACAGAGTTCCAGGCTCCTGGCTCTCTCACCTGGACTAGCCTCAGCCTTCAGGGAGTGAACAGTTGGAGAATCTCATTCTCTCTCTGTAACCTACCCTTCAAATAAACAGAAGACTTGGAAGGGCTGCCTGGGTGAGAGGCAAAGGCAGCTAACAGCGATTTCCACATGTTGCTGCACATTTAGAATCATCTCTGCAGCCTGAAGATGCACCAAAGGCAAGTCACTCATTAACCGCTATATCAGAATAACAGGGAAAGTAGCCAAGGGCAAACTTTGTTAAGATATTCTGGAAACTGAGCTCGGTGCGAATCCCAGCAGGTAGAGTCCTTACTTTGCACCGCCAGGATCCCATATGGGCAACAGTTTGTCTTCTGGCAGCCCAGTTTCCCATCCAGCTCCCTGCTTGTGGCCTGGGAAAAGCAGCAGAGGACAGCCCAAAGCCTTGGGACCCTGCACACATGTGGGAGACCCAGAACAGACTCCTGGCTCCTGACTTCAGATCAGTACAGCTCTGGCCATTGCAGCCACTTGGCTAGTGAATCAATGGATCAAGGATTTTCCTCTGTTTCTTTCTGTATGTCTGGCTTTCCAATGAAAGTAAAATAAAATCTTAAAAACAAAACAAAAAAAAAGATGACCTGAAAATTTTCAAGTGCAAAAAGGCTTGGGAAGTATTGGCATATACACTACTAGCTTGCTTCCACCTGCAATGCCAATATCAAACATGGTGCCAGTTCAAGTCCCAGCTGCCCCATTTCCAACCCAGCTCCCTGCTAATGGCCTGGGGGAAAAAAAACAGAAGACAGCCTAAATACTTGGGTCCCCAATACCCGCTTGTGAGACTTGCAAGGAGCTGTCAGCTCCTTGCTTCCTTCTGGTCCAGTCCTGGAGTGTGAATCAGCAATGGATGCTCTCTCTCTGTAACTGTGTCCTCAAATAACTACATAAATCTTTTAAAAACTGATTCAGAGTATACAAATTTGCACCTGAAATTTAGTGAAAATTTTAACAGATTTATTTGTTTTTATTGAGAAGGCAGACATACAAAATGAAGGAGAGATAAAAAGATCTTTCATTAGCTGGTTCACTCCTCAAGTGGCTGCAATAGCTGGAGCTGAGCCAATCTAAAGCCAGGAGCCAGGAGTTTCTTCTTGGCCTCCCACTCAAATGCAGGATCCTAAGGCTCTGGGCAATCCTTTACTGCCCTCCCAGGCCACAAGCAGGCAGCTGGACGAGAAATGAAGCAGCTGAGACATGAACCGATGCCCATATGGGATCCCGATGCATGCAAGGCAATGATTTAGTCACGGTGAGCCCCTGAAGATTTTAAAATAGGAGAGTAGGGGCCAGTTCATGTAGGAGGCAATAGCCTGTGTCACAACATAACCCTGACTTTGGAGTAGAGGCCCATAGTTTGATTTCCCCACCTCACCACTGTGAGCAGATACAGCCCTAAGAGGTGAGAAACGGGGAGCTCAGCCTAGACTCCAGGCCCTAGGGAAGCAATTTCTGGATGATGAGCAGTACTCAAAGCACAGAAATTGGCTGCAATTTAATTCCATCTTGTATATGTCCACAAGCTTATCAATATTTTCAATTTACATACATATTATGTAAAACTTGTGTATTTATACAACCATATGCTTACCTGAACCAATTTCAACATTTCATCTTGGAGCAGCTGGCTAACAGAACCGGAAGGGTTTGGTAACAGAGCCACATGCTCGTGGTCCTGTGTCTGCTGAGGAGCTGCAGGTGTTTGTGAAGCAACACTGATTCCACTTGG
This sequence comes from Ochotona princeps, assembly GCF_030435755.1. NCBI lineage: Eukaryota > Metazoa > Chordata > Mammalia > Lagomorpha > Ochotonidae > Ochotona > Ochotona princeps. Next base: position 21,491,142 of record NC_080854.1, on the reverse strand, counting down.
TACTGGGGGTGGGGCTGGAGACTCCGCTTTACGTGCAGAAATCTGTGCACTACGTGAAAGCATTGAGATAACAAAAAAATACATTCATCAACATCACCAATAAAAAATGGATGTTTGTGATCTAAACATGCTGACACCACTTCAGCTTTCAGAAAACTCTCGACTATGAAGCCCGTTTCTCTAGCACCCATCAGTCCCTGAACTTCTCTGACTGGTCATCTCAACACCTTTTTTGGGGACCCTGTCTGGTCAGCAGTGGTCCCTACCTATGCTGTTAGAACAGTTCACACTTTACCTGTCTGGTGTCTGTAGACATCTGATTTGAGAAATATCCAATCACTGCAATAAACTGTAAAGACTCCACAGCTCGCTGATGAACCTGGGAAAGCTATAGAATAGAGTCCAATGCTTGAGATTGTATACCAGGTGGGAGACTTCGAGGAAGCTCCTGGTTCCTGGCTACAATCTGTCACAGCCCCAGGCATTGCAATCAATTTAGGAGTGAGCAAGCAAGCAGAAACTCACTCTCTGGTTCTCAGGCTAACTCTGATGTTCAAATAACATTTAAAAAATAAATAAAATAGAAGCTTGAAAAAGTAAATGAAGAATGCATTTTAAAAATACTTAGTTTTTAGGGCCCGGCAGCGTGGCCTAGTGGCTAAAGTCCTCGCCTTGAACGCCCCAGGATCCCATATGGGTGCTGGTTCTAATCCTGGCAGCTCTACTTCCCATCCAGCTCCCTGCTTGTGGCCTGGGAAGGCAGTTGAGGACGGCCCAAAGCTTTGGGACCCTACACCCACATGGGAGAGCTGGAGGAAGTTCCTGGCTCCTGCTCGGCACAGCACTGGCTGTTGTGGTCACTTGGGGAGTGAATCATTGGATGGAAGATCTTCCTCTCTGTCTCTCCTCTCTGTATATCTGACTTTGAAATAAAAATAAATTTTTTAAAAACGTTTAGTTTTTAAAGATTTATGTATTTTTATTGGAAAGGCAACTTTACAGAGAGAAGGAGATAATGGAAAGAAAGATCTTCTTTTCCCTGGTTCACTCTCCAAGTGTCCACAACAGCCGGAGCTGAGCTGATCCAAAGCCAGGAGGCCAGAGCCTCTTCTGGGTCTCCCACGCAGGTGCAGGGTCCCAAGGCTTTGAGCAGTCCTTGAATGCCTTCCCGGGCCACAGTCAGTAACCAGTGCGCCCATATGGGATTGTTGTGCTGGATTTTGAGATTCCCCGGAAATATCGAGTCTACAGTCGGTGCTAAAGCATAAAGGCGGTTTATTCAGGTTAACTTAGGTCTCCAAGCAATCCCCCCTCCAGCCCACTGGGGGATTGCGGGGGGGGGGGGGGGAGGAGCAGCTGCAGCAGGAACAGCAGGGCAGAAAAAAGGGGGCAAGGTTAAACAGCACAGGGTTCTTATACATTTCAGGCCAATTCCATTTAATCATACAGACATGACTGGTTTATCTGTTAACTTTGAAAAAGAGCAAGTTGGCAGGCTTCTATTGGTATGTTTGAAGCAAGCAACTTGCAAAAAGTACAAATGATGGGCTATAGGGCACTGTCTTTTTTTTTTTTAAAGGTTTATTTATTTTTATTACAAAGTCAGATATACAGAGAGGAGGAGAGACAGAGGGGAAGATCTTCCATCCAATCATTCACTCCCCAAGTGACCACAACAGCCAGTGCTGTGCCGAGCAGGAGCCAGGAACTTCCTCCAGCTCTCCCACACGGGTGCAGTGTCCCAAAGCATTGGGCCGTCCTCGACTGCTTTCCCAGGCCACAAGCAGGGAGCTGGATGGGAAGTAGAGCTGCCAGGATCAGAACCGGCACCCATATGGGATCCTGGGGCGTTCAAGGCGAGGACTTTAGCCACTAGGCCACGCCTCGGGTCCAGGACACTAAGTCTTATCTAACACCAGGTACGTCCTTCCTGAGGAGTGCTCTGCCTACGTGACCTGCCAGGTGGCCTGCCAGGTGTCACATAGGCCATCAGGCCGGGAGTTCACACAGCCCCCAGCCAAGCAAGGCAGAAATCACAAAAGCAGAAAACACTGAGGTTCTTCAGGATCCTGGTGCATGCAAGTACTTTAGGCACTAGGCTACTGCACTGGGCCCAAAAATACTTAATTTTTGCATTAGTAAAATTATTGCAGATGAGGCTCAGCGCGGTAGCCTAGTCCTCGCCTTGCATGCACCAGGATCCGGTATGGGCAAATTTTGTCCCAACGGCCTTGCTTCTCATCCAGCTCCCTGCCTGTGGCCTGGGAAAGCAATCAAGGAGGTTCAAAGCCTTGGGACTCGTACCAGAGTGACAGATCCGGAATAAACTCTTGGCTTCGGATCGGCTCACCTCCGGCTGTTGCGGCCACTTGAGGAGTGCACCAGCAGATGGAAGATCTTTCTCTCCTCTCTGTATATCTGCCTTTCCAATTTAAAAAAAGACTTATGCAGATGAAAGAGGCCATAGCCTCTTCCCCTCTCCTTCCGCAACTCTGCCTTTCAAACCCATAAATCTGTTTCAAAAAACTGTGAATCAATCCCAAAAAACCCTCAGTGTTTACTTTAAGAAATGAACACTAAGGTCAAAACAAGCTCTGGTTTTTAAATATAACTTTGGAAGAATGAGTCCTTCAACATTAACAGGTGCTCAATATTTTCTAGGTAAATAAATGTCATAAATTAAACAAGGAAGTAGGCAATTGTGGTATTAAAATAAATCGATAACTTTCTAAAATGAAAAGAACATACTAAATTGCATTTAAGTTTATTCACTCATTCAACAGTAATATGTGCCTTTCATCAAGTACTTAATTAACTTAATAACAAAACTACCTGGCAAATCCACAAAAAGCCGGCACTGTAATTGATCTGCCTATTTTCAGACAACTTTATTGTGCTGTGTTTTCAAAAAGGAGCAAGGAGAATAGTTATGTAAAATTTGAGTAAATTTGCGCTAAATTTCTATGATTCTGACAAGATTCAACACTTAGCACAATGTGCAACTTCTGTACAAGTGTGTTATTTTTTTAAGATTTTATTCTTAACTGAAAAGGTAGATTTACAGAGAGGGAGAGACAGAGAAAGATCTTTGATCTGCTGATTCACTCCCCAAATGGCCTCAGTGGCCGGAGCTGAGCCAATCCACAGCAGGAGCCAAGAGCTACTTCCAGGTCTCCCACACAGATGCAGGGTCCCAAGGCTCTGGGCTGTCCTTGACTGATTTCCCAGGCCACAAGCAGGGAGTTGGAGGGAGGTGGAGCAGCTGGGATTACAACTGGCGCCCATGTGGGATCCCGGTGGATACAAGCCAAGGACTTTAGCCGCTAGGCTATCATGCCGGGCCCTCTGTGCAAGTTTAAAAGTCAGCCGTGGATGAACTGTTGCAGGAGGGAGAAGTTTCTCCAATGCAGTTAGAAATGTGAAGAGCCAGAAATGAACACCAGTTACATGTTTCTATAATGCACAAGACACTATTCCTTTGTTTCTAACTGCAGAAAAAACTTGATTTATCAGCTATTTTAACAGTTTCTTGAAAACATAGATGCCACAAAAAATCCAACATTACCACAGAAAAACGAGGATGTGTCCAGGGCGCTGTCAACGCCTCACTGGCTTCCACCGTTTCTTGGTTTTAGTTAAAACAGTAATTATTTCAAAATGGTATAGTACGCATCACTGCATTCCCTCACTGATTTGTAAAAGGCAAAAATACTTACCTAGACATTTCTGAGTTTGTATTTGCCCTAAAAGAGGGAGAAATGGCATGTTCAGGGTTTTCGAGGGCGTCAATCATACTGTAAATAAAAATTAGTCATTAGGAAGCAAGATACTCTTTGAATTATCACAAGTCCAGGTGATCTAATAACTACCCATCTGAAGTATAAACAGCCTCTCCTCCCACGCAATGCTTAGCTCATAATTACCATCTGTTTACATTGGTCTCCATAGCAATTAGTCACAGATCCAAACAAAAGCTAAGAATAAGTCTGGATGACTTAACATGCAACTTAAACCCTCCTGTTTAGTAGTGAAAACGGAGTATAAACTAAGAGGACATGAGAGGACTACTGGGACCTAGGCTCCCTCTGACGGAGACAAACACTGCGCTCAGCATACCTGCATCTTCTCACAACTGAAGCTGTACAAATCAGCCTTTGAAATATGTATTTATTAGGGCTAGTGTGAAGGCTCAATTGGCTAATTTTCTGACTTGCAAGTGCCGGGATCTTGTATGGGCACCAGATTGTGTCCCGGCTGCTCCACACTTCCCATCCAGCTCCCTGCTTGTGGCCTGGGAAAGCAGTCAAGGACAGCCCAAAGCTCTGCAACCCTGCACCCACGTGTGAGACCAAGAAGAAGCTCCTGGCTCCTGGCTTCAGATCAGCTTAGGGGCGACCACTGTATTCACCTGGGAAGTGAACCAGTGGGTAGAAGATCTTTGTCTCTCCTTCTCTTTCTATATATCTGGCTTTGCAATAAAAATAAATAAACCTTAAAAAAAAAAAGGAGTTACAAACAAGGAGACACAGGTACAGAAGAGGCTGGAGTGAAGAGAAGGAGATCTTCCACCTACGGTTCACTCTTCAAATGATTGCAAAAGCTGGACCAGGCTGAAGCCAGGAGCGTCATCCAGGTCTCCCTGGTAGGTGGCAGGAGCCCAAACACTTGGGCCAGCTTCCACTGGTTTTCCAGGCCATTATCAGAGAGTTGGAAACAGCACAGATGGAAAAATGAACCAGCAGCCACTTGGGATGTCAGCCCTGCAGAAAGCAGCTTTAACCACAACACCATAACACTAGCTCTAAGATTAACTTTTATGAACAGTAATATCTAATTAGTTATACTGGTATATGATATTAAGTGTTTCTTTTTGGTGAATTATCCATAGTAAAACAAAACTGCATGCTGAAATAGTAAGGAAAGTAATTATGCTGCCTCTCCTATCCAAGGTACCTCTAAAACTTCTAAAATCCTACAGTAAGAAATCACATCTTAACCGCAACACAGAAAAACTGCCTTTTAATCATCTTGAAGCCAGAAGTGAGCGAGCAGAGGACATGTGCATCACAGCCCTGATGTGCTCTGGCGGCTGCACATTGCCCAACAGTGAGGGACAGGTGCACAATCCGTGCTCTCTGAGTCCACAAAAAGGCAACTGCGACAACTGTTGTGGCGTGGCAAGTTAAGCCGCTGCTTGGCACACCATATCCAAGCACTGGTTCACGTTCCGGCTACTCCATTTGTGATTCAAATCTCTGCTAATGTACTTGCAAGACACATGATGGCTCAGGTACGCGGGCCCTGCCACCCACACGAGACATCCAGAAGTTCTTGGCTCCTGGCTTCAACCTGATCCAGACGTGACTGTTGCAGGCACTTGGGAATTAAATTTGTGGAAAATATCATTCTCTCTTTCAGATAAATAAATGGGTAGATATTCTGATGTACCAGGCTAAGCCACTGCCTGGGATATCCAAATTCCACATTGGAGTATCAATTTGAGTTCCAGTACCCTATTTCCAGGCCACATTCAAGGACTTCTGATATGCCTGGAAAGGCAGCAGATGACAGCCCAAGTACTTGTGCCCCCACCATTCATGTGACAGACCTGAATGGAGTGTCTGGCTCCTGTATTCATTTAAAATCAACCAGATACTGTGGCACAGCACTTAAAGCCACTGCCTGCAACACCAGCATCCCATATAAGCACTGGCTCAAGTCTACACTGTTCTTCTGATCCAGCTCCCTGCTAATATGCCTGGAAAAGCAGTAAAAAAAAGAAAGAAATTGCCCAAGTATCTGGGCCCCTTCCCTCATATGGAAGATCAGGAACAAGCTGCTTGCTCCTGGGTTGGACTGGCCCAGCCCCAGCAGCGACAGCCATTTGGGGAGTGAACTAACAAAAAGATGATCTTCCTCTGTCCCTCTCTAACACTTTCAAATAACAAAGTTAGTGTTAAAAATGAAAAACTAAAACTGTAATCGGTATGCGAAAGTGGTCCTATAAGTAGAAATTGAATATATTCCTGTCTACCTAAGACTATTTTACTTTGATAAGGCTGATAATGAGAGAACAAAAGGCATTCTGGACATCATTGCTTATTCTACCATAATACAGAAACATAACAAAAAAAAAAAAAAAAATCACTGAGAAACAAGAATCACTGAAAAAAAAGTCACTGACCACAGCTACAAATCACATTTTGACTGAAAAACAAAACTGCCATTAAGTATGTATCATAAAGTATGAAGAAAAAGTCCACAGGAAGCTCCACTGAGGCAAACGAGCTGCTGACACAATTCCTGCAGGTCTCACCTTACCTTTCCAGGCCAGTCTGGTCTTCCTCCTTACTGGTCTCTGATGGTTCATCCCTGGGGAACTGGAGCAATTTTGTGAAACGCTGTGAAAATTCATGGTGCCCCAAAACAGAGTGAAACAAAGACACATTACTGTCATGGGTATTTTGAGTTTCACAGAAGCTACTTGCCTCCAGAGTCTGCAATAGCAGGCAGCTGGCAACAAGAGCTGGAGCTGTGACTTCTACCAGACACAGATGTGGCATGCAGGCATCCCAAATGTTCCAGTCACCAGGCTAAGCAGCAGCCCCAAGACGAGCAATTGTATTCACTGTTGATTGACTTACTTCTTTTTCCAACTTCTGAGGCGAAGTCAGTTTGCAAATGGCAACACTGGGACTTTGGAGATTTCCTCCAGTATCTCTAGCATATTCTAGAAGGAAATAAAAAAAGGGAAAATTACTTGAAAAACCATCTACTGAATCTTACATGGTTCAGAATATTAACAAGAAACAAGTTATGTAACAAATATGCCCCTCACCCCCCAAAAAATTTTGTTAATGTTTTTTTAAAGTTTACTTATACACAAGGTAGAATTAGAGAGGAGAAGTATCTTCCACAGGCCTGCGTTGCACCAGGTCAAAGCCAGGGGCCAAGAGCTTCTTCCAGTCTCAGGTGGGTGCAGGGACCCAGTACTTGATCATCTTCTGCTGATTTCCCGTGTGGCAGAGACATGGATTGGAAAGGGAGCAGCTGGGACTGCTACCAGTGCTCACATGGGATGCTGGCATTGCAGGTGGAGGCTTTACCTTGCCATGCCATGATGCCAGCCCCTCCTAAACTTTTTAATTTTACTTAACTTCAACTACTAGAACGCAGAACATTAGAATGAAAAGGTTAGAGATACATACACTTTTTATGTGCTGGTTCACTTCCCACATACCTACAACATCCAGGGCTGGGCTTTGCTGAAGCCAGAAGTCAGGAATTCTATCTAGACCTCTCATGTGGATGGCAGAGGCTTAAGAACTTGAGCCATCACCTGCTGCCTCCCATGGTACACATTAGCAGGAAGCCAGGATGGAAAGAGAAGCCGGAGTAGAACCCAAACATTGGTTATAGAATGTGAGAATCTTGAACAGCATTTTTTTCATTACCTTTTTTTTAATTATTTTTTTTTAAATCTTACTGGGCCCGGTGACATGGCCTAGCGGCTAAAGTCCTCGCCTTGAGAGCCCCGGGATCCCATATGGGCGCCGGTTCTAATTCTGGCAGCTCCACTTCCCATCCAGCTCCCTGCCTGTGGCCTGGGAAAGCAGTCGAGGACGGCCCAATGCATTGGGACCCTGCACCCGCGTGGGAGACCCGGAAGAGGTTCCTGGTTCCCGGCTTCGGATCGACGCGCATCGGCCCGTTGCAGCTCACTTGGGGAGTGAATCATCGGATGGAAGATCTTCCTCTCTGTCTCTCCTCCTCTGTATATATCTGGCTGTAATAAAATGAATAAATCTTTTAAAAAAAATCTTACTTAGTTGATTAGGGAACAAAGGGTCAAGGGCTACAGGATGAAAGTGGGTAATACCATTGTTTCCACATCAATATCATTTTACCCTGTATCTGGGGTCAGGGAAAAAAACAAAGGGAAAAGCCCCACCCAACCTCCCACCTATCCCAGATCCCCAACGGGAGGCGCGCTCTGAGGCGTCCTCCTCATACAGTTTTGATAGTTCATCAGTTCTGGATTGCTGCCAATCTCAGTTCCAATCGCAATGAACCCTATTCAGAATCCACCGGCTGACAGTCTCTTCATGGTTGGGGTTCTAAGATCAGCAGTTCAGTTGGAGGGATCTCCAAAGAAACTTCATCTGAGATGATCCCAGGCCTGATTCTTGTGCGAGTTTGCTAGTACAGAGTCCGACACCGTCCGTCACACCAATCAGCTTATGCTCATGCTGGTCGTTGGGATTGCTGGGTTCGTTCTGTTTCCAGCCCTGTCTTCCTCGTGAACCAATGGGTGTTGTAGTCCAGTTCGATCCTGCCCACTTCATACTCTGTCCTCATGCAAACCGGTTGGAGTTGCAGCCTAGTTGGGGCGACTCCCCATAACCCCCACCAGTTCTGCCCCCTACCCTGGTTCCCATGCTTACCAGTATGCACCGCAGGCTTGTCAAGTCTGTCCCACATCCCATTTAGCTCTCGCACATGTCATTGAAGCCCAGCTTAACCCAACCAACCTACTAATCAGCCCACACACCTACTGGCAGGTGCCCTTCTGTCCAGTCACCCCGTCCCTGTCCTGGTGTTCATGCTGTCTAATGAGAATGGTAGCCCTGAGGGAGGTGCCCACTATTTCCCTTCTAGGCCACACTCACTCCCAGATTATGCACTCTCCAGGTAGTTCTGGCATTAGACTTGACAGAATTAGCTCCAAGTGCCAGCCTCTGCCACCTAGTACTGTGGCTAGCCCAACCAGCCCTCACCCACTCTAGTTTTTGCTTGCACCAGTCGGAACAGTCAGCCCACCATGGCCCTTCCCTTATCTAGCCCACATGATGCCCACAGGTGTAACAGCCCTGCCTATTCTGATCTGCCCCCATCCCGACTCACGCTTTGAACAGCATTTTAACTGCTGCCCCAAATGCCACATCTTCACTAGCATCTTAACTCCTAGACCAAATGCCCTCTGTTGAAAGATAGTGACGATCTTAAGGAAGATGAGCAGGGGGAAGGGTTCATAGAGGTTGTTCACAGAAATTAAGAGAACTGTAATGATTACGTAAGCAAGGTAAGAAGACTAATAGTCATTTAGAAAAAAAAAGGCCAAAGTTTAAAAATACATTAGACCGTCCTGCTTTATTAAAACCAAAGAATGTAGGGCAGACACTGAGGCACAGCGGTTAAACCTGCATCCCATATTGTACCACCTGGTTTAAGTCCCAGCTAATGTATTTGGGAAGACAGTGGATGACGGTGCAAGGACTTGGCTTCCTGCCACTCACACAGGAAAACCAAACGGAGTTCCCAGACCCTGGTCTGGCCTCAGCCTTGGCTGTAGTGAGCATTTGCAGAGAAGATCAGCAGAAGCAAGATCTCTCTCTTGTTGCTGACTCCAGTAGATGAAAAATTTTAAGAAAGGTTACAAATGAGTATGTTCGACATCTATATTTCATAAATACCACATTCTCTAGTTTTCCATTCTGGACTACGAACTACCCTGGCCATTAGACTAGACAAGATTAACTCTGACAATATCATGTACCAATTTCAAATTAACCAAGTGAACTGACCTTCACAGTCTGATAAGTGCACACCCACTTCCTCCTGTGTAAATGTTTCCACTTCTAACACATCCGCAGTGACACATACATGCTCCTTTTCCGTGTTACAAGAGATGGAGATAATCTCGTCACTGGTTTCTTCTATTTCAGGGGCTTCTGCTTCCATTGGATTTCTGATGGAAATGCAACACTGAAAATTACAATTCACTCTTGCGAGCTACAGGGCTTGCTTTCACTTGACTCATCCTTTTAGATAAAGCAAAAACCTTTTCACACTTTTTCAAACAGATGTTTCTGGTACATAGTAGCAGCTCCATAAGAGGTAATTCCATGAATGCCTAAACAGTCTCATTTTTACTTACTCAAAATATTAAGATAACTGACATTTATAATTATTTTCAGAAAATAATCTTCATGCCATAAGGACTTTTGTCTTGATGCTCAAGAACATTATGCCTAATACTCCTTTAAAATAAAAAATGGGAAATACATATAATAAAGGCATCATTCAGGATGACTCAGTTCTTATTCAAATGATGCAGTAGACCAACAGGAAAGGAAGGTTTATAATGACAGTTGATGCACTTCAGAAAGCTCATTTCCTACTTCTCTAGTTAATGCTCATTCCTTTAACTCTCAAGCCCGAACACCATCAAACCAGGTATCTTCTACTGAAAAGCACAGTGTTTATCAGCAACTTACTTGTAGATACTGGAACAAGATTGCTTCTGATTAATTCTTGCCTCAGTTCCATGCGGAGCTGCTGCAGCTGAACAGCCAGCATCTGTTCTGAGCTCCCTCCCAGGACTGAGTCCAGTCTGAGACCCAGCGGAATGATTTCCTAGCACCTGCAAAATCATTTACAGTATGTAGTGCTTACTACTGGACCCCTTATTTTTCACCATATTTTAAGACTACTCATACTTTGTGCATACCTTCTGCTGATTGTTTTATTTCTGTATGAAATATTTACTACTCAACATGCGATGCTAAGACAACTGTCAAATCTTTACTTGCAAAAGAAAATGACTCCCTAACTATTATTCCACAGAAATCTGCCTTGTAAATGTTTAAGATATGTATGTTGTCACTGTTCTCAGGTCACAAAACAATGGCAACAGGAATGCAATATTCTCATTTTTGTTCTCTTTGCTTTTATAAAGATATTCAATAGTTATTCCGAGTTGATGTGGCAGCAAGAAAAATATTGTTAAAAATAGCACAAATTTATCTCTTTACTTGCACTTAACTGATGCATCCACAACATAGAAATACTTACAAATATTAAGGGGAAAAATACAGTGTTATATAAACCTTACACAGAGAAACTTGGGGCAATAGAAACTAATCTCAGAAAATATATACCCCTCCCCCCCAAAAAATCCTTAAATTCACACTGTATTGTAAGACTTATTGACTGATTTTAATGAGTGGGAGATGGGGATATGTTTTCTATCTGCTGGTTCATATCCCAGATGTCTGCAAGAGCCAGAGCTGCACCAGGACAAAGCCAGGAGCTTCGTTCAGTTCTCCCACAAGTGTGGCAGAGGCCCAATCACTTGGCTATCTTCTGCTGCTTTTCCCCCAGGCTATTAGCAAAGAGGCTCCTTGGCAGTAGAGCAGAGGGGTAACCAACAGGCAGCCATGGGGGATGCTGATAGCATAGGCAGTGTCTTCACAAGCTATCCCAATACTGGCCCCCAAATTCATGTGCTTTAACCTACAACTATTTTAGAATGAAAGTACTTGCCACTGGTTACAGATGAGAAAAAAAAAATCAGCTAGTATCATCAGCTCTTCTGACACTCATCTGCCCTCCTAAGGTTTGGCTCCACCCTTTTCTGCATAAATAATTTTTAAAACCCCCCCAATGCATATGATGAAACACCAGTAATAAAATCTAGGCAGCTACCTGCTTCTCCATCTGAATCCAAACCTGTAACTTAAAATTTCAAAGTAGTATCAGTCATAATTATCTCCTTCCCTTCCTTCCCTTTTCATTTTTTTTAAATAGAAACACACAGAACTCAAAAACCTCACAACTCTTCTCTAAGAACATGAGAAACAGTGAACAACTCGAAGGCCGCAAGAGGAGCACGGGACCCCAGAGGCCCTGAAAGGGAGACTTTGGAGGCTTCCACAGCAGCATTTGTGGCCAGGGTTGCAGAGCTTGCAGAGGCAAGGCCAGTAACACAGAATGGATCCCCATGACCAAAATGGCCTGCCTGGGCAAGGACATGAAGACCAGACTCCATCGAAGAACCAGAGGTCATTCACTTTTTCCTGGGGGCATACCTTAAAGCGTGACATTTTGAAGAGTAGGCCTATAAAAATCAACTCAAGCTGGTCAGTGGACCAGGCTAGAGACACACATCACCAGAGACCAATGGCCATGTTGACCTGGGTGCTGGGTGTTCCAGGGCCAGCAGCCTCTTTCATCTGAGAGCGCCACCATGCCGGCCAAGCTATCCATCATTCCCATGCCACAGGAATAACATCAGCAACAGAATACCATGGGAACATCAGCAAGCCCTACACTGTCCCCTGTATGGGTCGGGCCACTGCGTTCTGAGGTGGTGCAGCTCGTTCCTGCACCTGACCTTGAGGCCTCAGTGCCTAAGGAGCTGGAGCTGCTGCAGATGGCTGCCAGACACAAAGCCTGATCCTCCACCAGGGGCAGCATGGCCACTTTTGACATCATCTCCAAGACCACAACTTCCTTAACCCCAATCTCTGGAAAAGGAACTCACTGCCCACCTGGTAAAGACTCAAGCAAGAATGCGCAGAGAACCCGAACTACATCTGTGCTACAAGATAGCATTTTCATACAACAAAAAAATAGGCTTCATTCACTTCATTCAACAACAACAACAAAAAAAACCAGCATTTTGTATGGAAGACTTCACTAATGACGTTTAAGAATGAAAGGAATCGGCCTGGCGCAATAGTGTAATGGTTAAGGTCCTCACCTTGAACGTGCCTGGGATCCCATATGGGCGCTGGTTCTAATCCCAGCAGCTCCACTTCCCATCCACCTCTCTGCTGTGGCCTGGGAAAGCAGTCGAGGACGGGCCAAAGCCTGGGGACCCTGCACCCACGTGGGAGACCTAAAAGAACCTCCTGGTTCCTGGCTTCGGATCAGCACAGTACCAGCCGTTGAGGTCACTTGGGGAATGAATCATCGGATGGAAGATCTTCCTCTCTGTAACTCCTTCTCTCTGTAGATCTGACTTTCCAATAAAAATAAATCATTAAAAAAAAAAAGAATGAAAGGAACCATTGAAGGCAAAAAAGGTGGCCCAGTGAGGTGGCCTAGCGGCTAAAGCCCTCGCCTTGAATGTGCCAGGATCCCATATGAATGCCGGTTCTATTCCCAGCAGCCCTGCTTCTCCTCCAGCTCCCTGCTTATGTCCTGGGAAAGCAGTCGAGGGAGACCCAAAGCCTTGGGACCCTGCACCCATGTGGGAGACCTAGAAGTTGTTCCTGGCTCCTGCTTCGCATCAGCTCAGCTCTGGCTGTTGCGGTTACTTGGGGAGCGAGTCACTGGATGGAAGGTCTTTCTGACTATTCATCTCTGTATATCTGATTTTGCAATAAAAATAAATAAATCTTAAAAAAATAAAAGAGGTGATATAAATTACAATGAACATTGTCATTTGTTTCCCACTACCAAGTGATTCTTTAGCAGAATAAAATGCAAAATACAAGATTTCATTTGTAATTGAACAACTGATGCATATACCTTAATACTGGCATTTCTTGCCTTGTACATAGCAAAATAGGGCTGTTCCAGAAGCCACAGTGATGTCAGGATGGCGGCTGCAGAGGTCCTTACACGAATCACTGGTCTATACCCACAAGATGACTGCAGTGTGCCAGGGTCACAGAGCAGTCTCCTGTCAGACCACCTTATCATCCACTCCAGCAGTCTTCCCACCCGGCCCAGTGTGTCGCCGAGTGCTAGAGGAAGGTCCTCCTGAGGGCTCATGTCACCCTCCTGAATTGCTCTGAAAATAGATCTCTTTGTTTTGGTGCCCTTGGGAGCTCCAGACAGGTCTGATGATCTCAGGGTCTGCAGCTTCTCTCGACGATCAGCTTGTACTCTGTAAACTGAATTTTGTTTTAAACCAAACAATCCATTCCTACCTTCGTTTCCACTGACTTCATTTATACGGTTCTCTAAAAGAGGCCTGATCCCCGGATGAACCAGAACTGAGGATGAAAGCGCCTGCTGTCCTAAATGGAGGGCGCTTTCCTCGCATAAGGAGGAAAATTTCTCCGAATCCTGACACTCGGGAGAGACAACAAAGCAAGAGCCAGCTCTGAACACACTCTGGCTCTTGGTCTTGCCCTGGCGTCGCTTCAATGTTGTATGTACATCAAAAAGTAAAGAATTCAGCTCATGTTCTCTAAGCTGTCCAGAAAAGCTGGTGAGCAATGGAATGCCGGGATTCCTGGAATTCTGTAGGTCTCTTTCCAGAACATAACTCAAGAAGAGATCAAGGAATTTAATATATTCATCATCATCACGTTCAAATTCCCAAACACCTATCACAGGAAGACCATTTTGTGGTAACTTTTCATCTTTCCTGTGAGTGTTTCCTTGTAGGTTCTGATTGCTTTCCTTCTTATCACCAGGCTTGCCAATCCATGTCCAGTCCATAGGATTGGTGGCACTTCTACAACAAAAAGGTAAGAGGCAAAATTAAAGATTCTTTAATTACTATCACTGAACTTAGAACTGACATTAAAAATTCTCTCCATTAAGTCTCAGATCATTTCTGTGCCTCAATCACAGAGCGGTGCTTAGCACTGTGGCTGCACTGCAATGGGAGGCCCACGCCCTAGCTGAGTGCCCGGAGTACAGCCCTGGCTTTGCCCCGATCTAGCTTCCTCTGAGCACACAAGACAGGCAGCAGGCGATGGCTCAAGTACTTGGGTCACTGTCAACCACGTGGAAGTGAATTCTGGGTTCCTGATTCCTGCCAGGCCCAGCCCTAGCTCTAGTGGGGATTTGGGAAACACACCAATGGATGAGAAATCTCTCCCTCTTTCTCACCACCTTTTACATAAATACACAGAAATCTCCTTATAGAACAAAAGATTTTTTTTTTCCGGGAGGAACAAAATAGTGCTGTAGTAGAGCCGCATTCATGAATACAAGTACAAATTCATAAATAAGAATCACAAGCCATGAATATCCATCTTAATTTAGGGTTTGTTTGCTAGTTTTCCTCTTAGGGCCATCCCTTTCAGGTCTGCTCATCCCAAGTGCAACCAGCAGGACCGCCCTTTTCTGCTGGACCACACAAGAGGCGTGGTCTCTCGCAGCATTTATGAAACCTGTTGGACAGGCACCTTACTTCAAGCAGTCCTCAGTTCGTTCAACAGAGAAGGGATGTTACGCACATGGGCTAAAGGCATCACATCTTTTGTCACAGAAAATGCACAATAAGCAACTGGCATAGTATTCCTAGGATAACATTTAAGCATAGTTGCTTTGTAAGGTGAATAATGGCATTTAAAAATGGTTGATATGATTTAAGCACATAGTTACAGTAGATATAATTTTACTCATAAAGGTTAGCTCCAAGTCATAAGAAAGATAAATTGAAATGAAAATACTAGAATCTTAAAGAAATAAGCTTGAATCATAGTAAAAGGAGTCTAAACGAGTGAGAGTCTTCCAACAATTTATAGACAGGGCTGAAAGATAATGTATAATGTATTTCTTTGGAAATCCTTAAAAATAATATGGTCACTCCAATAATCACAAACAACTTAATGACTGAAATAATGAACAATGCTCCACTCATTTTGAGTTCGTGATTTCAGACAGTAATATAATCTCATATCTCAATTACTTAACACAAACTTTAGACGTACAGTGTTCCCTTGACTCCTAATACTCTTCGGGCCAGGACAAGTAGCACTTGTCACTTCTACGGCTATACCAACAACAGGGAGGGTTGCTGGAACTAGAAGATTATGAAAACGCTGAGCTTCCCAGAGAAGTGGACCCTGTTGGGGAGATCCCACTGTACCTCTGAGAGAGACACATGCTACTTCTCCCTTCCACAGAAAACGCTTCCGAGCGCGTCTCTGCAGTGTCGGCCTCACTGTGAGTCAGGGAACTCCCCAGATCCGTTAGGGTGCTCCTACTGAGGCTGGTCCCCAGGGAGAACCTGTCAAGACCTCCAGTCTCTTCCGGCTTCTCTTCAGCAGGTTCCCATATATTCATCTCGAACGACCCGATGTTTCTCTGCACGCGTTTGAGGGCTTTCACACTCACTTTGCGGACAGAATGCATGATGACAGACATCATCTCCTCAGTCTGGGGACCTGGAAAGGAAAAGAAAAAGAAAAGATTGCTTCAACTCAAGGCCTAAGAGGGTCCCTCAATTCTGGCACGTCCTGGGAATATGCAACCTATGCAAAAACTAAGGCTTATTTCCACATTTCCACAAGTCAAGTCATCTTATTTGTGTGCTGGAAAAATGATCAGTGGTGTTTTACAGTAGACCTGCAGAAGGTAAACAAACAGTTCAGACTTCCTTAGAAGAAAAATGCCTGGCAGGGGGCAGTGTGCACAGGTTGGAGTTATCCAACAATTTCAAAAAATCAGAGATGTAATTATTTAAATGATTAACAAGCATTCTTTCCAGTTTGTTTCCAGAGTGGAGTGTGATCTTAAAAAGAATTTGTTTCTTAGTACAAGTAATAGCTAAAAGCAAAACAAGATTTTCAAGGATACCTACAGAAAAATTTTTAAGCTGCTTTTTTTTAAAAATTTTATAGTCAGGGGAGAAACCAAGTACCTATGAAATTGTGTTACATAATACAATGTAATTAATGAATTAAAAATAATAAATAAATAAAAAAATAAATTTTATAGTCAGGACATTTTACAGGATATCAAAAAATATTAAAATATAAATCACAAATAAAGTTAGTTAATGAATTAATGTGCCATCAGAGGAGCCAGAGCTGTGACACAGCTAGTTAACCCACCACCTAGGACACTGGTATTCCCTATGAACACTAGCTCAAGTCCCAGCGGCTCCACTTCAGGTCCAGCTCCCTAATAACAGCCTGGGAAAGTAGCAGAGCACATCCAAAGTGCTTAGTCACATGGAAGAAGCAGAAGCAGCTCCAGGTTCCGGGCTTCACTGTGGCCATTTGGGGAAAGAACCAGCAAAACAGGTAATACTATATCCATTTTACAGAAAAAGAAACAGGGACCAGAGAGACTGAGCAAGCTGCCCTGTGTCACACAGTCACTGAGCCACAGAGCCAGGACATGGAATCAGCTCTGTCTTGCCCTAAAACAACAGAATCAGCTCTCCACTGAGCCAGTGTCTTTACTGTCTCATACTCCTATCTGTTGGGAAAGGCAAAAATGCTATGGCATGTAAGGAATAAAATTAAATGCGTTCAAAACTAAAGGAAAATCTTCAGCACCTTGCCTATCTGAGACAGAGATAACAAATACCTTTCACAACACAGTGCCGGAGTCGCTGCTGAAGAGAATGGTATTTCTCTCTTAAAGGAACCCTTATGTCCTCAGGATTGGGGAAGGCTTTCACAAATACTTCTGCTACCTTCAGAAAAAGAAGTTTGAGTTTTATGAACAATATTTTTTGTTTCCATTCCTCAAATATCTGAGTTCAAATCACAAATATATTCATTACTACTTTTTCACTATCAGGACAAAGGTACCCAGTGAGCACAACTTGCCAACACCCCACGTCAGAGTACGGCTGCAGTGTCAGCCTGCAGTCCAGCTCCCTGCTCTGACACCCCCATGGAAGACTCAGGTAAACTTCTTGACTCCTGGCTTTGAGTCGGCCCAGTCTCAGTGGTCGTGGCCATCTGGGAAGTAAACAAGTGGATAGAATACTTCTGTTTCTCCTTTTATTCTGTCATTCTGCCGCCCAAATGAGTCACTAAAAATTAAAATATCCTTTAAAATCTGATTACAATCATCTTACCTTTCTGATTGGTGGCAATTCTCCAAGAAGGCTCAAAATTATATCCTGAATAAGTTCCTCAATGTTAAAAAACCGAGAAAAAGGCAGCATTCTGTAAGCCCAATCTACTGCACTGAGGCAGTGCTCAACCATACAAGAATCAAACTCGACTTCCAGGTCCTGAATGAAGATTGAAAAGAGTCATTCCCCTTCCAGCTTAGAGGGATAAAACAAGATGAGTTCAAAAGAAAACTCTGATACAAATAAAACCATTATGTGGTAATTTCCCAAGTTATATTTATTCATTCTTATTTTTGAGCAGGCAAGTACCTTTTCTGTCTTGATGCTTTCTCTTGCTTTTTGATACTGTCTGCAACTATAGGATAACTTATCACGGACGTGCAGCATCCAACACAACGCACAGAGCTCCCTGAAGCAACCTGAAGCAGGGGTGCACATATGAAGGGACACTCAGTTCATACATGAACACCATAAAAATGAAGTGCTGTTAAAAATAAGTATCTCCACCTCATTGATCATGAAAGAAAAACATACTCATTTTAACATCTTATATGGAAGTCAAAGATCTTCCAGAATTTGAGAATATATTTCATGTATTTCAAAAGCATGAAAATGTTGAAAATGTATCTGTAAAGTAAATAAAATATCAATTATATTATCATTTTACTTGGTTTGTAACTTTGAAGATTTTTATTTTCTGTTTTATTTTGGTTTTGTATGTAACCTGTTTGTTTTTTTATCTAATATATGTTGAATATCCTATCAAGGTGCTAATACTTTTAAGTCAATTTTTAAAAGATTTATTTATTTTTACACGAAAGTCAAGGTTACAAAGAGAGGGAGAGACAGAGAAAGAAGGGGATCTTCCATCCACTGGATCATTCCTCAAACCGCTGCAACAGTCAAAGCTGAGCTATTTCCAAGCCAGGAGCCTGGGGCTTCCTCCAGGTTGCACAATTGGGTACATGGCACTGGGGACTTAGGCCATCCTCTGCTGCCTTCCCAGACCATAAGCAGAGAGCTGGATCAAAAACAGAACAGGCAAGACTCGAACCAGTGTCCATGCTGGGCTGCATGTAGAGGATTCAGTCTCTTATATGACCATGTCAGCCCCCAAAACACATATTAAAGGGTTTACTATGAGTACAA
This sequence comes from Ochotona princeps, assembly GCF_030435755.1. Lineage (NCBI taxonomy): Eukaryota > Metazoa > Chordata > Mammalia > Lagomorpha > Ochotonidae > Ochotona > Ochotona princeps. The sequence goes on along the minus strand of NC_080854.1, from coordinate 21,472,427 downwards.
CATTCTGTTGTACAACATGATTTTACTATGCACAATCACAGGTCCCCAATCTAACCAGCAAACCAAAATTTCCACTGCTCTGTCAATCTTAAACTTCATTACTATAACTAAGTATGAGCAATTAATGCATATTTTCTCTACTGTTCTGTGGTTAACAAAAACTCTTCCTAGGCAGGGAGAAATACCATCCTCTCAAATTCCTGTCCATTCCTTTAACCCCTGACTTTTCTAAATGAGTGTATTTCTATAGTAACTCAGCAGTTTCAATTTCTAAAGAAATTACTTGTAAGTAATTTGACATGGAGACTGAACAGAATGCAGATATTCTAAAAATTCTGTAAGTTCCAGGGGGAAGATCAGGATTACCTTATAGGTATTTTACACTACAGCCCACCTCCCTCACCATCAAATTCTGATAACATTGCAGGAGTGGAAACGACATCTTAAGTGCTTGATGAACTTTTAGACCATTAACAGAAAACTGATTGACACTAGAAAACATACACAGTAAATGATGCCCGCAAACAACCTAATAAAAGCGTACAGGATGGCCATTTGGCTTATTGGTTAAGATGCAGATGAAGATACCCACATCTCACACTGGAGTACCTATGCTGGGTGCTAACTCCAGGCTCCTTCTAATTCGCGTGGGACATCTGGATCGCATTCCCGGCTCCTGGCTAAGGCCCGTATCCAGCCCAAGCCACTGCAGGAATTTGAGAAGTAAGCCAGCAGATGACAGTTTTTTCTCAAAAACACATTCTTCAAAGAAAACACTTTCAAAATAACAAAAAAATACATAATATAAATTGCCTTTTTTCCCTACAAATTAAAGTATGTTAAGATTTGTCATATTATTTTAAGAAACAGAATAAGGGCCAGTGTTGAAGTACAGCAAGTTAAGTCATCATTTGCAATACCAACATCCCATATTGGAGTGCCAGCTCAAGTTCTGAATATTCCAACCTCCAGAACAGCTTCCTCTTCACGCACCTACAAAGGCAGTGTATAAAGGCCCCCTTGGGCCCTTGCTACCTACAGAAGACCAGGATGGAGTTCCTGGACCCTGGCTTCGATCTGGTTGTCAGCAAGGAACTGAATCAGAGGTAAAGCAGTCAGAACAAAAGCCAGCACTCACATGGATGTTATCACTGCAAGCAGAAGCTTCATCCAATAGCACACAATACCAAAAATCAGTAAATGTTTTTTAAAAAAGTATTAAATGGCCGAGCATGGTAGCCTAGTAGATAAAATCCTCGCCTTGCACATGCCAGGATCCCTGTATGGGCACCGGTTCGTGTCCTGGTGGCCCCACTTTCCCGTCCAGTTCCCTGCTTGTGGCATGGAAAAGCAGTAGAGGATGGCCCAAAGCCTTGGGACCCTTCACCCGCGTGGGAGACCTGAAGAAGCTCCTGGCTCTTGGCTTCGGATCTGCTCAGCTCTGGCCATTACAGCCACTTGGGGAGTGAGTCAGCAGATGGAAGATCTTCCTGTCTCTCATTCTCTCTGTAAATCTGCCTTCCCAATAAAAATAAATCAATCTTGAAAAAAAAAAAAAAAAGAAAATGTATATTACTGAAAAACTACTCATGCATTCTATAAGCTTTTTGCACAAAACTAAACTTTGATTTTACTGAGGATATTTGAAGTTCTTTAATACCTCCACAGCTGATGTGAAGGTTAACCAACCCTAAAAAAAAGTGTCTGCTATATAGCATGTGTTATCAATATTTGACTTGCTATTAATTTATTGTTAAATAAAGTTTGACTATCCTTTAAAAAAAATACCTCCACAGCTGTTAGAATAAATTACTTATTAGGAAAAACAAAAGTTCACCTAATATACTTTGCAACAAAGGAAATAGGTTAAGAAACTTTCACATAAAAAAACTATAGATGATTATCTATATTTGAACCAAATTTCTAAGTCAGAGATTCATTTGCAACAAACCTATTGCTGTGATGGAAACTTCATCAAGTTTGCGGTCCCCAGTCGCTCCTGGTCTAAAGAATGCTATGCCCCCTTTACAGTAACTGAGTAAGGATTCAGGGAAAGGACCCAATGCAGGAAGGGATCCTTTCATTCGAATCTGAAAGTAAACAACAATACAATATGTCGACTGTCAGTCATGTAAATCATTTTCTAAGGGAAGTACAAAGAACAAGGCAGGTGAGAGCAACCACACAGAACAAAACAACAACAACAACAAAAAAAAACAGTTCCTCTAAGACCTAGGAAAACACACCGAGGCTAGCTGTCCTTGCAGAAACTTAGCTCACAATCTTAACACAAAGCATTAGATTATATCTCAAAAAGAGGAAAAGGCAGTATCATTAACACTCTCTTATTACCCATTTTTCCTCTACAAATGACTCCTACGCTATCTGCCCTTGGCTTTTCCCACAGGCAAAATAAAGAAAATTTTAAAATTTAAGCATCTAAATCTTATCCAACACAGATTTATGTGTGATACCTAAAAACAAGTTTTAAAGCCTGTGTCTACAGATGCAAACTTTTTAAAAGTAATGACAAAGGGCCCAGTGGCGTGGCCTAGTGGCTAAAGTCCTCGCCTTGAACGCCCTGGGATCCCATATGGGCACCGGTTCTAATCCCGGCAGCTCCACTTCCCATCCGGCTACCTGCTTGTGGCCTGGGAAAGCAGTTGAGGACGGCCCAATGCATTGGGACCCTGCACCCGCATGGGAGACCCGGAAGAGGTTCCTGGTTCCCAGCATAGGATCAGTGCAGCACCGGCCCGTTGCGGCTCACTTGGGGAGTGAATCATCGGATGAAAGATCTTCCTCTCTGTCTCTCCTCCTCTGTATATCTGACTTTGTAATAAAAATAAATCTTTAAAAAAAAGTAATGACAGAAAGTCACCATTTAGCAAAAGCTGAAAACCATGACTTCAAGAAAGGATCATCGGTAAAGCAGTGACACAGGTGAAAGCCAAGGGTTGCTGAAGAACCTGACGGAAGGAAGGTGTGACATGACCCAAACTTACCCTCAATAAAATCACAGGCCCATGCACCACCTAACAAGCTGCAACAGGGAATTAACACACACTTGTGAAGCACTTGTTCTGAAGACAATCCGAATCTTACCAAATCTCTCTACCTGTGTAAGTAGAGACTAACCAATGGTTAACAGGAAACAAAAAGGACAGAACACAAACATTTACTGAAGAAATGACCAAACAAGACTCTGACACAGGACAAATTACTTGGTGTCTCTTAACAAAACAAAGCAAAAAAAGGGCGAGAGCAGTTATACATAAAAGTCTAAGAGTCACAAACCTAGAAAGGGTGGTCAGATACGTGAACAGGCTAGCAGTAGGAGCCAGAATGATCAAGCCAGCAAGCAATTGGGAAAACCCAGGCCAAAGCCACATGGAACTGATTTGTGCCACCACCAAGAACCTACAAACAACTTGCCCCTAAAGCTTAGGGGAGCTTAGAAGTCCTGCTACTCTGAGATCCTAAGCAGACCCAGTTGAGCCGTGCTGTGTCTAGACTTCTGATACACAGACACTGAGATAATAAATACGTTTAAAAGTATCAAATTATTTAGGATACAAAGAGAAAACTGGGCCTGGGGTTGTGGCACAGTTGGTTAAACGGCCACCCATATGGGCACTGGTTTGCAACCTGGCTGCCTCACCTCCAATCCAGCTCCCTCTACTATGACTGATAAAAAACAATGGAAGACGGTCCAAACACTTGGTTCTATGTGGAGGCCCCAGATGAAGCTCCTGGCTCTGGGTTTCAAAATCGCCTAGTCCTGCCCAGTCCTGGCTGTGTGGCCATTTGAACAGTGAATCAGCAGATGGAAGATACAAGTTTCTCCTCCCATGTAACAATTCCTTTAAAATCAATGTGAACTCTGTCATAAAATGAAATAAGAAATTTTTATTAAAATACTTTGAACCAGAATTAAAAAACCAGTGTCTTTTAAAAGCGAGAAATCTAATACAGTACAAAGTCCACATTTCGATGTCTGAAGAGTTCAGATATGGTGGCCAGTGTAGTGACACTTCTGCAGCGTCAGCATCCCATATGGGATCAATTCAAGTCCTGGCTGTTCCAGTTCCAACTCAGCTCCTTACTAATGTGCCTGGGAAAGCAGCAGAGAACAGCCCATGTGTTTGGGCAGCTGCACCCAAATGGGAGACCTGAAAGAAGCTCCCAGCTTCAAACCGGTCCAGCTCTGGCCTTTATGGTCATTTGGGGGTGGAAAATCTCTAACTCGACCTTTGCAATGCACACAATTTAAAAAGTGTAATGCTGGATTTTCAAATAAATAAATCTTTAAAAAGTTATAGAATAATTCTGAAGGTACTTTAATGAAATATTCCAAAAATGGAATTATAAGAGGTCAGTGCGATACCTCAACAGGCTAATCATCTGCATTCAAGTGCCAGCATTTCATCTGGGCACCAGTTCTAGTTCAAGATGCTCCACTTCCCATCTAGCTCCCTGTTTGTGGCCTGAAAAAGCAGTCGAGGGTGGCCCAAAGCCTAAGGACCCTGCACCTGAGAGAGATCTGGAAGAAGCACCTGGCTCCCGGATCTGGATCGGCTCAGCTGACCCTTGTAGCCACTTGGGGAATGAGCCAGCAAACTATGTTTCTGACTCTCCTTTCTGTAAAGTTGCCTTTCCAATAAAAATAAATCTAAAACAAAAAGCAAAAAAAAAAAAAAGGTGCAGCTGTTTTACAACACACGTTTTCCATGAACACTTTCAGGACCCTCGTACCCAAACACCTCAATGGTTCAGTGTGGTACCTAAGTGACCCAGACACTCCCATACCTTCTGCATGACTTTTCTTGCCCATCTCAGCTGCAAGATATACCACTGTGCCACAGGAACGGAACACCGAGCAGCTCGGAAAAGCAGGAGAACACGCTGGAGGATTCCAGACACCTTCTGGCGATTGTCTTTTTCAGCTTTTAGAGGAAGATCATCACCATCTTCCTAAGGAAAATGAAATCATTTCAGTGGCTGGTAATTCAGAAGACATGAAAATCTAAAGCGAAAACACAGCCAGGTTAATGTTTAGGGCTTCTCAGATGAGAACGTGCCTAAGACAGCGGAAGCAATGCAGAGGCACAGGCTCTGAGATCTCATCTATGGCTATGCTGAGTGTTCTCTCTCCCTTCAAGCAATGCCAAGGCCTAAGCTAACCTCAGTCACATGTCTCCAGCTCCAACAGCCACACCCAGGCACTCTCGTCTCCACTGACAAAAGCTAAAAGAGTTCCTGTCAAGAACGCGCCTTCCCTTTCTAGCACAGGACGCCTGGCTCCCAGCTTCGGTCTGGCCCAGCCCTGACTGCCGTGGCCATTTGGGAAGTGAATCAGCACATGGAAGTGTCTGTTTCTCTTTCCTCCCGCCACTATCTGTGTCACTGCCTCACTGCCTTTCAAATACATAAATCAATAAAAAATTGAATTAAAATGTTGTGTAATATCACCTTCGGTATATGCATATAAAGGTATATAACAGAGTTAAGTGAATTTCAACTATTTGTCTTAGGACCCACGTCCAAGGCATTTCATTATGTTTTTACAATCATTCCAAAGTCTAGAAACTTCCAAATCAGGAAAGACTACTGGGCCCAAGCATTATAGAAAAGAGTTATTCAACTTTTACTATTATCAACTGCACTGTATAGAGAAAGTTGCACAGTAGCTTAGTAAACTATCAGACAATATACAAGTTTCTTATTTAAAAAAACAGACAAAATCCACTTCAAATGAATCACAAGAATATACTACACTTACTTCACTAAGCACAGCTGGCTGGGGACAATACAACGGTGGAGCAGGGAGGTACATGCCCACTGGCACCAAGCCCCAGAGCCTCCTACTGAAGTCCTTGGCGGAGTCTATCAGAAGCTGCAATGGCTCCGAGAGAACATCCGCATCCGCCATGACCGACGCTTTCAGCACTTCCTGCACTGAACCAAACAGCAGGTTTGCATCTTCCTCCTCAATGGGATCTATCAAACACAAAATCTGGTTAAAACTTCTGTTCGATCTTTGTTGGAGAATAAAACTTCAAATCTGAGAAAGTCGATTCACAAGAACGAATGAACGTATTGGCCAACATGCTATTCTGCTACTTTAAACTTAGAGAAAATCAGCACGTGCAACTTTTTACCCCAAATTATGTAAGACATAACTATGCACTAAAAATATTCTTGGCATATGACACTGTCAAAAAATACTAAAAATTATTAGAAAAAAGAATGCCAAGAATGACTCCAAAACAGAATTTGTAAACCATGGAATAGTAATTTATTTTCCTTTTCTCTTCTTTATGTCATGTATTTGAATATCATAGAGACAGAAAAAGAGCACTCTATCTTCTAGCTCACCATTCAAATATCTACAATGGCCAGGACCAGGTCAAACCAGAGCTGGCAGCTGGGAGATCGACCTAGGTCTTTCACATGGATGGCCCCAATGTCTGCATGAGGAGGAGGCAGAGGAAGAGGTACGCGGGGAGCCAGAAGCAGGAGCTGGCAGCAAACCCAGGCACTGCAACATGCAACACAGGCATCATGGCCCCTGGAGGCTAAATTCCCATCCCTTCTTTAGTCTATCACAGTTGCACGCTGATAAAAATTAATAAGATCTACTGAGGAAGTTCAAAAATACATACAGAATGGCCCTATGTAAGATATGACTTCAGCTACATAACATCTGTATATATGTGAACATGTTCCACAGAGAGAATGCAAGGAAATGGAGGGGGTAGAACTTCATCAAGGAGTGAGACTTGCAACTGTACGTTTTTCAAAGTTCCTCAGGTCAAGGGCAAAGACTAGGCCCAAACCCAGTCCAATGCCCAGGCTCAGGTTGTACTTGTAGCACAGTTTTAGTTAGGCCTCCTCCCAAAGGTGCCCTTCCCCCCATGAAGGCTCTGTAGTGACAGCCTTTGCTGGCCACTGTGCAGACACAAAAACTGGTGTGAATCCCTGGAGTACTGTGTTGTCTATACAAATAAACCTGAGATGGGGAGAAAAGTATGGAAAATCAGAAAGTCATTCAGTCATTAATACTCCTATTTAGAGCCATCAAAAATTTTGGTTGATCCCAGAATGAAGTATAAATATCATACTTTTATGTTTGGTAAGGTTATTTCAAAGTGTTAGTATACTCATACATGCTAGCAAGGTTTAAAAAATTACAGGGTTTATTGTAACCTGATACAATTATCACACCTTATGCACATAACACACCTGTAAATTGTTTACATTTTGAACGAATTTCATTTTTTGCTTCCACAGAGGCTGGCTGACCCAAAAAACCCTTCAGTTTTTCCTGGAAAACCTGTGCTGGAGTCATACTTAATGGGAGATTCAGATCCTTTTTTCTAGACCTAAAATGACATTATATTAAGAAAAATGAATCCAAATTTTAAAAAATGAAAGATTTCATAAAAGAACTAATCATAAAATTTTACAAAACAATGGAATTTGTCCTATTTTGAAAATAAAAATTTGAGTAAACACTGTATTGCTTGCCACAATTAATATTCTAAACACCTTCCTACTCATTTTTTCTCTTACTCTGCCTTTCAACTAATATTATGGTGAACTGAAAAATACATAAGAGACAACAGTACCATAATAATCAAAACGTTAAAATTAGAAATAAGTTTAATTTGCTTAAAACTCAAATCCTATTTCAGGATAAATACTCCACACTGACTATAAATTCTTAAAGGGCATTGTTAACATAAAAATGAGTTAAATTAGACACAACTAACACAGTAATACTAACTAATGAAGCTATTAAAAATTAATTAAAATTAAATTAAAAATTAAACTCTGGATCTAATGAGCCACATTCCAAGGGTTCAGAAGTATCCTGTATTAATGGCTACCATATTGGACAGCAAACAAAGCTCTTTTCTATCAGTAAACAAAGTTCTGTTGGACAAACTAAACCAAAGGATTCCATTTAGCATATAAATGCTAGCAATAAGAGATGTAAGAAATCTTTAAATGAACATTTTTATATTGCATTGTAACTTATACTACGCTAAAAATACATACCTTGTGAAATTGCTATCATGTTTACAGAACTGGAAAGCCACACCGATCGAAACAGATGTCTTCCAATCTCCAAGTTTATGTGCCAACCACACAGCCTCAGGAATCAGGCCACCAATAAACAGTAATTCCAGGGCGTATTCAACAGTCCACACACTGGAGAGATTCTGAGTTCTAACAGCAGCGGCCACCTTAGAGTGTTGCAGAGGTATAAGTCGCAGGGACTGCTCTGTGAGCAAAGATTAACATGGATATTTGTAATTACAAACTCGTGTATCCAAAAGCATAACTCCCTACATGGGTATATCTATCCCTTGAATTGAGAGTTCCTATAGAAAGCCACAGTAAGGCAATTACTCACAAAATGGGCTGTAGTAACACTAAACCAGTGCGGCAACAGCTTTGTTTTTGGTTTTAAGTTTTATTTGACAGGTACATTTAGAGAGAGAAGCAGAGAGACAGAATACGGGGTACGGGGTGCAGTCTTCCATCTGCTGGTTTACTCCCAAATGGCTGCACTGGTCAGAGCTGGCCTAGTCCAGAGTTGGCTTGGTCCAAAGCTGAAGCCAGGAGCTTTTCCCAGGTCTCCTACTTGGATGCAGGGACAAAGCATTGAGCCTTCCACCGCATTTCCGAGGCTGTAAGCAGCAAACTAAATAGGACTGGAGCAGTCAGGACTAGAACCAGAGACCATAAGGGATGCCTGAGTCATAGACGGAGGAGCTCCCTCTTTCAGATCTCCCACACAGGTGCAGGGAACCAAGGACTTGAGCCATCCTCTGCTGCTTTCCCAGGCCACAAGCAGGGAGCTGGATGGCAAGTGGAGCAGCCGGGACACGAACTGGTTCCCAATGGGATGCAGGCAAAGAACGAATCATTGAGCTATCATGCCAGCCCCTCCCTGTCTGTTTCTGACTCTTCTGAATAAAGAAATAAGTCTTTAAAAGAAAAACACAAACAAATTCACGTGCAACAAAATCAAATTTGGGTTAAGCTACCATACAACCTATATGGGCACTGGTTTGAGTCCCAGTTCTGATTCAGGTCCTACTAATGCACCTGGGAAAGCAGTACAAGATGGCTGAGGGCTGGGGGCTCCTACAATCCATGTAGGAAACAGAATTTTGGGCTCCTGGCTCTGGCTTATTGCAGTCCCAGTTCTTGTGGCCACTTGGGCAGTGAACCAGCAGATGGGACAGCTGCTTCTCTGTAACTCTAGACAAATAACAAAAAAAACTTACAAAAAATAACATATCAAAGCCATTACCACTTACACTCCATTTAGAATTAGTCATTGAGCCATCTCTAATATGTCAGGCATGATCCTAGCACTGAACTATTTCCATAGAATAATTACATTATAAGGTATTAATTATTATATGTATTACACATAATTATATCCAGCTTCTCCATGGGTACCTGAGGATTGACATCACTAATGATCCAGTAATCTTGCAGACCAGAAGGTCATGATCACCTGATTGCTTCAGAGAGAAGAGGTGTCACTGGTGCCCTCAACCTTCAGAAGGCCTCAGTTAGCAATTTGGGTGAGGGAGGGGAAGAGTCAAAACAGAATCCATTTTGTTGATGGCAGGAGAGACAAATGACTTTGGCATGATTTACAGATCCTTGGATTACACAAAGGAAAATAAATCCAAACATAGATTTACAAGATACGGACCCACAAGAATAGGATAGAGACAGAGAAGGCAAGAATGTTGCCAAGGTCAGCTGGGGAACAGCACACTTAAAACAAGTGGCAAGAGCAAAGTGAGTCCTTTGTTTACTGCCTTACCTGTTTTCATATGGACTGGAGGAAGAACACTCACATTGTGAGGTGGCAAAATGCAGAGCAGCTGATTGGTGAAATAGGCAGCCATGAAACGAGCCATGGCCTGGACAGCTCTGACTGCTGCCTCTGGATGGACACGTCCAGTCACTCCAAACTCACTAAGACACGTCTCAGAAACTAAGGAACATAGCCAATTGTCAGAGGAGTTCTGATCCAACCAGTAGAAAATAGTTACACGTGAGTTCCCAACATTATACGCAAAGAAAATGACAGTTACAGCATTTTTCTGAAATGGCCACCTAAGGACTGTACCAACTACCCTGTATTTATATTTCCTGAAGATAAGAATAACAACAGCTATCTTATAGGTCCTGTTATTATACTAGCATCCCATGTATGAGTGCAGCTTGAAGTCCCACCTGTCCTGGTTCTGATCCCACTTCCTACAAATGTGCCTGAGAAGACACTGGAAACAGCCCAGCCATCCATTTGGGATTTCCTGACTCCTGGCTTCAGCCTGACCCAGACCTGGTTGTCACAGATATTATTAGGAATTAAATCAGCAGATGGAAAATCTCCTTCCATGTCTCTCTATCTTCTGATTAAAACAATTTTTTCCATTTTATTAAATGGAGAAATATACATGAAATAATCCATCCTTAAAAGACTTGCATGCTCAACATTTTTTGGTATGGGGCAGAAAAGGCTCTTCCGCAAAATCTGAAAAGCAGTCAAACAGGGATTTTTAGTATTTCTTCCTGTACCATTTGGTTTGGGAGTTACACTTATTAATATCAGTGGCTGAGTTGAATTAAAAAAAAACGCATGGCTAGAAGGAGCAGCAAGCTGAAGGTGAGTGCCTGGAGAAGGGAGAAGTCACATTTAAGCTTCCAGGCTGATTCTGAAAAGCATCAGCAGGACTGGAGGACATGTGTGCCAGACCCAACAGGAAACCAAATACACTAAGAATGAAAACTGACATTTTAAAATAAATTTAAAAACTCAACACAATAAAAACTAAACATTAGTGCTTATGTAGTTCCAACAATAGAAAAGTATGTTTCTTTCCCAGAAAATCACTTGGTAACCAGTCTTTAAGATTTTTTTTAAATTGGAAAGTCAGATATATAAAGAGGAGCCAAGAGAGAGAAAGATCTTCCGGCCGATGAATCACTCCCCAAGTAGCCACAACAGCCAGAGCTTAGCCAATCCAAAGCCAGGAGCCAAGAGCCTTCTCCAGATCTCCCATGTAGGTGCAGGTCCCAAGGCTTTGGGTCATCCTCGAATGCTTTCCCAGACCACAAGCAAAGAGCTGGATGGGAAGCGGGGCTGCTGGGACACAAACCAATGCCCATACAGGATCCCAGTGCATGCAAGGTGAGGACTTTAGTTGGTAGGCTAACGCAAGGGGCGAGGGGCAAATAGTCTTAAATTAAATTCTATTATGTAGGGGTGGCCATTTAACAGTGTGGTGGACAGGGCTTGGGATGCCTGCAGTTCACATCAGGGTGCCCGGGTTCAAGTTCCAGATCTGCTTCTCAGTCCACCTTCCCATTAATACCTGGGAAGCAGAAGGTGAGGGCTTAGGGATTTGAGTTCCGCCACTCCAGGGGAAGACTCAACATGACTGGAATCCTGGCTTCAAACCGGTCCGGTTCTGGCTGCTGCAGGAAACTGGAAAGTGAGCTACTCACATTTTCTATTTCTCTCTGCCTCTAAAATTTGCCTCTAAAATCTGACACCAAAATTAATAAAAACTAAGGGGGGAAATAGTACTTTTTTGAGAAGTTTAAACAAATTAGCAACTACAGGTTAAATTAATCTTTAAAGTTAAATCATGTAAAGATAATACTACCATAAAATGAACTTTTCAGTCATTTAAAATGTCACACATCTTTAGGATCAACATTGTGGTGCAGTGGAATAAACAGCCACCTGTGACAAAGGCAACCCATATGAGTGCTGGTTCAAGTCCTCACTGCTCCACTTATAATTCAGCTCCCTGCTAATGGCCTGGGAAAGCTGTGGAATATGGCCCAAACGCCTGGGATGATGAACTCACGTGGGAGACCTGGAAGAGGTTCCTGGCTCCTGACTTCAAATTAGCTCAGCTCTGACCACCACTGTGGTCATTTTTGGAGTAAACCTGTGGATGGAAGATCTTTCTGACTCTCTTCTTTGTAAATCTGTCTTTCCAATAAAAATTTTTTTGAAGAATATTTATCAAAAATGGAAAATACTCATGCTATTAAACTTAAAAAGATGACAAAACTAAACATCTCTGATAATATTCATAAGCTGGCAGACCGTAGAGGAAAAAAGTAGACTTTTAATTTTTGTACTCTCATACTGTTAATATAAAATGAGTATAAATTTCTTCCACAACAATCATTAAACATTTAAGATCGACTTCACCAACATAGTTGTGTCTCATTTAGTCTTTCAGACACATTCCTTTGGATAGTACACACATCCAATGATCTATCATCCTCTAGTCATTATCAGTGGTCTCATTCAAATTCATGTTTTCCTCTGATTAGCTGAAACGCAGCTCTTTGAAAAAGGGCTATCCACATAACCTGGGGACTCTTCAATATTAAAAGAAGATTTAGAACGTCTCAGAGAAATGATTTTCGTAACATTCCACAACAAACAAAACATAACAACATGGTATAAAAATACTTGAGGATGTAATGTTAGATCTAACAAATACGGTTGTGAGAAAACAACTATACCAGCTCAACCGGCAGCTGTTGCTACAACCTGAGGATCCTAAGGCAAAACGCTGAAAACCAAAAATTCAACCCGATTCCTGTTACATCCAATGTCGTAGAATTGTCATCATAGAAGCTTCCTCACCCAACAGGCTGTACAGACAACTGATACACAGACAATCTAACTACAGGTGAAAAGGACATACCTGGACAATCGTCGTGTTCATTTACAGGCAGTTGGGACCATCTCAGTATCTCCCTCACTAGTAGATCACATAATCCTTGAGCATCATTTAAATTATAACTATAGAGGTAGCAGTATAATACAGAAAGATAATAGCGCGTCTGAAGAAAACACGTCCTCCTTCCTCCTGAAACGGCAAATAATTAAGCTTCCCTAAGAGTATGTTGGCAATACTCTTGGTCTAATGCCTGGAAGACAGAGGTGAGCACTTCATGAAGATCCTTAATAGTGATGGGAACTCTTTCTAGCTCTCTCAAACTTAATACTGCCTAAGTAGGTAAATGAGTAACAGAACCACAGCAGTTAAGAAATGCAGTTTTTAGCCAAATTTGATCATATAACAGTTTGTAATAGGGGTTATCTTCAGGGTCACAATCTGAGAATTTCATTTCATCTGCAAATAGAGCCTTATTATCTACAGAATCTGCAACCCTATGCATTTCACAAAAGTTTCATGTAGGGCCCAGCGTGCTAGCCTACAAGCTAAATCCTTGGTTTGCATGCACCAAGATCCGATGTAGGTGCCAGTTCCAGCGGCTCCACTTCCATCCAGCTCCCTGCTTGTGGCCTGAGAAAGCAGTGGAGGACGGCCCAAAACCTTGGGGCCCTGCACCCACATGGGAGACCCAAAAGAAGCTCCAGGCTCCTGGCTTTGGATTGGCTCAGCTCTAGCCATTACAACCATTTGGGCAGTGAATCAGTGAACAGATCTTTCTGTAAAATCCGATTTTCCAATAAAAAATATTTCATGTAGCCCAAACTAGCTCAATGTGTAATAGGAAATTTTTTAAATTAAAGAGGCTTTGTAATTTTTCTATGTCTGTAAGAAGGTGGTGAAATATTGTACCAATAGTTTCCTTTTAGATAATCTGCAATCCTTCTAAGTACAGAAAAAAATCTTGTATTTATGACTTAAATCCCATTTTTCCACGTCGATTATCACAACTTTCATCACTAACCAAAGGATACAAGACTGACCCAGAGATCCCTGTGAATACTCTACATGCTACGAATTTCAAGACAAATTTTAAACATTTCCAAGTCTAGTTGCCTATAACATACACTCTATTTGGGAATTAAGGAGCTGTGATCATTTGGAAATTTCTAATTATGCTTAAGTTCTAAAGCAAGTAAAAAAAACCTGTTCCCAACAAAATCATTACACATATCATTCTCATTACTCTCCTACCTTTCTCCTGGGCTTCTCGTAGTGCCTGATTCCACCAATCAACACACTTTTCATATTCACCTAACAGGAAACACTCTTCACCTGGGAAGGTTGAACAAACAGGTAGCCCTAATTACACTGCTTTCTGGAACTTCATTTAAAAACTCAGCAGATACAACTCAGTAAAAAAAAAAAAATGTTTGAAAACAAACAACTACAAGCAATTTAAGAAAGCAAACCTGGTTAGAAGAGAAACTGCTAGAAAGATAACGCGGCGGTCAGTATTTGGGTGCAGCAAGGAAAGCTGCTCCTTCAATGCCGACATCCTACCAGGGAGCACCAGCTCCAGTCCAGCTCCCTGCTGATGTGCCTAGGAAAGCAGCAGATGATGGCCCAACTACTTGGGCCCCTGCTACCCTCCTAAGAGACCTGGATGGGATCCCAGGCTCCTGACTTCGGGCAAACGGATGGAAATCTGTATGTGTCTGTGTGTAATACTCTGCCCTTCAAATAAACAAATCTAAAAAAAAAAAAAAAAAAAAAAAAAAAAAAAAAAAAAAAAACAAGGAAACACTGACCCTTGATAGGTGTAAGTTCTAAGGTGTGGTTCAAACGGTCTCCAGCAGTCTGTAAGTTAGCCTGTATGCAACACAACAAGGACTTGACAGTAGATGCTTCAAACGCCATCTTTTCAATTAACTGTCTATCACCTTCTGGAACTCTTTGACCTAACTGTGCTTGATACCATAAAGTTTTCTGGTACAATAATCTCCAGAGAACAACCAATCTGCAAATAAAATAAGGTCATCATTAAAAAAAATTTCACACCTGCTTAGTGCCCTTGGTAGCCTACCTTTGACAAGCAAAATAGCACCCTATAATATGGAATAATACGTAGAAAAACTGATCAGATTTAAACACAGTGCAAGGTCCAATAATTAAACAAAGCAAAGTAAATACAAAAAATACACCTGCACAACTGATGAACGCATCTCCAGTCAGTCTTCAATAGTACTTAACCAGGGTCTTTGAATTTCACCATTGATTATAAAGACTATGTGTGTATGTGTATGTATGGTTGGTATACATCCTAAAATATGTAATTAGCAAAGATTTTGTATTTATCAGGAACATGATATATTAAATATACATGTTTTTAAATAACACAGAGGTTTGCAGCCAGCACTGTTTTTAAAAAAAAAAAAAAAAAAGACTTATTTTTCTTGGAAAGTCAGATATATAGAGAGGAGGAGAGACAAAGATCTTCTATCTGATGATTGACTCCCCAAGTGAGCACATCGGCCGATGCTATGCCGATCTGAAGCCAGGAGCCAGGAACCTCCTCCAGGTCTCCCACGTGGGTGCAGGAGTCCCAAGGCTTTGGGCTGTCCTCGACTGCTTTCCCAGGCCACAATCAGGGAGCTGCATGGGAAGTGGAGCTGCCGGGTTTAGAACCAGCACCCATATGGGATCCTGGGGCGTTCAAGGCGAGGGCATTAGCCACTAGACCACACCGCCAGGCCCGCAGCCAGCACTGTTGCACAGCACGTTAAGCTCTCTGCTGTGAATCTGACATCTGTTATGAGAACGGGTTCGAGTCACCACTGTTCCACTTCTAGGCTAGTTCCCTGCGAATGTGCCTGGCAAAGCAGCATGCAAAGACCACAGAGTAGGGACTCTGTCCCCCAGGTGTGAGACCTGGAGAGAGTTCCAGGCCCCAGCCTGATCCAGCCCTCGCCATCGTGGCCGTTTAGGGAATAAACTACTGAACGTTCTGTCTCTTTAACTCCATCTTCCAAATAAAATCAATCATAAAAAATGTTTAACCCTAACAGACACAAGGTTCTTTTCTGTAGATAAAAACAGTTCTTGAATTAGTGCTAATGGTTTCACCATACAATCTACTGAAATATGTGTAAGTGAATTTTACAGTATGAAATTTGTTTTTTAAAACAGCAAAAAAAAAAAAAATCTATGATAATGGTTTCCTAATATTAACGTAAATACTTATACCTATGTCCTGGCTGTTGAACACGTGTTACTTGTGGATGAATCTTGAAAGATGACTTCCATGTCCAGTTTCCATGAGAATTACGGTCTTGCAACATTTGAAAAACAGGCACCACCAACGAGTCTTGATCTGCTGTCCTATTTCCGTCAGCTGATGAAATAACTTCATGGTGAAGGCTGTACACATCATCTAAATTGTCAGTTACCATTCTCAGTAAATAAAAACAGGCTAAAAGTTTCTCTGAGAACCGACCCTTCTGTTGCTGATCCAGACAAAGTCTGATGGTATTTGAGGTCAGCTTGATCAAATATCCCACATCTTGCCTGTACCTCACATCCCAATACTGGATGGACAAACACTGAAGAAAAAACTCAAAGATACAAAGCAGCCACGCATTATGTTTTCTGGTCTCACTTAAAGGAAGATCAAGTTTAGGAAAAGGACACTTTATAAATTGAAGAACGTAGAAAAAATGAGTGATACAAACCACTGTGTAATTTAACATTGTATTTTTTTCTGTCACATTTTTTGAAATGCCTATGGCCCATGCTGACAGCAGATTTCTCTGGATGGCATGCAGCTCTCTAACAGGTCTGTCTGCCTCCTTGCTGTCATCCTTTGCATGTATCGTATCAAACATAGACGCAAATTCCAATCTTCCCTCCTTGATACTACTGAACTGCTCGTCAGGTTTTTGGTTCCAAAAAGAAAATAACTGGTTTGGAAAGTATTTGCCTTCATTCATTTCCTCTGCTTCGAAGTCCTAATTATGAAAGAAAAAGGTATCTACTTAGTATCACTTAATACCAGTAACTGGAATCACTGTTTTCTAATTTCTCTTCCCTTCAATAGGGGAAATGTGAAATGTGTTTCTCAAAAGTCAAAATGGAAATGCTCAAAGTGAACAGGTACCTGAACTTCCTCTGTGTTTCCATTCAAGTTCATTGTCTCTCTTGCTTGCAAAAACCTGGGGACAGTGTGATCCACTGAACTCTCAATTCCGTGGTGTTTTAATAGGCTAGACCTCAGGGAATCCAGTGATCGTAAGTTCAACCCTTTGCTTTTTGGCTATAGGAGAAGAGATTTCCAAGATGAAATTATATATGTAATTCTATTACATGCAATAAGAGAAACTATGGATAGCTATACTTAACTATAGATATAAATACAAGTTTTAATTTTAAGAATAAAGAAGTGGACTTTCACCAGTGGAACCAAAAAGCACGATACCTTCAGGGATGACATACGTTGATAGGCCTTCTCAAGCCTCAGGGTCGAGTCCAGCAGCAGTGATCTCATGAGCAAGGATGGAGACAGTCTATCAACAAACCGCAGGGTTGTGACCATGTAACCGTCAGAAGCAATGAGGTAGGGTAGCTGAGAGTGTGTTTTTACAGAAAATCTCTGTCTCATAGGGTCATTCTCAGAAGCTGATGAATCTACGGAATTCTTTGAATCTTGACCCATGAAATGCTGTGGTCTAGCAAACAAATATCAAAATTCAAGAATCAATGAGACAGAAACAAACTTATCCAAACAAAAAGCTAAATAAAAGCTGCATAATTATGATGAAGCAAGCAGATGAAACACACACAAAAAGGTTAAGGGTGTGTATTTATACATATCCGGATATCAGGAAAATGTGATTACATAATATTTCAGTTTGTGTGTTCTTGATTTTTGCCCCCAAATTGTTTTTATTCTACTTTGCTTTCAATTCATATTCCACCTATTTCAGAAAAGAATTAAAGCAGTCTACCTTTATTATTAAAAGGAGGTAAGCAGTTACCTTTCATAAGAGACAGTTACAGAGAATGAGGGAGATCCCCTATCTGCTAGTTCACACCTCTAACATCGGAGCAGCCAGAGTTGAGCCAGACTGAATCAGGGAGCTGGGAAACCCATCCAGGTCTCCCAACGTGAGTGGCATGAACTGAAAGACTTGAGCCACCACCTGCTGCCTCCCAGGGTATGCACCACTTCGAGACAGAAATCACGAGTGGAGCCAGGACTTACTTCAAGCACTATGAAACTGAGTATGTAAGGCAGGCAACCCTTGTGGGTGCTTCAACACCGCCCAAGCCCAACTTCTTTAATATATTTAAATATACTTACAGGAACACAACTAAGAGCTTTCAGCACAAGTGCTTTAAAGAAACAGGATTTATGCAAAGGTCAATTACAAGTAAAATTAAAATCAGTTTAAGATTAAATTTCACGGCCCAGCGCAATAGCGTAGTGGTTCAAGTCCTTGCCTGGCATGTGCCAGGATTCCATATGGTCACCGGTTTTAGTCCTGGTAGCCCTGCTTCCCATCCAGCTCCCTGCTTGTGGCCTGGGAAAGCAGTTGAGGACTGCCCAAAGCCTTGGGACCCTGCACCAGCGTGGGAGACCCAGAAGATCTCCTGGCTCCTGGCTTCAGATTGGCTCAGCTTCAGCCATTGCGGTCACTTGGGGAGTGAACCATCAGACACAAGATCTTCCCGTCTCTCCTCCTCTGTATATCTGCCTTTCCAATAAAAATAAATCTTTAAAAAAGATTAAATTTCAGTGAGTATCCACTTAAGTTTACTCATTTACTGTTATTTTGGATTCTGATTGATACCACCTATTATAAAGCATGGGGCTATATAAATTTGACAAATCATCTTAGTACACTAATTTTTTTCTGGTTAGGAAATAATTCAAATGTAATGTATTAAATTATACAACATACAAGGCACAAAAATCTGTACAACCAGAGCTGGCCCTGTAGTTTAACAGATAAATCCACCACCTGCAATGCCAGCATCCCATACAGGCCCCAGTTCTGTTCCAGCTACTCTACTTCTGGTCCAGCTTCCAGCTGCAGTGCTTGGGAAAGCAGCAGAGGATGGCCCAAAACCTTGGGTTCCTGCAACCACATGGGAGACCTGCAATAAGCTCCTGGATCCTGGCTTTGGACCAGCCCAACCCCAGCCTTGCAGCCATTAGGGGGATGGGCCAGAGGATGAAAGACACCCCTCTACCCTTCTCTTTTCCTGTCTCTACATGTGTCTGTCTCTTTCAGGTAATTAAACATCATGAAAGAAATTTTTTAGAACCCTACAAAATCACTACAAAAGAATGCCTGAACAGGAAAATTAAGTCTTTCATCTTCTACACAATTTAGTTTTGTAACCACAAGACTTTACACTCTACGATCTTTCCGTTTAACCTGGGTTCAATACCAGACTACCAGATTCTGCTATTGGTTTGAGCTTCCTGCAAACGCACACCGTAGAAGACAATACTGACAGCTCTGGTAACTGGGTTCCTGGCACTCACACTAGACACGGTTGGAGCTCCTCGCTCCTCGCTTCGGTTCATTGCAGGCATTAGGAAAATGAAATCAACAGGTGAGAGCTCTGTTATTTAAGATCTTTTAAATAAACAACTTTTTAAAGTAAAATAATGACTATTACTTTTATAATGGGAACAATTTTGAAAGGCTTCAAGAGTGTGAAGAAATTTTTAAATCCCTTTAAAGAGTGTGAAGAAATTCTGGTCAATTATAAATTGGACCCGAAGAAGGAAAACAAGTACTTTGCAGGAAATAATGACTTTTCCCCATTTGTTGCATCTATGACTAAAAATTGGGCATTACCTTTTGCTAACATAAATCAAGGTCATATCTCACTTCAGTTTCCTTTCCATAAAGCAGAGAATAGATACATCTCAATTTTCCATTTTGTTAATAGCTGAATATACAGAACTAACCACACAAAAACAATACAATCAAAATCAGTAACAAATATTTAGTGAGCACTTACTCTATAGAATAGTTAGGTGATTTATAATTACATACCAGCACTACCTCACTTCATTCCCTCAACCCTAAGAGGATTCTCTTTCCATAGTAAAAGAAAAAAACGCTAAAAAAAATGTCACACAACTATTAAATAGAAGAACCAATACTTGACTCTTGTACTTGGGACACACTGTATTAAGCAACTAGTGGGGACGCCTGCACCCCTTTAGTGCTGTTTCCAGTCTTAGGTATGCTGCTCTGTTGCAGTTCCCAGCTAATGCACCTAGGAGGCAGCAGTTGAAGGTACAAACACTACTTGTGTCCTTGCCACCCACAAGGGAGACTCGGAGTTTCTAGAACCAGGCTTCATCCTGGCACAGATCTGGTTGTTGTGGGTGTTTAGGGAGCAAACCAGTCACTAGCGGAAGATTAATCTCTATCTCCATCTCTGCTATTCTACCTTTTGAAATGAGTTATGTTTTGTTTTTAACTAAAACACAGCATGCAGTGTAAGCTGCACCTGCAATGCCAGCATCCCATTTGGGTGCCAGTTCGAGATCCAAATGTTCAAATTCTGATCCAGCTCCCTGCTAATGTGCCTGGAAAAGCAACACAGGATGGCCCAAGCACTTGGGCACCCACACCCACATGGGAGACCCAGAAACAGCTCCTGGATCCTGGCCCTGTCCTGGTCCTTCAAGCCATTCGGGAAATAAAACAGCAGAATGGAGACTCTGACTCTGCCTATCAAACCAATTGAACAAATCATCTTGAAAATTAAAATATGCTAAATTTTAAAGTGTTTTATCTACTGTGAACTTTTTCCCATTAGGCAAAAAGTGGAAAACCTATATGCCAAATTTTAAATACAATTCTAAGTACAATTCTAATCAAATTTTTAGTGGTACTGAATAGTTAAATAGCTTGTACTTACATAGTCACAATGTCAACTGTCACCAGGATTAAGCCACAAAAAGAAATAAAAGAATATAAACAAACATACTGATACAGCAGACTGAAAGAATAAGACAACTTGAAAGATTTGTGAAAAATAAAATACACAGTAGAAATAACAAAAGAAAAACTTCCACAAACAAACTGAAACTTCTACATATCAATTCCAGTGACTTCAATGTCTCACCTGTATGTTATTAGAGGATGAAGAGGAATAAATTCTGCCGGCCCAAATTCTATAGAGCAACCAGAGGTCATTAACGTTAGCAATTCACCTTGGCACGTCAATATAAGCAAGGAGCCACGTTTTAATATACAAGCCAGAAAAAGACTATCATGAGTCCAGCTGATGTCACCTATCCAATAGGACCTGGAAGGAGCAAAGGACATGTTAGAAAGGACTCTGTCCTTGACAATTTGTACGAAACTTATACCAAGTAGGGGCAAGACATTTCAAATAAAGAGGGCAAAACAATGGCTAGGTGGGAACTGCCACACTTATTTCATGAATGTCACTTCCTATAACAGAAAATGTTTGCTCATGAACATCTAGTACAAATTGTAACTGAAAATATACTTGGATCCATAAGCCAAGTCTAAAAGTGAGAGTACTCCTTAAAGAGGTGAGCGTTTTGGTTATTCAGTATCGACTGACAGATTTCAAGGCCACCTATGTGTCTGCAAGCTTGCCAGATCCTCCCTCACCCCAAAGCAGACCTGGTCTCTTCCTTTTGTAAGAACAAAAAGTAGTTTCTCCTTTTAGACACCCTAAGTCCAACAGACCTCTGAAGGGACATCAGCGATGCTTTCACAAAGGAACTTTGGGAAGGCAAAAAAAACAATGAAGAGGCCAAGCAGGTTGGACCTGAAAATTCTGAAAATATGGAGAACCTCATGGGAAACTGCTAAGAAAACAGAGTCAGGGCTTCAAGAGGAATCTTCACACTCTGCAATTCCACAGGTCCTGGCGGTGGTTCACGTGCCATCCAAAATCACCAATGCTGCTACTGATCAGTATGCAAGGACGACAGCTTTGTAATGGGCAGTAACCACCCCAACCTTCCTGAAAAAAAGCATGGACTTTCCAGTCAGTCCTAGGACACAGAAATGCAATGAAAACATATTGACTTGTCTTCCACACCTCCAGACCATCTCCTCATTCCTTACAATATTTAAGGCTTTCTCAAGCACAAACACTGAAGACAGGTTGAATTCTGTATCTCTACGAACCTACTGAGTTATTATAGTGCTCAATTTGTCAGGCTACTGGAAATGAAAAATACAAACACTACGTAAAATAGCTAAGAGTTCTTACCTGACAAGCGTAGCTGGAACCACGGGGTTCTTATTACTACAGCCTTTAAGGCTACCAGAAACAGTAGCAAAATTCACTGTGTTTATAAATAATACCTGAGTTGCCTAGAACGATAATAAAAACAAAACTACTCAAATGATCTCAATCATTATTTACTAACTCTAGAGACTTAGAAACATAATCACATCAAGAAACCATAAATGAACTATCCAGGGAGTCTTTCCCAACCTGCTAGGCAATGAAAACCAGTCAGTCCAACATATTTACACTTCCTCAAAGAAACAAAAAACAGATTATCACTCTTTCCTCCTTTTCTGTCACTTTTTTAAATTAATTTTATTTGAATTGGAAGGTCAGACATACAGAGAGAAGACAAAGATTTTCTGTCCACTGGTTCATTCTCCAAGTGACCGCAATGGTCAGAGCTGAGCTGATCCGAAAGCCAAGAACCTCTTCCAGGTCTCCCACATGGGTACAGGGTCTCAAGACTTTGGACTATCCTCGACTGCTTTCCCAGGCCACAAGCGGGGAGCTGGATATGAAATGGAGCTGCCAGGATTAGAACCGGCGCCCATATGGGATCCCAGGGCGTTCAAGGAGAGGACTTTAGCCACTAGGCCACGCCTTGGGCCCAAAAAAAAAAAACCTTAAAAACATAAATAAAAGGGCCTGGCATGATAGCCTAGTGGCTAAAGTCCTCGCCTTGCATACCTCAGGATACCATATGGGCACTGGTTTGTGTACTAGCTGCTCCATTTCCCATCTAGCTCTCTGCTTGTGGCCTGGGAAAGCAGTCGAGGACAGCCCATTGTTTTGGGATCCTGCACCCGTGTGGAAGACCCGGAAGAGGTTCCTGGTTCCTGACTCCAGATCGGCACAGCACCGGCCGTTGAGGTCACTTGGGAAGTGAATCATCGGACGGAAGATCTTCCTCTCTGTCTCTCCTCCTCTCTGTATATCTGACTTTGTAATAAAAATAAATAAGTCTTTAAAAAAAAAAAGGATTTTTTTTTCTTTTAAGATTTATTTTCAAAGTCAGAATTACTGAGAGAGAGAGGAGAGACAAACAGACCTTCTACCTACTGGATCATTTCCCGGATTGCCCTCAAAACCAGCACTGGACCACACTAAATCATAACAAACTTGAATCATATCAGAATCCACAACGAAGATCTGAGATCCTTCCAGGCCACTCTTGATTCCACAGCTTGCCAGAGTCCTACTCAGCAGCCTCTCCCACATCCTGAAGTGGGCACTGTCTGCATTCACTCCTGGCTCTTAGGAGCCAAGAGCTTCACCAGAGTGCTTCATCTGAGTCTCCCTCATGGTTCACAGGTGCCAAGACACTTGGGCCATCTTCCACTGTTTTTCCTACACCGTCAGCAGCAGCTAGGACGTGAACTAGCACCCAAATGGGGTTTTGGTGGTGCAGGAGACAGAACTACCCACAACACCGCCCTACTTACCCTTTTTTTTTTTAATTGGGGCTCGGGAAGGAGGGGGGGTGAGGGAAATAAGAGGGGGAACCGAAGCCGGAAAGGGAGAAAAGGGGCCACTTATCCTCTTTATTTACATACACCAACTTTAAAAATACATTGGCGGCTCAATTTAATAACTCCACCAATCCATAATGTCAAGTTGGATGAGAAAAACAATAGTATAAAGAATGAAAAGGAGTACTAAGAAAAAAAAAATTTAATGGAAAATCTCTCAAAAATAAACTCTCCTCTTCATAGATGACTTTCCAAGACAGGTTGTATTTACTGACCTTCGGGTCTTTCTGATTCAGAGTTACTGCCAGGGTAAGGCCATCTCTCGAAAAGGCAGAAATGAGAGCTCCTCTTGACTTCACGGACGCGCACTTAGGACTCAGATCGCACAGAGCACAATTGTGCTGCGCCCAGCAGACGTGCAATGGTAATCTAAGGAAACAATATTAGTGCAAACGAAGTATAATCACTTTAAAAATATTTTTTATCAGCTTATTTATTTGAAAAGTAAAATGTGAAAGAAATGTCTTTGCCCACTGGTTCACTCCCCAAATGACCACAACAGCCAGGGCTCCGCCAGATCAGAAGGCCAGACCTCTACCATCCTGAACTCCGCCCTGGGGCCCCACATGGGTGGCAGAGGCCCACGTACTCAGAGCCATTATCTACTGCTTTCCTCGGCATATCATCAAGGAGCTAGATCAAAGCAGATCAGCCAGGACTGAAATCACCACTAACACAGGACGCCAGCATTCCAAGTGTCAACTTAACCCACTGTACCACATTGCCAGTCCCAGTAACTTTTATTTTAAATAAATGGTCCATTACAAATTTAGATTGCCTAAATCCTGACATGTCACATGTACTCAGGATTGTTAGCAATCTTTCCCAAGTTTCAAACACACCACAGAAGAGCAGCTGTTAAATAACTTCACAACCAGAGTTCATTCTGCTGAAGTTCTACAGACATCCTTTCACACGGTAGCAAACATTTTTTGAGAATTTTAGAAGTAGAAAACAGCATTTTGGGGAGCAGTGTGAATGCTCTACATTGAATCTCAGTGATGGTCACACAGGTGTCTGTTTGTCAAAGTCCATTTAGTTGGGCACTTACTATTTGTTCCTTTGGGCAAACTACCTTAATAAAGTGCTAGTACAAGAAAAAGCAAACAAAACATTTAACAAGTCCTACTTAAACATTTTTGTTGAATTATTAATGTATCTTTTCTATTTTATTGGCTTTTCAGAACACTTTTTAAAAATCTTGTTAAGCTTGCAAAATAATTTTTTTCATTTGAAAGGTAGAGAGTGCACTCCAAAAACCTGTGACATCCAGGACTGTCCAGGCTTGTCCTGCCCATGCTGAAGGAACCAATACCAATCTCCCATATGGGGGGCAAGGGTCAAGCACCCAAACCATCATGACAGCTTCTCATTGGGTGCATCAGGAGGAAACTGGATGCAGTACAATCAGGAATCACACCAAGCACTCCAACATAGGAAGCAGGTCACCCAAGTGGTCTTCTACTGAAAGATGGACCAAACCCATGCCCCAAACCTGAACACTTAACAGGTGCAACATTAAATCCAAATATTTCTTTTTAAATTTAATTCCTGTAAGATACAATCTCTCTCTTTTGTGGGTTTTCATTTTCAAGAAGAGAAACACAACCAAAATACGAAGAACATCTGGGGTAAATATTGAGAATTGAAATCATATCCTGGACTCTCTGCCATTGTCTATGCCCGCAATGATGGACATATGACTGAGTATGAAGAACTATGTTAGTAATGATATAGAGGAACTGGGGGGGAGGGAACTGGGGAGGGGATAAGGGAATATGAAACTGTATTATAAAATAACAATAAAATGTTTAAAAAAAAAGAAATGAAATCATAGAAGCAAGGACTTGTAAAGCCGCAGAAGATGAAATCTGTAACAATTACAAGTTTTATTACGTATGTATGACCCAGAAGCATTTGCCTTACCTTAAAGGCGTAAACACATTCTCCTGCCATCGAATTGCCAGAAATGTTAGCCTCAGGCATTCCCCAGAGTAAAAGCTAAACGCACAGAGGCAGCAGTCACCAAACAGCTGCAAATAAAATACACGTTAGTAAATTTTAATTTCCAAATTAATTATAAAGACAAAAGCATAGATTTCTAATTATAAATAAAACAAAAAATACGAGGCTCTTGCCTGTATACCAAAAAACATTTATTGTGCAAAAACTGCATGAATTAAAAAAATCAGAAAAAATAAAATAAAATAAATAAAATAAAAAAATTGCAAGAATTTCAAAATTTTATGTACCAAAAACAAAGTCCTGTAATTTCATTTTCCATGAACTTCATAAAGAATGTGTATGCTTTTATTCTTAGCATTAAGGATAAAATATTTTGTTCTGAGCCAGGAGCCTGTCCCAAATAGAAAAGCAGACTTCAGTTCAAGTTCTAAGAAAAAATTTAAAAAAAAAGCCACAGTAAATGTTTTTATTGGAAAGGCAGATATACAGAGAGGCAGCGAGACAGAGAGGAAGATCTTCTGTCTGATGATTCACTCCCCAGGTGACCACAACAGCCAGTGCTGCACCGATACGCAGCCAGGAACCAGGAACTTCCTCTAGGTCTCCCACATGGGTACAGGGTCCCAAGGCTTTGGGCCATCCTCGACTGCTTTCCCAAGCCACAAGCAGGGAGCTGGATGGGAAGCAGGGCTGCCAGGATTAGAACTGGCGCCCATATGGGATCCTGGCACATTCAAAGAAAGGACTTTAGCCACTAGGCCACCATGCTGGGCCTGTGGCTTTTTTAAAGATGTTTTTGTTTTTACTGGAAAGATAAATTTATGGAGAGGAGAGACAGAAAGCTCTTTCATCTACTGGTTCACTCTCCAAATGGATGCAATGGTTAGAGTTGAGTGGATCCCAAACTGGGAGTCAAGATCCTCTTCCAAGTCTTCCACATGTGTGCAGAATCCCAAGGCTTTGGGTCATCCTCCAGTGTTTTCCCAGGTGATAAGCAGGAAGCTGGATGGGAAGTGGAGCAGCTAGGACACAAACAAGAGACCATATAGGATGCTGGCAGGTAAGGCAGAGGATTAGCCAGCCGAGCAATCGCACCAGCCCCTACTGTAGCTTTAACTTGAAGAAATGCATTTATTATATTTTCTTCTTAGTAATTTTATACTAAATTAGGCCATTACCCCAAGAAGCGAGGGATATAATTAATGTTCAAATTTCTAACAATAGATTATAAAATATAATTTTAATCTATGTACTCAAAGAATATCCAGCAACTATGGAAAAAATTCATTTATTTAATGAATTTCTTATTTGTTGGGAATTCAGTGGCTTATTTAATACTGTATCACTAATCTTAACATATGAGATTACTAAACAACTTATAGTTTTAAGCTAAGAAACAAGAAAGGGTCAGATTGTGGCACAGTGGGTTGAGCTGCCACCTCAAGCACCTCCAACACATGAGTGCCAGCTGCAGACATGTGGAGAGGAACCCAGCAGAGGAAAGATGGAGTATCACCATCTCTGACACTGTGCCTTTCAAACAAATCTTTCTTGTAAAAAAGAAAAAAGTTCTAAGTTCAAAAATCAACATCTTTTTGACGAATGTGATCTGAAAGGCCAGTACGGTAGCCCAGCAAGTTGAGCTGCCGCCTGCAATTTCAGCATCCCACAGGAACCTGTTCAAGTTCTGGCTGCTCCACTTTCAACCCAGCTCCCAGCTCATGTGCTTGGCACAGGATGGCCCGAATGCTCAGACACCTGCACCCACTCGGGAACCCTGGAGAGAGCTCTCTGCTCCTGTCTTTGCCTGATCCCACCCCGACCAAGACTGCTTTGAGAGTGAACCAGCAATGAACACAGATCTCTCTTTGTCAAATAAAAAATATTTTTTACAATGTGATTTAAGACATGAAAACATCTTTTGTATCATTATACAATTATGACAGTTAATGGTAACTGCTGACAGCATTGCCATTATACTCTCCTAAAAAGGTATCACACAGGGTGTCTTTCCTGACGAGACTTCCAATTCCCATAGCATCCTCTCTCATTTGGATTTTACCTCATTTTTTACAAAAACAGCATTCACTACAGCTTCTTTATCTTCAGGGGAAGGCAAAAGAACTGCTTCTCCAGGTCTGATCTGGGACCATCGGCCCACTAATGACAGGCTTTTAGAAGAGAAGATTGTCGAGGATTCAGAATGCTCCCAGAGAAAAATGCATCCAGAGAGAGTTACAAGCAGAATTCTCTTCCCATTTCCAGACACATACAAGTATAATCTGAAGGAGCATGCTGGGGAAAAAAAAAAAGCTTCTGAAGTCTAAATTTCCTGCAAGGAAGTAAACACTTTCTCTCAATTTAAAACAAGATACCCACTGACATTACATTCAGGATGTCAACACTAAGAAATCTGCAATAAAAGTACAAATAGTAGAATCACTTATCAAATACTTATTACTTGATACCAAGAATCCATTGCTATCACAGAAATGTTAAACAACAGGCCAGACCGTCCATCTTGAAGCTCAATCTAGGTAACACAACTAAATACCCCACACATTTTTTGAATCTACACAAAAGTAACACAGGCACACATACAGACAGAGTTTGAAAACAGTGACAGGGAAATGCTTCTGCAGCTTTTTCTCCTATTTCTCCTGGTTAAGCCAATTTAAATAAGAATTCTTACCTACAGTAGCTTTAATTATTTCTTTAGGTTCTTCAGCGACTTGTATGGTTTTCAAACAATCTTGATCTTTGTTCCAAATAAAAAGGTCCCCTGTAGCGAGTACCCCAGCCAGCCAGGCAGCTGTTCCCAGAAATGAAATACAATTTTTATAATCTAACATTTCTCTCAATGTTACCTTAAATTGTTAAAATTCTCCTAGCCTTTTGAGAATATCTGTATTACTTCACCATTACTAGAGGTTGTCAGGACAGTAACATCCTTCAACACAGGCTGCACACTAGGAATTTTCTTCTTCGTCCTTCCTGAGAGCAGATTAATTTCATTTATGAATTTATTATCCAACAGAAAAACAGCTTCATTTTCCTAAAAAATAAAAACAAGTGACAACCTTAAGAGACTCCAGAAGCTAATTCAATGTATTATCTAAAGTACTCCAGAAAGGAAGACAATATAACCTTTAAGATTATACACTTGTACCATTAATCATAAGATTAGGCTGATATTCTAAAGTATCTTAAAGATTGTTCTTTATTTAAAAAATATCTCTTAACAGCCTAATCTGTGTGTGGTGATGGATCTCATACGGGGTTCTAATTCTAGTCCTGGCTGGTTCTAGTCCCAGCTGCTCCATTTCCAACCCACTTTTCTGTTTAGGACTTCGAAAGCAATGTAGGATGGCCCAAAGCCTTGGGACCCTGGACCTGTGTGGGAGACCCAGGAGAAGCTCCCGAGTCCTGGATTGAGATCAGCTCAGCTCTGTTCATTGCAGATATTTTGGGAGTGATCCAGCAGATGGAGGATCTTCCCCTGTATCTCCCCTTCTCTCTGTAAATCTGCCTTTCCAATAAAAATAAATTTTGTAAAAAAATTACTAAGTAAGATGATCTAATCATTGCACTTAAGTTTCTTTGAAGTGCAACAATATATGAATATTTTCCAATTTGGGGCGACCTGTAGTTTGATCTCTCATTGATTTAACAGCACTACAAGCAAGTTTTTAAACTATTTACTGTGGGGCAGACATCTGACACAGTTTGTTAAAATACCACTTAGGACGCCATACCCCTATCAGAATGTCTGAGTATATACTCAGAGACCTGAGTAATTCCAGCTTCCTGCTAATGAGTGCTTTGGGAGGCAATAGATGATGACCCAATTACTTGGGTCTTCAAAAACCACATGGGAAACCTGGATTAAATTTCAGACTTAGCATCACTCTGCCACAGACCTGGCTTCCGCAGGCATTTAAGCAGCAAATACATACAAATCTTAAAAAAAAAAATCAAATTATGCAAGCATTTGGGTATCATGGTTAAGATGCTTCTTGTGATAATCAGAGGGCCTGGGTTCAAGCCTTGGCTCTCCATTCTAGTTTCCTGACGATGTGCACCTCAGGAGGCAGCAGGTAATGCTTCAATACTTGGGTCTCTGCCACGCAGCTGGGAGACCTGGACTGGGTTCTCAGCTCTTGGCTTTGGCCTGGCCCTGCCCTAGCTGTTGCAAGCAAATGAACCTGTCGATGGGAAATCTCTTGTTCTTGTCTTTCTTTCACTCTTTCAAATAAAATAAATTTTTAAAAAACTATATATAAAAATTATCCAGAAACCAGTATTGTGATGCAGCATGCTAAGTTGCTGCCTGCAACACAGGGAGCCAGTGTAGATGCCAGTCTGAGTCCTGGCTGCTCCACTTCTGATCCAGCTTTCTGCCCACGTGCCTGGGAAAGCAGCAGAGGATGGCCCAAGGAGTTGGGACCCTACACCCAGATGGAGATAAGAATGGCCTGACTTCAGCCTAACCCACGTGTGACTTTTGCAGCCTTTTGGGGAGTGTGCCAGGTGACAGAAGATTTCTGTTTCTTCCTTTAACTCCACCTTTCAAAGAAACAATACCTTAAAAAAATCACCCAAATGCGTATCAGAGCTACCAAACTGGAAACTTCAGGAGCAGGACCCAGCTGTCTTTTCATAACCTCCACAAGTACTTCTCATGAAGCTTCGTTTGAGAACATCTTTCCCAGGGTAAGGTAACTGAAAAATTTCTCACAGTAAGGTATATAATCTCAATAATCATTATCCAAATTATAAGAGGATTTTACAGGCTTTCCCACTGTCCCTAAGGTGAGGAATCCCCAGACATCATGTGTGCCATCCCTGGATATTTAACATTGTGACTATCTCACCTCTCCCAGTTATAAGGATGCTTTAGGGCAGGCATTGTGGTGTAGTGGCATAAGCTTCCACCAGCGATTCTGGCATCCCATACAGGTGCCAGTTCATGTTCTAACTGCTCCACCTCCCACTCAGCTCCCCGCTAGTGGCCTGGGGAAAACAGCATCAGATGGCCACAGTGTTTGGGCCCCGGCTACCCCCATTACAGATCTACAGAAACTCCTTGCTCCTGGCCTCAGCCTGGCCCAGCTCTGGCTATTGTAGCCATCCTGGGAGCGAACCAAGGATGAAAAAGCCCTGTCTCTCCCTTTCTCTCTGTCAACTCTGCCTTTCACGTAAATAAATCATTAAAAAGAACACTCAGGAAAACCAGCAGGGTAGGCATATACTACCTATTCCAGCAGAGAAAAATTAAGACTAAGTAATCCTTTGTAATATATGCCATCCCAAATCCCAACGTACTTAAACACATGAAAAAAAAGACAGCTTTTTTGGAAAGCAAGGTATTCTTCAAGAAAGAACACTTAACATACAGGAAAACCCGGGCTAATAAAACCCTGCTCACTGGACCAATAATCTTTTTAGTGATAATGCTTCATTTCTTTCTTTAAAGGCACAGAACATTGCTACATTTTACAGGCAAACTCACATTTAACACATATAAAACCAGTATTTCTGCATAAAGAAAAATATACCTGCCCCAACCAGGAGACTCGTGGCCAAGGTTTCTTCTGCTTGATACTTGTTGATGTTAGAACTTCTAATTTGATCTCCATGCTTCAGATACGGATCAGGTAAAACCACTCACATGATGCTGCCAAATGGATAGCAATTATCAACAGCCCATATTTAGTTAGTTCTTAATCCAGAAATTCCCAATGTTTGCTAAATCTTTCAACGACTTAATTTAACTCTTTTTTACATGACTGTCAAATATCTTCAGTACCTCATTCCGAACAGGAAGCAAAGACAAGTGAAATAGAGAAGGATCTGGACTGTTTCTATGGAATCTGCCTTGGTGTGGCACACTGTGTTACTCAAAGACAGCCACAGCGCCTCCCACTCCACACACACAGTGTGACCAGCATTTCTCCTACTGAACACTCTGCTCTCTGCCTCCTCCCATGAAATTACAAGTCTGACTATTCCAATTCAGTGTATAACAGCACTAATGTTATGCATTTGCCAAAACTAAATCATAAAAGGTAATGTAGCGGCAGCAATTCAGAATTGTTGAACTATCTTGAGGGCACTTGAGCAGTGCCCTCGGAGCATGCCCCATGCCGGGGACCCTGGGATGGGTGGGAGACTGGGTGGGAGACTGGGTGGGGATTTTCCCTTTATCTCCCTCCTTGCCCCAGAAACAGGAAAAAAAAAAAAAAGACCTTACCTCTGACCAAAAGGGAAAGAAAAGTCTTTCGAAAAAATTTTTCAGTATAAACACACATGGTCAGGTAGATCAAGGTTAATGATAATTTCAAACATCTCAGGAGACATTAACCTCTGTGCACGTGTCAGCTTGTTTAATTCAATGACCTCTACTCACTCCCTAATGCCTGCACCAGCCGAGGCTACACCAGCCTGAAGCCAGGATCCTGGAACTTCATCCAGGTCTCCCAACCTGGGTGACACAGGCCCAGGTACTCCGGTCCATTAGCTGCTGCTTTCCCAAGCACATCAGCAGGGAGTTGGAGTGGAAATGGTGAGTAGCTGGGACGTTAGCCACAGCCTAACCCACTGGGTCATAGCACTTACCCTTATTACCCCCATTTTACAGATCAGGCACAGAATTAAGTAACTGACCCAAGGTCACTCTCTGGAAATCAACTGACATAGCCGGGATTCAAACCCAGGCTGTCGGCTACTCGAACTGCACCTGCCACACATACAGTACAAAAGGATCCCTGGAGAAGATAAAAATGTATTTAGGCCGAGTCACAGAAAAATACCAGACACTGACATTCTGTTTGGCCTAGGGTGAATTTCACGACCTAAGATACGTTCATTTGAGGGGGTGGCAGGTGTATAAACTACCAAATAAAATCTCATCCACAAAGGAAAACAAAAAAAGGTAATGTAGCTTGCTCCCTGGAATAACTCACAAAGCCTTCAAGCACACTGTAAACTATTCAAACTGCCCTCACCCCAAAAATCATGAAAAAAAAGTGCAAACTAGTGCAAATCCAGAAGCATTGCTGGGCCTGGTGTGATGCTCCGCGGCTAGATCACCTGCAACCACCACGATCCCATGACTGTATTGCTGGACACCCCAGCAGAGGACAGCCCAAGGCCTTGGGA
Organism: Ochotona princeps; assembly: GCF_030435755.1. NCBI lineage: Eukaryota > Metazoa > Chordata > Mammalia > Lagomorpha > Ochotonidae > Ochotona > Ochotona princeps. The sequence continues at coordinate 21,439,720 of NC_080854.1, read as the reverse complement.
CCCTGCACCTGTGGGGGAGACCTGAAGGAGCCGCTGGCTCCTGGATCCGGATAGACTAAGCTCCGGCCATTACAACCACTTGGGGGGTCAATCAGTGGAATGGAGGATAGTTTTGTTTCTCCTTCTCTCTTTATTTTCATTGGAAAGGCAGATTTACAATCTTTGAAGAAAAAAAAAAGCTTCCCTAGAGGATCAGCATGGTAGTGTGATAAGTTAACGTGCTGGGTCCAGAACAGTAGCCTAGTGGCTAAAGTCCTGGCCTTGAATGCGCCAGGATTCCATATGGCGCCAGTTCTAATTCCAGCAACTCATCCACCTCCCTGCTTGTGACCTGGGAAAGCAGTTGAGGTCGGCCCAATGCTTTGGGATCCTGCACCCGTGTGGGAGACCTGAGGGAAGTTCCTGGTTCCTGGCTCCGGATCAGCGCAGCACCAGCCATTGCGCTCTATCTCTCCTCCTCTCTGTATATTGGACCTTGTAATAAAAATAAATAAATCTTTAAAAAAAAGTTAAGCTGCCACCAGCAACACTGGCATCCACTGCCAATGCTAATTCAGGTCTCTGCCACTCTACTGCGGTTCTCACTTTTGGACTGACCCAGCTCTATTTCAGAGTGAATAACCAGATAAAAGACCCCTCTCTCAGACTCTCAAACTCTACCTTCCAAGTATTGTTTAAAAACAGTAATTTTTAAAATATTTGAAGCGGCAGCTCTGGGGTGGATTACAGTTGCTACCCAAGATTGCACATCGGAATGCCTACGTCCAGACCTGCCTCTGTTCCCAATTCCAGCTTCCTAACGCGGACTTGGGGGTCCTTACAACCCAAGAGGGAAGCTGGACGAAGCTTCAAGCTGCTGGTTTCAGACTGGTCCAGCCAAGCTGTCGTAGGCACTTAAGGACAAAACCCGTCTTTCAAACAAACATATTAAGCACACAGAAAGTTTAGCATTAAAAGTTTGTTCTGGTACAAAAAACTTTTGAAACCCTCCAGTTTGGTCATAATACAGTTGTAAAACTTGGGGGATGGGGGCTTGGGGACATTTTTCTCAAATTATTCTGCACTGAAACAAGCTTATAATTCCACTTGACATATCCCATTGTGAAAGGGCGGGCCGGGAAGACATGGCTTGGGATACACACTCCCTTAGAGCCTCTGGGATCGTCCTTGTTCCACTTCCAACATTCAGCTTCCCGATAGTGCAAACCCTGGAGGCAGCAGGTACTTTGGACCCTGCTTCTCAGGAGGGACATTCAGACGGACTTCCAGAACCCTGACTTCAGCCTGAACAGGCCTCAGCTCTTGTTTTTAGGGAGCTCTGATGCCCGCTCTGCCTTTCAAATAAGTTAACTGAATAATATATACACTTCAACAGAACTTCTGTAATTAATATGTTAAATAAAAAAACCCACCTACTTCACCTTCCCATCTCTCAGAACTCTTAAAAACACCTTTTGGGATGAAGCAAAGTTTATTTTCTGCTATATATTTAAGTGCCTCTCAAAACAATGCTTCTTATACATAAGAAACAAACACAAACACATAAAATTAGCCTAAGGGAAATAAACTCAGGGATGTTCCCCCCCAAAAAGTCAGGAAGAATACCTCCCTCACAAAAAAGGTAACAAGATCTTTTTTTGGTGATAAACTCAATTTCACAAGAGTCATTCAAGCTCAGCGTTTCCACCGCTCACAAGCCCGGCATATCAAGCCCCTTTCTCAGCACTCAACGGATCCCCAGATCACCAGTGAGGGTGATGTCAGAAGCTTCCAGGAGACAAGAGCCTTGCGCCCGTCATCCCCTGAGAACACGTCTGAGGTGACCGGGTACTGCCCGGGCACTGGAACACCCACGAAAGCGGCGAACCTGGACCGAGCCACGCCAGGCTGAGGACGACCCCTCGAGGACCCCAGACCCCGTCAGCCTTCGTGTGCCCCGGCGGCGGCGGCACAAAGCGGCGGGGCGAGCCTAACGGGAGGGCCAGGCTGAGGAGCGGCCGGGTGCGCCTGGCGATGGCGCGGGAAGAGGCAGGTCGCGGCCGTGCTCTGTAGAGGGATGTATGGAGAGGGCCGAGGCCGCTTAGGGCCGGATGGCGTGGGCAGAAGGGCCGGAGCGCGTAGGGGGAAGAAACCAGCGAGCAGTTACCTCCTCCGGAGCCGAGTCCACCCCACGCCGGAAAAGCGGGGCGAGGAAACTGGACCGAGCAACGGCGTCGCGCGCCCGGCGGCAGCTTGCGCCCTGGCGACGGCGGAGGACGGGGAGCGGCGCGGACGCCGCCAGGGCGCCTGCTCCGGGCCACCGGAAGCGCGGGCGGGAAGCCGGCGCCGGCTTGTTCCCTACTGCCGCTGCCTCGCGCCTCCGTCCAATCCTTCCCTCAAGAATCCGGCGTCCTCGGTTTGGTTGCCTGAAACCCGCGCTTGCCTTCCCCTCGCCCGTCAGGCACTCAGTATTCGCCCCAGGGACCCTCCTGTTTGGAGTTGCTGCTCTTAGCAGGGAACTAATACGTACTTAACAGGACATTGCGTCCCTAGCGGAGATCTCCCCACACACAGACCTTGAGAGGGGTGTACACTGCCCTCCGTGTGTCTGGCAGGCCACTCAGAACCCCGAGGAAGCAGTACCCGCCCTCCTAGGAACTGATTTACTACACTGCTCTTACCTCCTGCAAGGGATCCACAGATGGGCAGCCCGAGAAGAGCTGGAAGAGAAGAGCTGGCCTGGAAGAGCGTTTGGTGTAGCAGTGTCCTGCTCCCGATTCTCCGTGCACCATCTTCCCATGTCGTTGTTCTGTTAGCCTAGCTGTTGAAGGCGTTACCTTATTATACTCTTCTTTAGGCCCAGCCCCTTCCAATGGAGCTCTCTTATGTTGAATTCATTTTAGTTAACCAGCGACTCCTGCAGGAAGACTCCCAGCTGTGTAGGATGAAGTTGCACCTGGGACACTAACGTCTCAGCACAGAGCTCAATAATGTGGTTCATGAACTTCTTGTTTAAATCTTGCTAGAATTATCACAACTCTCAAGGAAAAAAAAAAAAAAAACTGAGGAGCGAAGAAATTCTGACCTTTCCCTCACAAGTCTGTTTCCATTTCTAGGTCTTAAGGTGTGAAAAGTAAAAGAATACATGTTAGAAGGACCCACACCCCTTTTTCAGGTAAGAATAAAATGCACATTCAGCTAAGGTTTTTCCTTTTTGTTCTTTTTTCCCACCTTTGTGACTCCTTGCAAGAACTCTTCATATCTATCTTAGAGATTTCCTAAGAACATAGCATCCCGCATCACAGTGTCCTAGCCCTGAACATGTTCTGACTGGCAATCCCAAGACCTTCAATATACAACTGCCTCTTTGAGCTCATCAAACCCCAAAGTATACAAAACAAATTTTAAAAACCTCTGAGCCATATCCACCTGCTGCTTGTTGAGGCACTGTCGTCCCAACGTGATGTAAAACTTTGCAACTCAATCTTGGTTGTCCCACAAACCTTGGACCTCTGACTGTCTGCCAGGGCTTGTGATTTTGTTGTGTGTGGCTAATGGATTAATTGATGTAATTTGGGTTTTGGCTGTTTCATACACTTATTGAGTCTTTTAAAATGTAAGGGGTAGGCAGTTAGCCCAGCAGTGTTCTCACCCTTCATGGAGTGCCTAGATTCCCCAGATGTGGCTCTCATTTGGTTCTAATCTAAGGCAGACCCAGGAGGGCACTAGTGATGGCTCCAAGTGATGGGGTTCCTGCCACCAACAAAAGACAATGGTTGAAGTCCCAGCTCTGAATTTCTGTCTTTATCTCTCTCCATGTAAATGTTAAGTAAATAAAAATGGGAATGTGGGTTAGCTTTCTGCTGCTATAGCAAAAAAACCTAATCAAGATATTTGAGAAGGAAGGAGGTTTACTTTGGCTTGTGCTTTTGAAATGTCATGGTCCAAAGTTTCTTGGTGAGGATCTGTTGATTCCAGTCTGGTGAGGGTGGGGATGGTGGAGCATAAGCCAAGGACCTTCACAAGGTGAGCCAGGAAGCAGGGAGAACGACTGAGCCCAATTCAGGTTCATAGAACAAACTCTTTCATAGAAGTACCCTGCTAGGGCACATCCCCAGGTGCTAAGGAGTTCCTCCTAGCAGGTCTACCTCCTGGACATCCAAAGTGAACTACATTTCCACTTCCTTAGTACCATCAACTCAGTTTTGAGATGTAATCTGTATGAAGTGGCAGCCACTTGGGGAGCGAATCAGCGGACAGAAGGCCTTTCTCTCTTTCCTCTCTGCATATCTGACTTTCCAATAAAAATAAACATATCTTTAAAAAAAATCACTCCTGCTCAGCTCTGGCAGTGCTGGCGGTTTGATTTGTGAATGTGATTTGTTTTAAAAAAATTACACAACACTTGTAACATGGGAGTGATGTATCACAATAATGATAACCATGAAGAGGGGATGAGTTTTCTCTCTATTCAAAAGTCACGAGGCAAGCGTTTGGCCCAGCTCTGAGCAGACTGCTTGAGACACCTGTTGATCTCACATCAGAGTGCCAAAGTGTCTGAGTCCTGGCTCTTCTTCAAATTCCAGCTTCCTGCTAATGCATGATCTCATAGGCAGCAGGTGATGCTGTAAATGCTTGAATCCCTACCCCCATGTTGGAGACCTGGATGGAGTGCCCAGCTCCCAGCTTTTGTCTGGCCCAGTATTAGCCATTACAGACATTTGGGGAGTCAAACGGGTTGGAGGTATCTCTGTTTTGTGCCTTTCAAAAAGCAAGTTCAAAACAGACCAATAGGGATTTTAAAAATATATATTTTTATTTTTAAACTTTTATTGCAAACAGATTTATAGAGTAGGAAAGACAGAGAAAGAAATTCTGTCCACTGGCTCACTCCCCAAGCAGCCAGAGGTGAGCCTATCTGAAGCCAGGAGCCAGAAACTTCTTCCAGGTCTCCAACATGGGTGCAGGGTACCAAGGCCTTGAGCATCTTCTACTGCTTTTCCAGGCCACAAGCAGGGAGCTGGATGGGATGAACAGCCAGGACATGAACTGGTGTCATGGGATCCCACTGGTTGCAAGGCAAGGATTTAACCACTAGGCTACCGCACTGGACCCAGATTGAGTTATTAACAGTTTGGTGATAATGTCATGACTGTAATATTTCCAGGTACAACTGTGGTCTCTGGGATATGGGGAGACAAGAAATATCTTAAGGAGGCTTTGAAGCAGTTAGAGGTACAGCCATGTGGTGGTGCTCCAGGTGGACTTTCAGGTGGAGCCATGTGATGACCAATCAGATTCATAGTTCACAAGTCTCTGGCTGCAGCCAGAGAGCGTGAAAGCTCAATTTCAGCCTCTGCCTCACCTGCCCTGCACTTTTTTTTTTTAAAGGATTTATTTATTACTTACTGGAAAGTCAGATATACAGACAGAAAGATCCATCTGCTGATTCACTCCCCAAGTGGCTACAGTGGCCACAGCTGAGCTGATCCAAAGCCAGGAGTCTCCGCTGGGTCTGCCACGCAGGTGCAGGGACCCAAGGCCTTTGGCCATTCTCAACTGCCCTCTCAGGCCACAGGCAGGGAGCTGGATGGGAAGTGGAACAATCGGGACATGAATCAGCCATGTGGGATCCTGGCACATGCAAGGTGAGGACTTTAACTGCTGGGCTACTGTGCCAGGCTCCCTGCACTTTTTAAGGACTTCTCTTCAATTTACAGTGAGACTTTTCTTACAACTTGGGTAGACTCTAGGAAATTGTTAGGTGATTATCAGAGTCTGAGATATAGTTAGGTGATTCATTGTAATGTGAACATCACAGTGTACTCTCGGGTATTAGGTGTCAGTCATTTGCTCCACTTGGCCCCCGATATAGGCAGGAGACAGTAAAGGAAAGGGATGAGGCAGCAGCCCAACACATTGTTTAAGTAGAATGTATGTCCTCTAAATATAGGAAAATACAAGCCAAAAACATAGTGATTTACCAAGTATTATATATTGTACATTTATTCTTCGATTCAACTAGCAGTAATATTTCTAATGAGTTTTACTTATTTATTTTTTATTGGAAAGTCAGATTTACAGAGAAGGAAAGACAATGATTTTCCACCCACTGGTTCACTTCCCAAGTGCTTGCAATAGCCAAAGATGAGCTGATCCAAAGCCAGGAGCTTTTTCTGGGTCTCCCACACAGATGCAGGATCCCAAGGCTTTGGGCCATCCTCTACTGTTTTTCCAGACCACAAGCAGGGAGCTGGATGAGAAGTGGAGCAGCCGGGATATGAACCAGCACCCACATGGGATCCTGGCACATGCTAGGTGAAGACTTCAGCCAGTAGGCTCCTGTGCTGGGCCTCTAGTCAAAGTTCTTACTGGAGATTTGAAGGCCGGAAGTGAAGCAGCAGCTGTTTAGCAACTCACACACTTGCAGGCTTATCAACTATATCCAAGCCTATATAGTTGCTATGAGACAGTCAGGGCTTGGATCTGCTCCAGCTTCCCTGAGGCTCTTTCAGCCTCCATCTCCTGGCAGGTGTTAAGTCTAGCTCCATGAAGGCCCTAAGCCTCTGCAGGACAACAACGCCACCAAGTGGGGAAGCAGTGAGGACTGATGTGTTAGTCCACCATCCAAAGCTCTCTGGCTCATTCCTGAGGGTCGCATCCCATCCGTACTCTGAATCTGCTGCATCTTCCCGTGCAGCCTGACTGCATTTGAACTTCAAGTTCCAGCATCAAATGCAAAGACTGTTTAAGCCAGATCCCATGACTCCATGAAGTCAAATCACTGTAAAGACAGACACACACATGTACACACACACCTTTTTCAGTGCCTCTTTGAATCCTGATAGTTTGTGAGGCCACAAAATTTAACAAATATAATAAAATTAATTCCCAAGTGTATTAAAATATCCTCTGCCCAGATACATGAAAAAAAAAGCAATGTGGAAATAATAGTCTTACCCACTTTCCTGTAGCCCTTGAAACTTTTTGCCCTAATTAACTATGTAAAGTGTGTCAAAAACAAAGAAAAAAAAATATCCTCGAAGGAGGACAGTATTGTTGTGCAATGGGTTAAGCCACCACCAGCTATCTTGGCATCCCTTATCAGAGTGCTAGATCAAGTCCCAACTACTCAGTTTCCAATCTAGCTCCCTGCTCACATTTCTGGGAAATCAGAAGATTTTTGTTTGTTTTTTAAAAAATTATTTATTTTTATTGGAAAGGCAGATTTGCTGAGAGAAGGAAAGAACGAATTTGCATCTGCTGGTCATTCCCCAGACGGCCACAACAGCCAGAGCTGAGCAGATCCGAAGCCAGGAGCTTCTGCCAGATTTCCTCCTCATGGGCACAGGGTCTCAAGGCTCTGTGGCATCCTCTGCTACTTTCCCAGGCCACAAGCAGGAACTTGGATGTGAAGTGGAGCAGCCGCGACACGAACTGGCGCGCGTATGGGATGCCTGTGATTGTAGGTGAAGTATTAAGCTAACTGAGCCAATGTATCCAGCCCCCCCCCCAGGACTCAATTCTTTAGGGAAGTGTGGGTGATAATCTTACACCCTTAAATCTGCAGACTGAGCCTTTAACTCAGTCCCTGACAGAGCCCTTCCTAGGTCTTCTCTGTTAATTATACCTCTGAGTTACAATCAGCTAGTTGATGTTACACTGCTCAGGTTCTCCCAAGCAGTATGGAGATAACTGCACAAACACAGAGGCAGAGCTGAGCTAGTCAAAGGTAAGCATGGAGGTTCTGGATCTAGCCGTGTGCAAATAGTTCGGAACTGCGAGGACTTTGTCGTTTGGAGATCAATAAATTATTCTTTGTCAAAATTCACTTTTTTTTTTTTTTTTTAGTTTGGCTTAATAAATTGCAGTGGAATTATTATCTGCTATCCTAGGTATATATGATTTATTCTGAGGGAGAAGAGGACATAATATATTTAAAGATTTACATTTTTAAAAGAACACTGGCTCCTCAACTGGAAAAATGAAAGAAGGAGATCAAACTGGAAGCAGGACACCATTATAAGCACCCAAATGAAAATGGCTAACTAAAATAAACCCTGAATTTAAGACAATGAGTGGGGGTGGGGGTGGTAGGCATCACGATGGCTCAATTGACTAATCTTCCACTGTCAAGTGCTGGGATCCCATATGGCCACCAGTTCGTGTCCTGGTTGCTCCACTTCCCATCCAGCTTCCTGCTTGTGGCCTGGAAAAGCAGAGGAAGATGGCACCCAGCCTTGGAACCCTGCACTCACATGGAAGATCCAGAAGGAGATCCTGGCTTCAGATCAGTTCAGCTTTGGCCATTATAGCCATTCTGGGAGTGAACCAGTGGATGATACATCTTTCTCTCCGTTTCTCCTTTTCTGTGTAAACCAACCTTTTCAGTAAAAAATAAATCATTAAAAAAAATAACTAGACATATATGGAGGTATTAAGTAAATGTAAAAACTAACTGATAGCTAATTGGATTTGGAGGCAGTAGAACTAATGTGCACCGTTTTTGAGTAATTAGATGTTAACATCTTAGAAATTAGGAGACTTAATTTCTTTTCTTATAGAGATCTTACACCACAAAGGACATTGTATCTGCCATGGTGCTGTAGTTTTTACTCTTTCTCAAAGTGTTTGATGTGAATAAGAGGGACAGGGCTCAGATTCCAACCATCCAATGTGCCAATGTATAACCCTTACTAAAGATGACCTTCAACACTGCGAGCTGAGTATATTTAATATATAGATTACTATGCTGCTATATAAATGTGTGTAAAATAACACTGAAGTTATACATTACCTATCCTTAGCAGAAATGGAGTCATACTAAAATTGCTGCATTTAAGCATTTGCTTTGATTTGAGCAGAACAGAACCTTAAATTTACAAAACTGATTATACTGTACATTTATTTTACATATTCATATAAACTCTAAACAGACTAGAAAGCTGAAATTGTGAGAGGCAGTAATATTCAATTCATTACACATTATTATAAGATTAAAGGAGAAATGGAGCTAAATTAGAAAATGTGGAGAACTCTGGGTTCCGTAAAAGCACAAACTAAGAAAAATTATTTTCTAAATATACTTAAAAATTATGAATCAGGCAATAGTGACAATAAGTAAAAGACAATTATTTTCCTAAAAGAAGTGAAGGAGTTCAACTTTTACCTTTTGGTTGATCTTAGTCATCGCCACTCTCCTCCTTCCTTGTTTATAAGTCACTTGTTTAGTTATTTCAAAATTGTTAAAGACTGATCAAAAACAACATAACTAGGAATTTTGCTTTATTCTTGCAGTTGCGTAGCTTGGGTAACCCTTGTATATTGTGGTTACTCTGGAGCAGGGAGGAGGCGTCAGATAGGAAGCTGAAATCAGCAGTATCTTTTACAAGGAAGGTTTTCAAACTTGACAAGTACCAGAATTCCCTGGGGGCTTGTTAAAACCCCAAAGTTTTTGACTAAGCAGGTCGGAAGTGGAACCCCATGTGATTCTGACACTACTGTTTTGAAGCACACATTTGGAACAGCGTTGGTGGGCTCAGTTGTCAGGATACCAAAGAGCAGATATTATGGGAAGGACCCCCCCACATATTTTCAGGACACAGAACATTACTTACAAGTTTATCAGATGTTCAAACATGTATATATAAATCTTCAAAGAAAAAATTTTAAAGAAAATTATATGCCTACTGAAGCACGATTTAAACCATGGTTTTAAAATATTTTTATCCTTAGGTTAAACTCTTAATATTATTACTATTTTGAAAGATTTGTTTTATTTGAAAAGCAGAGTTATATAGGACGGGAGAGACAGAAATTTTCCATCTACCAGTTCATTCTCCAGGTGGCTATACCAGACAGAAGCCAGGAGCCAGGAGCTTCTTTCGGGTCTTTCTTGTGGGTGCAGGGGCCCAAGGACTTAGGCCATCTTCTGCTGCTTTCCAGTGTGCCCTGGGAGAAGTGGAGTCCTAGGGACTCAAACTGGAGCCCTTGTGGGAGCTGGAATTGAGGTGGCAGCTTTACCTACTATGCCAAAGCACCAGCCCCATTTCAGTTGATTTTTCAACCCAATTATCGGGGCAAAGGGGAAAGTGATAACAAAAAAGAAGTCATTTGACAAATGCATTATTTGTAGACATTAGTCACTTATTTAAAAACCCATTTCTATTAAAACTCTTCTTAAAGTCTTAGAACATTTAGTGTGTGGACACAGCTTTTATTTTACAGATCAAAATGCACATATGAAATTACATCACAGTATTAATGAAGCCGTTCCAGTTTGGCCTGAAGAGACTTGAAATTGCCCGTGATGGCTTGCACTGCTGTTGAAGAGCTCATAGACTGGAGCTCAACCAGGTAGCCACACACGGCATCCAGACAGAGGTTGGTGAACCTTCTCCTGTGAAGGAAGACACTTGGTTAACTTACTGTAACTTACAAACATTTCCTTTTAAAGACTTCTTCCCCTCCAACTTCTGCTAAATCTTACTTAGAATTCCACAGAGGTTAAGGATTGCATGACTAAGTAAATGGCAACTGAATGAAAACAGAGGAAAAAAAAAACTTCATAATAAACTCACCAGAGTATGATAAAACTTAAAAAGATTATACTAAAAGGAAGTAGGAAGAGCTGAATTTTTTAAAACTATTTATATTTTGGCTTCTTAAAAATATCCACTGAAATGGCCAATAATATGACACAAACATAATTAGAATATCATGATTATAGATGATTAATTGAAATATACTTCTTCCTATATTCTCTCCAAAAATGCTACCAAGGTATTTATTAGAAGTGTTTGAACACTTAAGAATTCAACATTTAATTTATATTTACCTCTCACAATTTAAGACATGGCTAGGATTCTCAACATATCTTGTCAACAGTACATGTATACAATCCAACAGGTGCAGTGGTTTCTTCATTCTGTTCCAGAACGGATCCTGGCAAAGATATTATTTAATGAGTTGGAAGCCTAATGGTATCAGCTGATCTTCCTTTTTAAACATTTCATTTATTTGAAAGGCAGATTTACACAGTAAGAAAGAATGTTGGGCCCGGCGGCGTGGCCTAGTGGCTAAAGTCCTCGCCTTGAAAGCCCCGGGATCCCATATGGGCGCCGGTTCTAATCCCGGCAGCTCCACTTCCCATCCAGCTCCCTGCTTGTGGCCTGGGAAGGCAGTTGAGGACGGCCCAATGCATTGGGACCCTGCACCCGCGTGGCAGACCCGGAAGAGGTTCCTGGTTCCCGGCATCGGATCGGCGCGTACCGGCCCGTTGCGGCTCACTTGGGGAGTGAAACATCGGATGGAAGATCTTCCTCTCTGTCTCTCCTCCTCTCTGTATATCCGGCTTTCCAATAACAATAAAATCTTTAAAAAAAAAAAAAAAAAAGAAAGAATGTTAAAATTTCTTCTCTGCTAATTAACTTCCCCAAATGGCTGCAACAGTCAAAGCTGGGCCAGAAGCCTGAAATTCTGTCAAGGTCTTCCATTTGTGAGAAACCCAAATATTAAAGAGTCTTTTGCTGCTTTCCCAGGCATGTTAGCAGGGAGGTAGATTAGAAGTGCAGTAGCTAGGATTCCAAGTAGCACTCATATGTGATATTGAAGTCACAGGTTGCTTAACTGGCTGTACCATGACAAGGCCAATACACTGATTTATGTTAAAGTAGTCATTAGGGTCTAAATGCCCATATGGGATTCCAATGTATACAAGGCAAGAATTTAGCCACTGACCCATCACACAGGCCCAGTTCTTTTAAATTTTTGATGCAATGTGTTTTGCAATATCTGTTGCACCAACAGCAAAGTATATGCAATTATATTAGTAATTTTTTTAAAGATGTATTTATTATTTTTATTGGTAAGGCAGATATACAGAGAGGAGGAGAGACAGAGGAAAATCTTCCATCTAATGGTTCATTCCCCAAGTGGTTGCAATGGCTGGAGATGAGCCAATCTGAAGCCAGGAGCTTCTTCCGGGTCTCCCATGCAGGTGCAGGGTCCCAAGGCTTTGGGCCGTCCTCGACTGCTTTCCCAGGACACAGGCAGGGAGCTGGATGGGAAGTGGGGCTTCCGGGATTAGAACTGGCACCCATACGGGATCCAGGCATATGCAAGGCGAGGACTTTAACCACTATGCTATGGCACCAGGACCATATACTAGTAATTTTAAAACTTCCATGTTAATCTTGATATACAACAGTCTAACTCCCATTATCAGTTTTAAAAGTCTGGAGTATAACTTTTAAAACTTGACCAAAGAAACAAATCTGTACTACCACTCCCACTAGATTGAGTGATAAGGTACTTACCCAATTAAACTACCTGACTTTATCCAAAAAGTCATTTTATTATTAAATAAAAGTTTTATTTTTTCTTCCAAAAGATTTTATTTATTTTTTTTTTAAGATTTATTCAGTTTATTACAAAGTCAGATATACAGAGAGAAGGAGAGACAGAGAGGAAGATCTTCCATCCGATGATTCACTCCCCAAGTGAGCTGCAACGGCTGGTGCTGTGCCAATCCGATGCCGGGAACCAGGAACCTCTTCCGGGTCTCCCACATGGGTGCAGGGTCCCAATGCATTGGGCCCGTCCTCAACTGCTTTCCCGGGCCACAGGCAGGGAGCTGGATGGGAAGTGGACCTGCCGGGATTAGAACTGGCGCCCACATGGGATCCCGGGGCATTCAAGGTGAGGACTTTAGCCGCTAGGCCACGCCTCGGGCCCTATTTTATTATATTTATATTTAGCAGTTTATAGTATTCAAACGAGGTTTTACAGAACTTCATGCATTTTAGGATAATCAAAACAGACTTATAGCTCTAACAAGCCATATATTAACAACTGAAGAGTAGAACAGTCTTAGGCAGGTGCACAGAGAAATCTCCAGGAACTTAGCTAGTGAGGAGTAACTGAACGTTGCATCCTACCTAATGAGGTCTAGGAAAACCCAAGCTGACTTCTTCTCGACTGTTCTAAGCTTTCCATATTAGTCTCTCTCTGCCTATCTGAGCTAATTTTGGGGCTCCGGAGCAACCCTGATGGACAGTGCAAGAGAGATGGGGGGGGCAGGATTGAAACTAGGTAAGGACAACAGATAGCTGCTCTCCTGAGTCCAGAAGCAAATTTACAATTCTCCTATCTCTGAGGACCACCTGGGGCTCTCGGCTGCTGTTCTGATATCATTAGGCCCTAGGAGGGTTCTGGGCTGCTTCAATCACGTGTGGGAGATCTGATAGAGAATGGCTGAAATAAGAGTTCTCGGCCTACGAGGGCACTCAAATTCCCTGTGATCTCCTTAGCAGTCGGTATATGGTCCTTGGTGCCCATACTGACAATCCTTAATGACATATCCACTGAAAAGTTTTATTTTATTTCATATTTTCCTTACCCGTGATTTGAACAGCTGATCATAGACTTCCAGGAGTCGAGGTAATGGCACTCCAATTTCATTCATCGTCTGTATTACAAAGCCCACATCCCAATTCAAAGTACATACTTGCTGCTCTAAAAACTGTACTATGAAATCTAGAGAAGAAAAAAGATTAAACATTAGAATTATTTTTATGTTGAAACAGTTACAGAGAATGTTTTCTTCAATCTCTGGGTTCACTCTTGAGATAGCAGCAATGGCTAGGGCTCAGTCAGGCCAAAGCCATGAGCTAGGAGGTTCATCCAGGTCTCCCACATGGGTGGCAGAACCCAAACACTTGGGCATTCTCTGCTGCTTTTCCCAGGGCATTAGCAAGGAACTGCCGGATTAGAACTGCAGCAGCCAGGGACACAAACCAGAGTCCATACGGGATGCCTGCACTGCATTCAGTGGCTTCACTCACTACACCATAACATCAGACCTACAAATTATCTCTTGATTATAAATAGAAGGTCTTATTAGAAACAATTATAAATAGAGACAGAAAATAGAACAGTGGTGGCCTAGGGCTTGGGGATAGGAAGAGATGAGAAATATAACCCGAGAAATATAACTAGGGCCAGACGTGGTAGCCTAGTGGCTGGGATCCCCTATGGGCGCTGGTTCTAATCCCAGTAGCCCTGCATCCCATCAAGCTCCCTGCTTGTGGCCTAGGAGGGCAGTCGAGGACGGCCTGGGGCCTGGGGACCCTGCACCCATGTGGGAGACCTGGAGGAGGTTCCTGGCTCCTGGCTCCTGGCTCCAGATCGGCACAGCACCAGCCATTGCAGTCACTTGGGGAGTGAATCATCGGACAGAAGATCTTCCTCTCTGTCTCTCCTCCTCTCTGTATATCTGACATTGTAGTGAAAATAAATAAATCTTAAAAAAAGGGGGGGGGGGAGGAAGGGGAAATGGCATGGATGGTTCAATAGACGAATCCTGTCTATAAGCACCAGGATCCCATATGGGTGCCAGGTTGTGTCCCAAATGCACCACTTCCCATCCGGTTCCCTGTTTGTGGCCTGGGAAAACAGTGGTTGGGATCCTGTACCAGATCGAATCAGCTCTAGCCACTGGAGCCATTTGTATGGAGAACTAGCAGATGGGAGATATTTCTGACTCTTGTCTCTGTAAATCTACCCTTGCAATAAAAATAAATATTTAAGAAAATATTTACTTTTTACCTTAAAGAAAAAATAAAGCACCTTGTAGCGAACATAATGATAGAGTGGGTTAAGACATGACCTGGAGTGCAGACCTGTGTGTGGGTTTAAGTCCTGACTTCTCCATTTTTGACCAGGTTCTCCACCAATGTGCCTGGGAAGGCAGAGGAAAACGGTCCAAGTACTTGGGCTCCTGCACTCATGTGGGAGACTCCGATAAAGCGCCATGACTCCTGCCTTCAGTCTGGCCCAGCCCAGGCCTCTGTGGCCATTTGAGGACTGAGCTGTCGGAGGGACAATCTCTCCCTATCTTTCTTGCTGTAACTATTCCTTTCACAGCATATACTTATTAACATATGTGTGTGTATATGTAAATGTGCATACTATTTTATTTTTCTGATAAAATATTTTTCTGATTTAATACTGAACCAACAAGAAAAAGTATCTAATTGTAACAGGGAGAAGGTCAGAGGCTGGGAGCTCTCCATCTGGACTGGTGTT
This sequence comes from Ochotona princeps, assembly GCF_030435755.1. Classification (NCBI taxonomy): domain Eukaryota; kingdom Metazoa; phylum Chordata; class Mammalia; order Lagomorpha; family Ochotonidae; genus Ochotona; species Ochotona princeps. The sequence continues at coordinate 21,424,654 of NC_080854.1, read as the reverse complement.
AAATAAACAAACAAGAAAGACAAAATAAGACTGTATTTTGACAATTTTTATGTTTCTGAATTATTTTTCAGAACACAAAAAGTACATAATATTCTATTTCACAGATGGATCAATGTGGCATTCATTGTTTTCTAACTGGAAAACATCGAAGGTTAGCAAAGACCTCATAAAAGGAAACTATAACAATTACAGTGAGCTAAATTAAACAGTAACAAAGTCACTGTAAAGACTATTATTGTTTTTCATTTTTGTTGAAAACCATCAAAAGCAAAATAAAACAATTAGTATCTACTTACTACTTACCTAGAGGAAAAAATCGAGGCGTGCCAGCATAGATCTTGCCAAGCAAGACGATCTTGAGGCTAAGCGCATGCATTCTGTCTGAGGAGCTCAACATTACGCTGTCATTCAGTTCTGTAAAGAAACATGTCATTAAAAATCCAAAACGCTTACAAAGAACATGAGCAATTTCACTTTGCTTCAGTATCCAAAATACTTCAGGACTATCATATCAACCTAGTTAGCATATTTTGTGTTTCTGTTAGCATCTGATACATTTTCTATGACCATGCTACTGCTTATAAAACTCTGAGGAAGATGTGTTAGTATTCCTCATTAGGCAGTACAAAAGAAAAAAAAAAAAAAAGGCACCCTTTTCACTGAGCATCCTCCCAAACATTCAGGTACCATCACTCTCACCCCACCCAGATGTCCCAGATGTTAACTTTATACCAAGGTAAAGATGACTTTCATGGACCTTATATATATTCCTCACTAGCAGCTTGTGCTCCTCCAGTAAGTCACTAAATGGTGTATGCTAATATGTGAATCAGCACTCACCTTTCTCTACGATATCTTGCCAAAGGGTCTGCACCAATATTGGGTCTGAGTAACCAGCACAATGAATTATTGCAAGTTTACACTCTGCAAGTTTAAAAGGGTCGGCAAACTCTCCATAAAGCTGTGGGAGAAAATCCAAAATTAAACATCCAATCACAGGTCACCATTTAGAAATCGCTAATTAAGTACTCAATGAAAACAACAGAAAAGCAGCGGCATATATTTGATGTAGGAACTGCTCAGAGTGGTACAATGGGGGTGGCAAAGACACTATGGTGCAGTGAATAAAGCCACTCACTGTCTGCAGTGACAAAGTTGGTGTGAGTCCTGGCTGCTCCACTTCTGATACAGTTTCCTGCTAATGTGCCTGGAATAATAATAACAATGTGCCACACATGAGGGGTAGATGAAGATTCTGGTCCAGCCCTGGCAGTGGAGCACCTGAGAGAAGCCAGAGGGGAGAAGATCGATCTCTCTCTCTCTCTCTGCTTCTCCCTGTGATACTGTCTTTCTTCTTTTTTTTTTTAAAGATTTTTTTTTATTATTATTATTGGAAAGCCGGATATACAGAGAGGAGGAGAGACAGAGAGGAAGATCTTCTGTCCGATGTTTCACTCCCCAAGTGAGCCGCAATGGCTGGTGCTGCGCCGATCCGAAGCCGGGAACCAGGAACCTCTTCCGGGTCTCCCACGCGGGTGCAGGGTCCCAAAGCCTTGGGCCGTCCTCGACTGCTTTCCCAGGCCACAAGCAGGGAGCTGGATGGGAAGTGGAGCTGCCGGGATTAGAACCGGCGCCCATATGGGATCCCGGCACGTTCAAGGCGAGGACTTTAGCTGCTAGGCCACGCCGCCGGGCCCTGTCTTTCAATAAATAAGTAAATGAATATATGTGTGTGTGTGTGTGTATATATATGTATGTATGTATGTATGTATGTATGTATGTATTTAGTAACACACAGCTTTCGGTTATGGCCTGGCTCAGCCCCAAACCAAGTCCCAGAGGGAGCAGGCATCCACTGCTCTCTACACTGCTGGATTAATCTTTTTTTTTTTTAAGACTTACGTATTTTTATTACAAAGTCAGATATACAGAGAGGAAAAATTTCCAACTGTTGATTCACTCTCCGAGCAGCCGCAACAGCTGGAGCTGAACCTATCCAAAGCCAGTACGCCAGAGCTTCTTCCAAGTCTCCCATGTGGCTGCAGGGTCCCAAGGCTTTGGGCCATTCTTGACTTCCTTCTGAGGCCACAAGCAGGGAACTGAATGGGAAGCGGGACTGCCAGGATTAGAACCAGCATCTATATGGAAATTCAAGGCGAGGGCTTTAGCTGCTAGGCTACCACGCCAGGCCTGCTGGATTAATCGTTACCAGGAAATCACAATGCAAAAATAACAAGTAATGTTTCAATACTAAGACAGCTTTGAGGGGGCCTGGCGTGATAGAGCGGTTAAGGCCCTTGCCTTGAACGCACCGGGATCCCATATGGGCGCTGGTTCTAATCCCGGAAACCCCACTTCCCATCCAGCTCCCTGCCTGTGGCCTGGGAAAGCAGTCGAGGACGGCCCAATGCTTTGGGATCCTGCACCCACATGGTAGACCTGGAAGGGACTCCTGGCTTCAGACTGGCTCATCTCCAGCCATTGTGGTTGCTTGGGGAGTAAACCATTGGATGGAAGAACTTTCTTTGTCTCTCCTCCTCTCTGTATATCTGCCTTTCCAATAAAAATAAATAAACCTTAAAAAAAAAAAGCATTGAAATAATTACTCTTGCTAAATAAATTAAATCAATACATAAACAAGAATTACACTTGCTTTTTTTTATTACCTTAGTTATGTCCATTAGCTCAGAATCCAACTGAGAAACTGCATCCTGCACAGAAGAATGATGGGAATACTGCCTCTGTAGAGTTTCTTGTATTTGAAGTTGGATCCTGGCAACCTAGTTTGGGCAGAAAATAGAATCCTATGATATATCAGTAGGTACTTGAGGAGTGACTACTAACACCTGATGTTAAAGTCTTTATGTCTTAAATATTAGTATCCTGAAAATCTAAGATCTTTATCTAAGGGTGAAAATGAAATTATGTGGAAGGAAATTAATAAGAATGACTTCTTTAGAAAGCAGAATCCCTGCATGGCTGTGGACACAGCGCTTGTATCCCGGCACTTACCTCCATCTTCTCCTCCAGCTCATGTAGGAATTCACCATCTGCAGCTATGGAGGAGATGGCAGTGGAGCTTTTGGCACTGAGGATGGCTCGAGCAATGTATTCCAGCCGCTGCTGAAGTGAAATTTCTGTGCTAAGAGAGAAAATCGTATTTTTACATGATTTCTTAGGAAAGCAGCAATATGTCAAGCATTACTGTAAACCAAATGACTTTGAATTTGAAAATTTATCATTTTTTTCCAAATAAATCTGATTAGTAAGACTGATTCATAACAAAGTAATTTTTTTAAAAGATTTATTTATTTTCACTACAATGTCAGATATACAGAGAGGAGGAGAGACAGAGAGGAAGATCTTTTGTCCGATGATTTATTCCCCAAGTGACTGCATCGGCCAGTGCTGTGCCGACCCGGAGCCAAGAACCAGGAACGTCCTCCAGGTCTCCCACGCAGGCACAGGATCCCAAGGCTTTGGGCTGTCCTCCACTGCCCTCCCAGGTGGATTGGAAGCAGGGATGCTGGGATTAGAACCGGTGCCCATATGGGATCCCGGTGTGTTCAAGGTGAGAACTTTAGCCGCTAGGCCACGGCGCCGGGCCCACAACAAAGTAATTTTTATGATTATATACAGAAAGTAACTTCTTGTGTTTAAACTTTAGGTAACTATATTTAAATTCTATTAAAAGAAAGTTAAGGAAATTCTTATTACTACAATATATTCATATCTGTACCTTAATATTGGCTCTATCATATTTCATCTTGAATACTATAACACAGTGACCACTTAAATATGAACTAAACTGGGGCTAAGTGCAGTAGTCTAGTGGCTAAAATCCTCAAACTGTACACACCAGGATCCCATATGAGCGTAGGTTCGTGTCCCAGTTGCTCCATTTCCCTTTCCCTTCCCGCTCGTCCCTGCTTGTGGCTCGTCCCTGCTTTGGTAGAAGATGACCAAAAGCCTCAGGACCCAGCAACCATGTGGATGACAAGGAAGAAGCTCCTGGCTCCGGGCTTTAGAACATCTCCGCTCTAGTCTGCTAATATTTTATACAATTGTCTTTGATATGATAGATTTATTTAGAAATCTCAATTATATCTAAACAGGAATCTTAAAAAGTTTCAATACACAGGCTTTAAGATCATTTCAGCAATTTAAGCTGAGACAGAGGAAGAAATTGATCTTTGATTAATAAAACATAATTATAAACCCTCTGAAACACAATCTTTCTGTTCATTAAAAATCATTGACTGCAGCCAAAAGACAATGGCTCAACTGGCTAATCATCCCCCTTTAAGCACTGAAATCCCATCTGGGCACCAGTTCATGTCCTGGTTGCTCCACTTCTCATCCAGCTCCCTGTTAGTGGCCTAGGAAAACAGAGGATGGCCCAAGTCCTTGGAACCCTGCCCCTGCACTGGATACCTGAAAGAGGATCCTACAGCCTTTGGATCTGCTTTGGGAATGAATCAGCTGATGGAAGATCCTTTTCTCTGTCTGTTTCTATTAATCTGCCTTCTCAATAAAAATAAATAAATCGTAAGAAAAAGAAAATGACTGCTGTGCTGTTACTAACAAAGAATCTAAAGACATACTCTGGGAGACAACTGATGACTTAAATAGCCAGATTTCTGCCACCCAAGGAAAACCCAAATTAAGATCTGGGATCATGGTTTTAGCCTGGCTCACCCCTGAGTTGTTGCAGGGTGAACTATCAGATGGAAAATCTTTTTTTTTAAATTGGAAAGTCATATTTTACAGAGAAGGAGATACAGAAAGATCTATCCGCAGCTTTACTTTCCAAGTGGCGGCAATGGCTAGAGCAGAGCTTATCTGAAGCCAGGAGCTTTTTCCGGGTCTCTCACACAGCTGCAGGGTCCTAAGATTTTGGGTTGTCATTAACTGTTTTTCCAGGCCACAAGCAGGGAGGTGGAAGGGAAGTGAAGTAGCCAGGACACAAAACTGCACAAATATGGGATCTTGGCACATGCAAGGCAAGAACTTTAACCACTAGGCAACTGTGCCGGGTCCAATTTTTCTTAAAATACATAAAAATTGAAATAAAAAAGATTCACAAAGTATTGAATAGAGAGGTTCTGATGAATACTCCTTTACTGCTTCTCATATGTTTATAAAATTTAATTTAAAAAATAGGAACCATTAGGTAAATCTCTATAAGCATAAAAATTCTACCAATGTATATGCAAATTAAATGTTTTCTTTCTGAAATTCAGTTAGTCTTCACATGATCCTTCCAGTGAGTGTATCATACCTATGCATGTCAGCCAATTTGGAGAGAACACGAGCTGCACTACTAAAGCTTCTGTTCTTCTCATAATACCTCCAGAGTAAATCCATGTAACAGACTTTGTTTTGATCAACTTTGGCCATTCTAGCGAGATGTGGCTCCAGAAATGGAGAGGCAATCTGGAAATGGTATAGATGAGCAAAAAATGTGAACATTTTGTTGTTTATACGTAGAAAGTATACTTTAAAACAACTACAATTTTGCTTTGCTTCATGAAATAAAAAATACAACATTAACAGATTATAAAAGGTACAATTTTGTTTCAATAGCTAAATGGAAGTTAGACTGATAAACATTTACCACAGTATGAATCATACAGTAACTGATGACATAGTTATTTATTTCTTGACTCTGGGTGTAAAGGTATCCTTGAAATTATCAGGTGCTCTGTATTTATTTCACAGGCTGAGAATTACTAAGTCAACAGTCAGAGGTTATAAGTGAAATCACAAAGAAACTTAACGCTGGAGCTCATCCTAACCAGCACTCAAAAAGTAAGAAAAAGTGAGCAACTGTCAACTTTGCCCCTCTGGAAAAGATACATTGCTTAGCTGCATACTAATATCGAAATGTAGGCAAAAGATGAGAAACTGAATTTCTAGTATATATGTGTTAAGATTATTTATTATGCTGCTTAAAAACATGAGAATTTTTTTTGTACCTGTAGCAGTTTATCTGCAAGGTCAGCTTGTATTAGCCAATTATAAAGAGCAATACTAAACAGCTCATCCTTCGATCGCTGAGCCAATTTAAGCATTTGTTCAAACTAAAAGAAAATAGCAAAAATTAGCATAGTTAAAAGCTCTGTTTCCAGACACTGTATCATTTTAGCCCCCACAAATCCCAGTGCAAAATCAAGAAAAAAAATCTTCAAATGGTAACTTTATCAACCATCTTTCTCACTTGAACACAGGACTTCCAATATAGTATACTGCTGCAGAAAGAAAGAATATGTCATGTTCCTTACATGATGTCCAGCTTCTTCATTACTCAGCATGTTGGGGTCAGATGACAAAACAGGGGGACCTGGTTTTTTGGGTACACTGGGAGACTGAGGAGCAGCCTTACTTTGATTTACCAGTTCTTGAAGTGTATCTGTAATGCATTTGTAACTGTTTAATCTGCAAAAAATTAGGAAAAGAATGATTATATTGCCAAACTAGAAACCAATGTGTTAACCCTTTCAAATTTAAATAAAAAGAATTTAAGGTCCATTTTGAAGAATACATACAGTATGTATGCTATCAAAAATAACACAAATCAGGGCTGGCCCTGTGGTGCAACGAGTTAAGTCCACTGCTTGCAAAGCCAGCATCCCATACTAGAGCGAGGTTTGACTACTTGTCATTCTTCCGATCTAGCATCCTGGTAATATGCCTTCTAAAACAATAGATGACGGCCCAATACGTGAACCCCACTTGGATTCTCAAGAGCTAGGTGCAGTTCCTGTGTCCTGGCTTTGGTCCAGCTTAGCTTCAGTCACAGTGAATGAATCAGCAGTGGAAGATCAGTGCCTATCTCTCCCTCCCTGTCCATCACTCTGCTTTTCAACTAAGTGAAAAATCTTTAAATAGAAAACAATAAACATCACATACTTTTTCAGCAACTTTGAGAAATGTTTGGTTGAGAGTAAAATCATAAAAACATTAGCAAAACACATTTTATACATTTTATACATTTTTCCAACAGTATGTGCAAATTTATGAAAAGTTATAAATTACCATTTAAAGGAAAATACAAATGTTCACACTGAACAAGAAAGCAGTGATGTTATGAAAAGATAATAAAGTCTTCAAAAAATGACAAAGGGGGCCCGGCGGCGTGGCCTAGCGGCTAAAGTCGTCACCTTGAAAGCCCCGGGATCCCATATAGGCACCGGTTCTAATCCCGGCAGCTCCACTTCCCATCCAGCTCCCTGCTTGTGGCCTGGGAAAGCAGTGGAGGACGGCCCAAGGCTTTGGGACCCTGCACCCGCGTGGGAGACCCAAAAGAGGTTCCTGGTTCCCGGCATCGGATCGGTGCGCACCGGCCCGTTGCGGCTCACTTGGGGAGTGAAACATCGGATGGGAGATCTTCCTCTCTGTCTCTCCTCCTCTCTGTATATCCGGCTTTCCAATAATAATAAAATCTTTAAAAAAAAAAAAAAAAATGACAAAGGCAGGTTTAAAAATATTTATAAGCCAGGAAGAATTTATCAGACTAAAATTTTATTGCTAGGCTAAAAAATCCAACTAAAACTGAGAAAGAACAAGAAGTCATTTTGTAAATGAAAGAATAATTTTATTTTGGAATAATTGTTTTGGAAATATTAATTCCCTCGTACTGTAAATCAAAACTTTACACACAAGTTAGTAGCTCTAAAGGTGTCATTCTGTTAAGGTAATAAAACCCACCTTTCTTGGAAAGCTTGCAGTCCAACTATGTCTTCTTCTGGTTCTCCATGTTTATAGAAATGAAGTCCAAGACCCTGAGGATCTTTTTTCTCGGCAGCAGTTAGAGAAAGTTCTACTACACCCTCATAAAAACGCACTAACGAGAGAAAAAGTACAAAGATTTTATTTAAAGCATATTACCAAATTATACTTTTTCTTATGTGGTATATAAAAATAAGTCATGGTTATAACTCCATTGTACAATAGTCACCACAAAGTAATGACAGACAGCATAAAACATGTTTTTGTTTTTTAAAGATTAACTTCAAAGGCAGAGTTACAGAAAGAGAAGGGGAGACAAAAAGGAGATCATCCACCTGTTGGTTCATTTCCCAGATGGCTGCAACATCCAGAGATGGGCCAGCATCCTGGAAACCAGGAGCTTCTTCTGGCTCTCCCAATTGGGTGCACAGCCCAACGCCTTGCGCATCTTCCACTGCTTTCCTATTAGCAGGGAACTAGACTGCAAGTGAAGCAGCTGGAACTCGAATAGCCATCCATATGGGATGCCTGTGCCACATGCACAGGATTAGCCAGATATGCCACAATGCTGACCCCAAGATTTTACTTTTAATTTTAAAAGATTTTTTTTTTATTTTGCCTGAAAGAATGAGAGAAGGAGAGAGATCTTTCAGTGCTAGCTCACTCCTCAAATGGTCACAACAGCCAGAGCTGGGCTGATCCAAAGCTGGGAGTCAAGAGTTTCCTCCCACATGGGTGCAGAGGCTCAAGGACTTGGGCAATCCTCAGTTGCCTTCCCATGCCACAGCAGGGAGCTGGATCAAAAATGGAGCAGCTGGGACTCCAACCAGCATCCACATGTGAGAGCAGCACCACGGGCTGAGGTGTTGGCCTCAGCAGCTAGAAATATAACTGGTGCTCACAGGGAATGCTGGAGTCACAGGCCGTGGCTTAACACATCATGCCACAATGCTAGGCCCTTATAAAATATTTCTGATGGGGACTGGTGTTGTGGTGTAGTGAGTAAAGCCTAAACTTGTGGCACATTGAGTAAAGACATTGCTTGTTGCACCAGCATCCTATTTGGGTGCTAGTTCAAGTCAATTTGCTTGGAAAATCAGAGGAAGATGGTCCAGGTACATTGACCATGGAATCCAAGTTGAGAACTGGAAGAAGCTCCTGGCTTTGGACCAAGTCCATTCTAGCCACTGTGATCATTTGGATAATGAACCAGAGGATGGAAAATCTCATTCTCTGTCCCTTTCTCTCTCTGTAAGACTCATCTTCAAATAAATAAATAAATAAATAAATAAATAAGTGTTTTTTTGAAAAGGGCTGAAAAATATTTTGATGAATCCATCACATAAAAAAGATCCAAGTATATATACTATACATACTTATATTAAGTCAGCTACTAAATGTATTCCTTCATTAGAAAATACTTTCATATTTCACATGACAAAAAGGAGCGTTTCAGTTCCTTCATTGGAAATAATGTTAGAATCCAAAATAATACCTGAGTTAATAGGTAATAGGTATATTAAATTTGATTTAAAGTAAGTTTAAAGAATCAGGTGTTTGTCTAGGGGTTAAGCCTCCACCTACAACTCATGTCAGCGTTCTTAGGATCCAGTCCCAGTTCTGTTAGATTCCTGCTGGGGTACAATGTGAAAAACTGCACATGATTGCTCAGTTAGGTTCCTGTCAACTGCATGGGAGATGTGCATTGAATCTCTAGCTCCTGGTTTCAAACTAGTCCACACCTGTCTACGGACACTTGGGAAGGGAATCAGTGCATGTGCAGTCTCTCCATCTCTTGTTTCTTTCTTTCTTATTTTCTTTTATTGTTTCTTTTCGTTATGTATGTGTGTGTGTGTGTGTGTGTGTGTGTGTGTCTCCTGTCCCAGTTGCTCGACTTCCAGTCTAGCGCCTTACTAATGTGCCTGGGAAAGCAGAAGATGGTCCAAATACATCATGCCCTGTCACCCATGGGAGAAATACAACTGGAGTTCTTGATTCTCAACTGCAGTTTCACCCAACCCCAGCTGATGCAGCTGTTTAAGAATGAACCGGCAAATGGGAGATCTCTTTCTCTCAGTGCTTCTCCCTTTATCTGTATAAATCTCTAAAAGAAAATTAAAAAATGTAATTAAGGAAGCAATCTAATAGATACAGTAGTTTAAGGGGATAAAAAAGCTCGCAAGGTCTGGTGTTATGGTATAGCCACTTAAGCTGCCACCTGCAATACTAGCATTCCATATGGGCACTGGTTTGAGTCCTAACTGTTTCACTTTCAATCCAATTCTTTGCTAAAGTGCCTGGGAAAACAGCCAAGGACAGCCCAAGTGCTTGGGCTACCTGTACCCATGTGGGAGACCTGGATGATGTTTCTGGTCCCTGGCTTTGGCCAGGCCCCACCATGACCATTAGGGCAATCAGTGGATAGAAGGGGTCTATCTATACTTGTGTCTCTCTTTCTTCATAACTCTTTCAAGTAAACAAACAAATCTTTAAAAAAAAAAAAAAATTAAAGCTCCAATGTTACAAAGTTACATATTTCAAGTTTAAAAAGCAGCCTGAAAACTTCTGTTCGACGTTACAGCATCATCATCAAGTAGCAGAATGGAGCATGCCTCTCTCACTTGAGCCTTCATCTGCACCTCGTGATAGTCACACGCTGTCCTCCAGCCTCTACGTAACAGATGTGACAAGGGTCTTGTTTCTCACCTTGGCGATACTGAGCACAGACACTGGAGAGGTCCACTTGGCTGCTAATTTTTTGGTATTCTTTTAACGATTCCCTTAACATCCTTTCCTTTTCAGTCTTATTCTGAACTTGTCGGGAACGCTGCAGAAGCTCATTTGCCTAGAACAGATGACAAGAACTTAAAAATACATTAAATTAAGCAGAGTGATAGAACTTGTCAACATAAATTTTTGTGCATCTCTACATTAATAAATGGTTTATTTTCTTTAAAAACAAAAACAACACTACAAAACTTACTTCTTCTTAATATTAGGCAGAAAAAATTTTGACCAAAAAATCCTAGCTATTCTTAATTCCTCTCACAAATATGTTAAGAAAGATAGCTTTTGTCAGGCAATTCTTTTGCCTAGTCAATGTATTATTGGTCAGCAGGCAGTCCATGTGATACTCATTTACTTTTTTTCCACCTGTAGGAAAGGATCAATAAAAATTGCCCCATTAACTCTATTCAATACAGATTTGTTTAAAGTTTTAGTAATTTTTTTCTTAGCTTCTAATGAAATACCCTAAGTATCAAATTTCCTTCATTTCACACTTAGTGATTTTTCTTAATTTGTAACATATTAAATACTAACAAATACTATCAAAGAGTCTTTATGAAAAGTTGGCATAGATCTAACAACTCTCTTTTTAGATGTGGATTCTAGGGTCAAGAGAGATGAAAACATTTATCTGAGGCCATACTTCACGTAAACCAAGTAATTAATTCCCATTATAGTGTGTTTTATGTCATACCAAGAACAGTTCCCAGAGAAAACACTAAAATAGGTAAGAAAGCCTCATACCTTAGAACAGACGGCATCATCCGTGCTATACAGAAGGGGGCAGATATCCTGCAAGTGTAAACTAATGCCATCAACAGCAGCATCGTCTCTGATGTAGCAGTTGATCAGAGAAGCAATTAATGCCCCGGTGAGTTCTTTGTCCCTGATTACCAGATCTTTAAAGGTAGTGATCTTCAGCTGCTCTTGAAACTCCTAGTAGTGTAAGGAGATCATTACATTAACATTACAAAGCTATTTATTTCCACACAAAACCTGCCTTTAGCCTGGCCAAATCCTGCTGCTGTTTCACTCTGGGGAGTGAGCAATAGGTAGAAAATTTCTCTAAATCTTTCAAATAAATCTTAAAAACATAAAGTATTAATGTGATTTGTAATATTCATCTAGCAATATCACTATTACCTCTTCTTACTTCAACAATTATTTTTCAACAAATACTCAAAATTGGACAACAATTTGCATTGTTTGATCACATAATGGGGGTAACAAAGGAGCTTTGAAGATGGTTCACAAATACTACCTAGTTTGAAAAGCAACTTATCCTCACCCAATAAAAACTCACAATTACCACCCCAGAAAGGGAGCTTTCCATAATTAAAAACATAGCAGTTTGAATTTTTTAAAAAGAAAATAAAGTATCTGTTTAAAAGAAACAAAACTACCAATAAAAAAAACCCCAAACCACTCACATGACACTACTGGAAAGGAACTAGGGGAACAACTTCTAAAATGGCCACTGTGGCCATATGGCAGAGTGAACCAACAGATGAAGATTTTCTCTATTTCTCCATTCATTTCCTGTAAGAAACACTGTTATTTAAAGTAGGACTGCTTAATCTACGTAGCTGGTTATTGGTAACTACATGCCAAAATTTGGATCTATACACATTTCTTTAAGGATGAGGAGTGCTATCTCATCAAGTTTCCAAATTAAAATCCAAGCCCTGCAGCGATGGCCTAGTGGCTAAAGTCCTCGTCTTGCAAACGCCATATGGGCACTGGTTCATGTCCTAGTGGACCTGCTTCCCATCCAGCTCCCTGCTTGTGGCCAGGAAAAGCAGTCGAGGACAGCCCAAAGCCTTGGAACCTTGCACCCACCCACATGGGAGACCTGGAAGGGGCTCCAGATTTCTGGCTTCAGATTGGGTCACTTCCAGCTGCTGTGGCTGCACGGGGAGTGAATCATCAGATGGAAGATCTTCCTCTCTGTCTCTCTTCTTCTCTATATATCTGATTTTCCAATAAAAAAATAAATAAATCGTTAAAAAGTAAGTAAATAAAATAAAAAATTAAAATTGGGCTGGGTGGTAGTCTAGTGACTGAAGTCCTCGCCTTGCTTCCATCGGGATCCCATATGGGTGCTACTTCATATCCCAATTGCTCCATTTCTCATGTAGCTCCCTGCTTGTGGCCTGGAAAAGCAGTCGAGGACAGCCCAAAGCCTTGGGTCCTGCAACAACGCGGGACACCCGGAAGAGGCTCCTGGCTCCTGGCTTTGATAGGCTCAGCCCCATCCGTTGCGACTGCTTAGGTAGTGAATCAGCAGACAAAAATCTTTCTGCCTCTTTCTGTATATTTGCCTTTCCGATAAAAATAAATAAAATCTTAAAAAATTACAATCCACTGTTTAATAATTCTCACATTCCCACTAAATTACTATAAACTGTAGATTTAACAAAATCGTAGCATAAAGTTATCCTGCTTTCATGCATCTTCTTATAACACACTTTACTGTAAACAACATAACCCTCTCCTAAGTCCAAATATAGAATAACAAACTTATGACAAAAAAAAATTTGCTTGTATCATGAATAGTATGATCCTAAAGGGGCGAGGGAATCCTACCTTCTTTTATTTTTATATAGATATGTTTTTATTTTGAATTTTTAAATTATGTGTTACAATTTCGTATAGACTGTGACTTCCCCCCAAACTCCCACCCCACCCCGACAGATTTTCCCCATTTTACTACAGTGGTATAATCCTTCATAAGGAAGCATAATTCCATCAGTCTCTTATTTACGGAATCCTACCTTCTGAAGTTCTCCCACAATGAGAGTGAACTGATGCTCACAAAGCAGTTTCCATAAAGCCAGTGCCTGGTATGATTTTCGAACTAATTGTTGGATCGCCTGAAGTGAAATCTTTTCACTCAGTTGAGCCTCTGAAGAAAAAAACACAACTAATGAAGTTTTACAAAATGACATAGGTTTTGCAAAAAATAAGAAAGAAAAAAAGTGGGGATAGTGAGGTAAGGCAGCGAGTGAAGATGATTCCTGTAACATCAGCATCCTATGCTCAATGCAACAGAAAATGGTCTTGGCTACTGTACTTGTATGTACATACCACCCTGATCCACCTGGGAGGCAGAGGAGGAAGGCAGTCAGTATGTGAGCACATGATACCCATGGGGAAAGATCTGGGTGGAGTCTGTCACACTTGACATTGGCCTGGCCCAGCCACAGCTACTGTGGCCATCTGTAAAGTTAACTAGTGGATAGAAGATCTCTTGCTGTCACTCTGACTTTCAAGTAAGTTTTGTGTATGCTTATTTTCTTTTAAAGATTTATTTGGAAGTTAGAGTTACAGAGAGGGAAGATAGAAACAAGTGTTCTATCTGCTGATTCATTCCCCAGAAAGTTGCAAAATCCAGAACTAGACCAGGCTGAAGCCATGAGCCAGGAGCTTCTTCCAATCTGCACATGAGTAAGCAGGAACCCAATCACTTGGGCCGTCTTCCAGTTTCTCCCAGGCCATTAGCAAGGGGCCTTTCATGTGAATAAAGGGGTGGGGAGGGGAGAAAAGGAGAGGGGAGAGTAAGGCAAGGCAGAAGAAAATAAGCTGTGTACCATATGATTTCTGGTGGAGAAAAAAAAACATTTAAAATGCACAGCCAAAAGTTTTGGAAGTATCTGGTACACAAATTACCCCACTTTCCCATTCTTATTGATGACATTTTAACAAAACCAACTTGTGCTACCAGGTCAATGACATCTTGAAGAAGTCCAGTTTCCTATTCAAACTCCTTCCTGGGGTCATATACATGTAACTGATCAAAAGCCATAATTTACCATGAAACTTCCTCTGCAGCTCCTGCTGCATCTGCTGGGAATTCCCATTTTCAGGACGCATGAATCCCATCAGCCTCTGCTGCACTTTGGCAGTGGTACTGAAAACAGAAATTGCAGAATATGCATGTGTGGGTTTCCAATATTTTATTGAGATGCAACACATATAGTGTACAATTTCACGTGTATAATCTTTAAAAAAAATTGGTTATCATTCTAAGTTCTGTTTTCCATAAAAAGGAAAAACTGGCAAATAAGGAAGAGCTCATGGAATTAAAATTTCTTTCTCTATTTATATAGAACAAATATAGTGACAGACAAAGATCTTCCAAATGCTGGTCCACTCCTCAGGTAAGTTTCAGCTGAGCTGATAAAGATGAGGATGCCAGACTTAACCATGGTCTCCCAAATGGAACAGTAAGGACCCAGGTACTTGAGGCAGGATCTGCTGTCTCCCAGGGTGCATGCACACTGATAGAAAGCTACATTCGAAGCAGGAGTCAAGACCTGAGCCATGAGTTAATTCCATATGGGATGAGGATAACCAGAAAGGCAACTCTTAACTAGTGTGCCAAATGCCCACCCCACAACATGTCTTTTAAAAAATTTTTTGGGGGACCAGCACATTGCCTGAACTGGCTGATCCTCCACCTCTAAGTGTCAGGATCCGATAGGGCACCAGTTTCTGTCTCATCTGCTCCAATTCCCATCCAGCTCCCTGCTTGTGGCCTGGGAAAGTAGCAAGGATGGCCCAATACCTTGGGACCCTGCACCCACGTGGGAGACCAGGAAGAAGTTCTTATCTCCTGGCTTCAGATCAGCTCAGCTCTGGCCACTGCAGCCGTTGAGGAAATGCGCCAGCAAATGGAATCTTTATTTGTACCACTTACTCTTAGTAACTGTGCCTTTCAAATAAATAGTACATGCGAACTCTTTGTAAGAGATCATTTGTTGTGTAGACACTTGGTTACCCTAGAGAAGCTTTCCCTACTGTGCATGTCATGCAACACTAGCTCTACTATTTAGTAACAAGCACAGCAATACAAGATGCTGTCCTTCCTACACTCTGGAACAATCCTGGCTTAAACAAGTGTCTTTACCACAGTATATTCCAGGATATTTATAATACACAATATCATTCTCTCCAATAAGTCAAAGTGGAAGTGAAGTGTGTAGTATGAAGGTTTTACCTAATTCATTTGTTTCCAATGTATTTTTTCCCACACAGATTCACTGTTCCAAGAAACATAATTTGGAAAGAATGCTTTAATGATTTTAAGAAAGAGCTCTTTCAATGGTGAGGCAGAGAAATATTTCACTCCTACCTGCATCAGGTTGATACACTGCTCATTCTACATAATTTTAGATCCAGTGCCAAACATTCAAAGTGCAGATTTTTGAAATACTAAACCAAATTTAAATTTTTTAGATAAAACTCGCTTATAATATACTTTTCTTTTTAAGTACTGTTAGACTTGGTCTGTTAAAATTATGTCCAGGATTTTATGTTCTAAGAAAGAGATGGATCTGTAATATGCTAATGATATGTTAAAAGGTTTTGATATCTAAGTTATGATTTCATTAAAAAAGTTCATTTAGAACATACTTCAAAAATATACATAATAGTCACCTCCATAGGAAAGAAATAAGCCTTGTGGTTGACAGGGAAAGGAGGAGAGAAAGTAGTGAGTGAGTGCTAACGGGCATAGTACTTCGTTGTCATGAAGATTCTGGAAGGAGACAATAATAATGGTTGCACAACCTAATAAATACATTAAAAAACACTGATGTGTAGACTTTGAAAGGTTAACTCTATGCTATATGAATTATATCACAAAAACTACAATACAAAACGAAAAAAACCAAATAAGTAAATCTGATTTATTCTTACTTTGGATTTCCTAATGGTCCTCCTGCAAACTGGGAGTTTCTGTCCAGAAATTCTTGCAAACCTTTTAGTTCCTGCAACACTGATTCCAGCAGCTGACAGGGAACACTACTTTCAATCTGAAGAAAAGATCATGTTTAGAAACACTAAAAAGCATATGTAAAAAAAACACATACCATACAATGGACTGTAATAATTTTAACACTGACATATATTTTATTTAAATATGAAGATGGTTCTAATAATCAATTCACACTTGCTAACTGGAATAAAGGACAATAAAGGATACACATAACTTTCCCCTCCTTTTCCAGGAAAACTGATGCAAATACAAAAACCAACATCTTGATTGCTTTCCACATGATTGCAGACACTGCCAAGATTACAATATAGACTATTTCCAACACCAGGAAAGCTTCTTGATGCCCATAGTAGTCAGTAGTCAGCCTGTCTCGGAGGGGTCACGTTTACCACATTTAGTCTTTCTGTTCTCAAAACTCCTTTAGGAGCTGATGTCATGGTGTATCAAGTAAAACCTGCAGTGCCAGTTTGAGCCCTGCCTCCTGGACTTCTGACCTAGTTCCCTACAAATGTTCTTGGGAAAGCAGTGGAAGATGGCCTAAATTTTTGGGCTTCTCTACCCACATAGGATATCTGGAAGAAGCTCCTGGACTCCTGGCTTCAGACTGGCCCAGTCCAGCCATCACAGCCACTTACAGAGTGAACCATCAGACAGAGGCCTCTCTGTGTATCTCTCTGTATAACTCTTTTAAATAAGTCATTCAGTCTAAAGAAACAACAGTAACATCGTATAAATTAAATCACATACTGTGTCAGGTAAATACTTTCCTCTTCTTGAAAATGTGTTCGATACAACACCCCTGGGCAGGGATCACCTAAATCCCATTCAAGAATGTCTAGGTTTGAGTTCCAGCTCCTCTCCACATTTCAGCTTCCTAACAACACGTACACTGGGCTCAGGGAGCTAGATCCATCTCATCCAGACCCAGAATGAGTCCCCAGCTCCTGGATTTGACCTGGTCCAGCCCAGTCCTTACGGGCAATTGGAGAGTAAAGAAGTGATTGAGAGATCTCCCTCACTATGTTTTTCACTTAGCTTTTTCACAAAACTTTTTAAAAAGAACAAATTTGTAAAAATTAAAGGATACAGTAGCTTAAAAATGTCAGTATTTTCATTTTATAGGAAGACATTTATTCCAAATTATGTTTATATTCTAGAATAAGAAAAAAATCTTACTACTTTAATTTTTAATCATATGAATTATGCACTAGAGAAAATACCAGTGCAATGAAATACATGTTGTATCCAAGAAGTTTTTACGTATATGTCAAAATATTAAGTGGAAAATTTTGAACAATGATTCTATTCAGTCCTCAACAAACTTACAAGTGAGCTACATTAGTCTCGCATTTTACAATGAAGTATCAGGCTTGGAAATATTATTATATTTTACATATACTCAGACAGTTTAACCCAGACTGATTTAACCCAAGGATGGGTAGTTTGTTGAACAGAAATGTACACAAAATAATCATTGTTTCTGATTAGTAACATCAGGAAATGTTAATCAAGTTGGCCAATCATTAATTCCATCAATTAGTTGTATAAATAGCAGAACCATTCCACACTTACTGCAGTGATCTCTCTGTTGCCACTCTTGAACACTCTCTCCACAACTAAGCTGGCATCCCAGATATTTCTGAAACAAAAAATGTTTTAATGGATTGTGTTACAGACAAAATCAACTAAGGTATGTAGTGTATTCTTTCCATAGAAAGGTAATTGCTTTACTCAGCTTTTAACTCTTACTGATGGATTTCATTTCACATTAAGCTATACACAAAAACGGAAAACAGGAAAATGTCCAAATGTGATATTCCCAACAAGTTTTGCTGAAGAGTGAGAAACTGTTGAAGAATCAAAAGGCTATGGATAACACAGCAAGTAAGGAGCTCATAATGAAAACAAGTAAATTTAAAAAGAGTTTTTAGGAGCTGCTGTTGGGCAGTGAGTTAAGTCCCATTCTACAATGCTGGCACACCACATCTGAACATCAGTTGAGTCCTGGCTAATGTACTCCCCGTCTCTCAAAAGTCCTGGAGGACGCCATAAACACCCAGGCCCAGCCACCTACGTGGGACAGTCAGATAAAGTTCCATGCTCCTGACTTTGGCTTGTTCCAGTGCTGGCCGTTGTAGCCATGTGGGGCGCAAACCAGCAGAAGTGAGACCTCTTGATCCCTCTTTCGTTCTTCTCTGTCATTCTCCTTTTTTTTTTTTTTAAGATTTTATTTATTTTTATTACAAAGTCAGATATACAGAGGGGAGGAGAGACAGAGAGAAGATTTTCCATCCAATGATTCACTCCCCAAGTGACCTCAACGGCCACTGCTGTGCCGATCCGAAGCCGGGAACCAGGAACCTCTTCCGGGTCTCCCACGTGGGTGCAGGGTCCCAAGGCTTTGGGCTGTCCTCGACTGCTTTCCCAGGCCACAAGCAGGGAGCTGGATGGGAAGTGGAGCTGCCGGGATTAGAACTGGAGCCCATATGGGATCCCGGCGCATTCAAGGCGAGGACTTTAGCCGCTAGGCCATGCTGCCGGGCCCCATTCTCCTTTTCTAATACACAAATCAATGAATAGATATAAAATAAACAAGGTACTACAATGTCTCACATTTTTAAGCAAATGTGATGAAAGAACGTACCTCAAATCTAGATGAGAGCTAATAAAGACTGACTACACAAATGGTCACAATATTTTATCTTGCCTTACATATATTCCATTCCAAGATTATTTTTATTTTATTTTTGTTTATTTTATTACATTTGATTTTATTACATAGTTTCATAGGCTCTGGGATTCCCCCAATCCTCCCTGTACCTTCTCCCCATGGTGGATTTCTCCACCTACGTGCAGTGTTACAGTTCAAATCCAATCATAATCAAGATGATTTTTTTTTAAAGACTTATTTGTTTTTTTATTGGAAAGTCAGATATACAGAGGAGAGACAGATGAACCATTTGCTGGTTCATTCCACAAGCGGCCGCAATGGCTGGAGCTGCACCAACCCAAAACCAGGAGCCTCCTCCTGGTCTCCCATGGAAATGCAGTGTCCAAGGGCTTAGGGCTTTTCTCTACTGTTTTCCCAAGCCACAAGCAGAGAGCTGGATGGGAAACAAGGCTGTTGGACATGAACTGGCGCCCTTATGGGATTCTGGGACGTGCAAGGTAAGGACTTTAGCCACTAGGCTACTGCACTGAACCTTCAACATGATTTTCAATGTCTCTCCCACAAAGAGCTAGAGTCAATTTCCCACATTCCAAATCTGGGCTGGACCTGAGACTTCCCTCTGGCCAAGTGAATGTGGCAAAGTGAGTGGCAGGCCAGTTCTGAGCCTTGGCATCAAGACACTCGGCCAAGTAAATCAAAGAGTCCTCTGTCACCATCAAGTGGCATGCTGGAGGACAAGATATGTTCTAGATCAGCAACAGACATCAAGCTCAACAGGTGATAGTCTTGCCACGACACACAGAGCATTCTGGAGCGTCACAGTTGAGTGCTCATGCCTGAGCAAGCAGCCAGATCAGAACTGCCCAGCTGATTAGTAGACACATGTCACGGAGCCGATGGGGGCAGCCTGAATGCTATATTCTAATATGTAGACACACAGATTTTGATACCAACTTCAGAGTTAAACATATTTTACTACTCAAAGGAGGATGAGCTGAGCAGAATTCATGAAAAACTTACCCCATGATTCGAGAAAAGTATATGCAAATGCCATTGTGTTTCCCAGAGTACACAATCTCTGGTCCAGTCAAACCCACACTGCTGGCCTGAGTTGCAGGGGCTCCCACAGCACACACTGGGGTTGACATGGCAGGAGGCTGTAGACCTTACACACACATAGATGTAAAAAATAATCAAAATATATTCACAAAAGTTCAGAATTATCAAAATCCCAAGCTGTATCTTAACAGAAAGATTGGACTATGATACAATCGATGGAATAAATCAATACTTAATTTAATTTTCTTAAAAAAATGTTTAGTTTTAGGCCCAGGTGTGATAGCTTTATAGTTAAAGTTCTTGCCTTCCATGTGCTGGGATCCCATATGGCCACTGGTTAGTGTCCTAATTGCTCCACTTCCCATCAAGTTCCCTGCCTGTGCCCTGGGAGAGCAGTAGAGTATGGGTCCAAGCCTTGGAACACTGCACCCACATGGGAGACCCGAAGCTCCTGGCTCTTAATTGGCTCAGCTTTGGCCGTTAGGACCACTTGGGGAGTGAATCAGTGGATGGCAGATTTTTGTCTCTGTAAATCTGCTTTTAAAATAAAAATAAATAAATTTTTAAATTATAATTAAATAAATACAATTTTTATTTGAAAAGCAGATCGTATAGAGAAAGGAGACAAAGAACTAAGATCTTCCATTAGCTGGTTCACTCCACAAAGGGATGCAATGGCCAGAGCTTGGCTGTCTGAGGTAAAAGAATTCAAGGACCAAAAATAGTTGCTGGGATATAATTTCTATGAATGACACTTCTTTTCTTTCTTTATATACATATTTTTTACTGAGTTTTAAATTTTTTTTATTGTAAAAGCAGATATATAAAGAGAAGGAGAGACAAACAGATTTTCCATCTGCTGGTTCACTCCCCAGGTGGCCGCAACCGGAGCGGAGCTGATCCAAAGCCAGGAGCCTAGAGCCTCCACCGCTTCTTCCTTGCAGGTGCAGGGTCCCAAGGGTCTGGGCCTTCCTCTACAGCTTTCCCAGGCCACAAGCAGAGAGCCGAATTTGATGGGAATTAAAGTAGCTGGGATATGAACTGGTGCCCATATGAGAACCAATGGATATAAGCAAGGACTCAGCCCCTAGGCTATTGCGCTAGAACCTGAATGACACTCATTTTCTTTTTCTTTTATTTTCTTGGGGATTAGTCCCCACTCCCACCCCTCAACAGGTTTTCCCCACATTGCTACAATAGTATAGTCCTTCATAAGGAGTCATAATTCCATCAGTCTCTTATTTAAGTGTGCCCTGACATTGCTGGTACAGAAAGATGACACTCATTTTCAAGGCAAGACTGCAAGTCAGTAATATTCACACTAAACATCACAGATGACACATAATGTTAACTTTTCGGAAAATCAGAATCAGTAATTCAAACAACAAGAAGACATACCTTGAGATGGTGTTCCCAAAAAGGATGGATTTGGGTAAGGGCTACCACTTGGGACAGGAGAACCTAAGTAAAGGAACAAGAATATGAAAATTTATACAATCATTTCCTAGTCTCTTCACTCTGATCAAAAGTCTGCCAACAAGATGTATCTAAGCATGAAAGTGAGGAATAGTAGCACTCACAAGACAATCCTAACTCAGCGACTCCTCTCATTCCCAGTAACTCACATTCCTCACACTGGAAAACACATTTCACCAAATCACACTTCTCTGTCACACTAAATAAATGTCAAATGAGTTCCATAAATATTACTAGGTACATACTATGCTCATTAGCACACAATAGGGTTTCAATATTAGTATCATCATCACTAGATAAAACCAGCAAATAGTGAAAAACTCTGTTGACTGAAATATAGCTTCCAACCTACAAACTATAGTAGCAGCAATTTGATTTCATTATATCATACTCACTAGAATAGACAGGAGATCCCAGGATGGGGCCAACATTACTCGGAGGGGGAAGAGTGGTTGGAAATCTCATCTGTGCTTCACCACCGTACCTATTTGTAGAACAACAGAGGCTGTGTTCAGTCAGTAAAACTATCCATCCTAAACTGTGTCACATAATACAATGTAATTAATGAATAAATTTTAAAAAAATGAAAGAAAAAAAAAAAAAAACTATCCATCCTAACAGGTGGAATTGCTTCTAGTCCTGTTCAGTTTCTAAATAAGTATTTTAAGCATTACAGATTTCAAAGTATTATGGTGACAGTGTTAGATACAAAATAAATACATATTCAGTAAAAGTGGATTTCAAACTGCTACCAGGAAGAATCATAAAGGACTTTGGCAACTTCTAAAAAAAGATCTGCAGTGTATGTAATTGATGAGTAAGTGGCACTATGATTTCTAATACTAAATTACAGCTACACAATATTATATAAACATTTTTGAATACTGTGTATTAAGTTGCTACTTGGAATGCTTTGCATGTGATAACAAATATTGGCTACTCTGCTCCCACTCCTGCTTCCTTTAAACGCAACTGGAAGGTAGCAGACAGTGGCTCCAGCGCTTGCCTTCCTGTTACCACACAGAAGATCCGGATGGAGCTCATGACTTTGGCCTGGTCCTGGCTCTGCTTGTTACAAGTATCTGGAATGATGAACCAGTGAATGAACACTTTAACTCTCCCACTCTCTATCATTCTGCATTTTCAATAAACACAACGTACAGATCTCCTGGATTACTATGTGTCCTTAAAGTGATTCAGATTCACTCAACACTGACGGTAAATAAATACAAATTCATATTGTCTGAGAAAGTAAAAAAAGAAACAACATAAAAACCAAGGTAGAGGGTGCTGCATGGTAGCCTAGCAACTAAAGAAACAGAAAGTAAATTAAAAAAACAAAACAAAACAACGTGGGATAGATACTTAAAAATTAGGCTAGTACCATGGTTTATTTATTTATTTATTTTTTAAAGATTTATTTATTTTATTACAAAGTCAGATATACAGAGAGGAGGAGAGACAGAGAGGAAGATCTTCCATCCGATGATTCACTCCCCAAGTGAGCCGCAACGGCCGGTGCGTGCCGATCCGAAGCCGGGAACTAGGAACCTCTTCCAGGTCTTCCACACAGGTGCAGTGTCCCAATGCTTTGGGCCATCCTCGACTGTTTTCCCAGGCCACAAGCAGGGAGCTGGATGGGAAGTGGAGCTGCTGGGATTAGAACCGGCGCCCATATGGGATCCCAGGGCGTTCAAGGCGAGGACTTTAGCCGTTAGGCCACGCCACCTGGCCCTATTTATTTATATTTAAAAAGATTTATTTTGGGCCTGGTGCTGTGGCCTAATGACTAAAGTCCTCGCCTTGAATGCCCTGGGATCCCACATGGGTGCCGGTTCCTATCTGGGCTATTCTACTTCCCATCCAGCTCCCTGCTTGTGGCCTGGGAAAGCAGTAGAGGACGTTCCAAGCATTTAAGCCCCTGCAGCCATGTAGGAGACCTAGAGGAATCCCCTGGCTCCAAGCTTCAGATAGGCTCAGCTCTGGCTGTTGTGGTCACTTGAGGAGTGAATAAGTAGACATGAGATTTCTCTCCTCTTTCACTAACTTTTTCTTTTAAATACTTTTTTATTTTTAATGGAAAGGTAGATTTAAAGAGACCCAGAGAAAAATCTACATTTCAATTAATAAATGAATTTTAAACAAACTACAAAGTAGGCATCATAATGCACAGTAAGAGTAATCAGACACACGATGCTAATCTCATCACTTCCATTAACATAATTTTTCCAGATGTCACCGTTTTGTAAATATATTTTAGTAATTTGTCAATATATGCCTTAATTGGTTAACCAGGTTTTGAATGATCAAAACAACCGTGTAACCTTTTCAATGAAGTGTCCCAGCACACCACAACACTCACTCACCTGAAGAAAGCTCGAGTAGCCCAAGCAGATACTTCCCGGTCACAGGCAGCAGTAGAGCAAGCAAGGATAAGGCAAGTTGCACAAGCCTGATCTTCCTTTTAAACAAACATACAAAAAAGATATTATTGTCTTCATACTAAGTATTTTAAAAGGTGTTGAGTGGTGCAGCCAGTGTTTCTATCAGTGCCAGGCAATGAATAGTTGCTCAATAAATACTTTCTGATAAAATGAAATCAACTATTAAACACCAGAGTTAACGATTCTTGTTTTAAAGTTTCTCACAAGTAGTAGTAGTAAAGGATGCTCTCTGCTCATTTAGCATTGGATTTGGTTGCTGGCTCTCCTTTTTCTCCGAGTACTTGTCGTGGGTCAGGCACTATGTGTAGAGTTGAGCATATACTAAGCTCCATACGACACCCTTTTAGTAGCACTGAATCCCAGAGAATCCAAGTAATCTACCTTAGTGTGACTGCAATTTTTAACAGAAGTGATTTCAACCAGTCTACATATTTAATTTATATATCTGACATGCTTTATTTTAAGCTAGGTGTTCTCAGCATTACTTCAGGATTTCTAATTATGGCTCTAAAACACTGATGTCTCCTAATTATTTATTTATTTTTTATTAATTATTATGCATTATGTGACAGTTTCATAGGCTCTGGGAATCCCCCCACCCCTCCCCCCTGGTGGATTCCTCCACCTTGATGCAGTATTACAGTTCAAATTCAATCAAGATTCTTTCCTTGCAAACATATACCAAACATAGAGTCCAGCTACTTATTGTCCAGATGGGTTGAACAGTTTCTTGGGGAGACCATTTCTGGTCCAAAGTTAGAGCTGGTAGAATATCATCCCAGTCAATTAAGAGTCCCAATATAACATTAACAGCAATTTGTAACATTATGGAATTGACATGGTTTTGCGTAACCAGTAGATGTCTCCTAATTATTATCTCAAATTTCTTTCTCGATCTTTAAGCACATAAAGTTGATTTGTGATTTTGTGCTTAATAAAAATGCATCTATCACATAAATTGAATACCAAAACACATCAGCAAGAACTTATCAATAACAGAAAAAAATCTGATTTTATGTTTGTAGCATTAATCTTGCTCAAAATTTTGTACACATATAATTACATACAGATTGTTAAGATTATCTATTTATTGCAGTGTTTTTTCTTGAGTTACATTAAGTTCAACTACCATTCACACTGTTTCATTATTCAAAACATCATAAAACTAAAAAAGTATAATTACCTGATGCAATTTAAAGAATCTTTCAATCTCTTCTCCATCTCCACCCACGTTACTCACAAGCAAATGTCTCAGTTGATCTACAGGTCTAAGTTTATGAAACATAAGACTCCCCTACAAAGCCATAAAAAAGAGAACAACAGATTTACCAAGCTTGGCCAGTAGTAAGTTTGTCCACTAACTTACTGAATAAACAACAACAAAAATAACATACATACAAAATAACTTAAATACAAAGAAAAAAACATCATCTATATTTCAACTCACGCCTAGAATAATCTCTATATTCACACAGAAAATAAGAAAACACTGCTCTTTTCCTAAATCTGCCCCTCAAGCCAATCTATTGCAGTTAATTATTAGCCAATCATATTTGTATTATTTAAGAAAAACAAGTAGGATCCATATCTATAATATACACATACCAAGCAAATCCATGATTTAAAGTACAAGATAAAACAAAAAGAAACTGACAGAAGCATTAATTTTTTTGTTTGTTTTACTGAAGAGCAAAGGGGCCAGTGCATTGGCTAATTATTCACCTAAAAACACCAACAGCCCATATAGGCACAAGTTTGCATCCTGGCTGCTCCACTTTATATATACAGATTTATTTTTATTGTAAAGTCAGATATACAGAGTGGAAGAGAGACAGAGAGGAAGATCTTCCGTCTGATGATTCATTCCCTTAAGTGACCGCAACGTTTGGAGTTGTGCTGATCTGAAGCCAGAAGCCAGAAGCCAGCAGCCTCTTCTGGGTCTCCCACACAGGTGCTGGGTCCCAAGGACTTGGACCATACTCCACTGCTTTCTTCGGCCACAAGCAGGGAACTGGATGAGAAGCAGGGCTGCTGGGATATGAACATGAGCCCAGATGGGATCCCAGCACGTGCAAGGCAAGGACTTTAAGACTAATGTGCTAGACTAATGTGCCAGGCCCCAGCAGCTGCTCCACTTTTAATCCGGCTCCCTGCTTATGGCCTGGGAAAGCAGCAGAGGATGGCACGTACTATTAGGACACTGTACCTACATGTGAGACCCAGAAGCTCCTAGGTCAGGCTCCCAGCTTTGGATTTGCTCAATTCTGGCTACTGTGGCCATTTTGGGAGTGAACCAATGAATGGAAGATCTCTACCTCTCCTTTCTGTAAATCTGCCTTTCCAATGAATACAAACAAGAAGTTTTAAACTTTATTTATTCATTCATTTATCGGAAAGTCAGATTTATGGAGAGAAGGAGAGCCAAACCCAGCCATTCCAACTTTTCAAAGTTTTTAACAAGCATCTAAACTACTACATTAAATGGTTGCTCCACAATTGTGCTTTTAATTCCAAGAGATAATCTATTAATAGAGGTCCAATAAGATACATCCATACACAGGAATATCTTTCAAATATAAAACAGAATTAGAAAGCATAGTATAAACTAATATAGAAAGAGCTCAAAAATGGATGCTTGAAATGCAAGAAATATAAGGAGTTAGCACTGAGATAATACTTGGACACCAGTATTCCACACTGGAGCTCTAGTCTGAATCCTGGCTGCTGGGCTTCTGACCCAGCATCCTGCTAAAATACCTGAGAAAGCAGTGAACGATGACCGAAGTCCCTGGGTCCCTACCAGCCACGTAAGAGACCTAGACGGTGTTCCTGGACCCTGGCTTTAACCTGACAAGGCCCTGACCATTGCAGTCTTTAGGAGAGCAAAGCAGTGAATGGAAGACATCTCCTTCACTTTTCCCTTCTCCTGCCCTCTTTCTTTGATGCTGCACTTTGACAAACAACAAACAAATATCATTTTAAAAAGTGCAAAGTATACAATAGTGTATGCACTATGCTATCTTTTGCTTTGAAATATGTATTACTTGTGTATCCATAACAATCTTTGCAAGGACTCAAACACTGACACTACGGAAGCCTAGAGGCAATATGTCTGGCATGAGATTTCACTGTGTATACTGCCTATTACTTTTTTTAAAATTCTGTTCAAAAATTAAAATATTATCCTGTTTTTAATAAGGAAATTGTTAAGAAACATCTACTTACTAGTAGAAGTAAAATTTACCTGAGGGTCTACTTATTGTTGCCAAACATGTCAGAAACACTAATTCAGAAAAGATGTCTTTCTTTAGCATTTTATTTTTTAAGTATTTACAAACTATTCCTTTGAAAGTTCTAGGATAAAATACTCCTAAATGATTCTGAAAAATTTCATTAAGTGACTACTTTGGAGGATTTGAGAAAATCATTAAGTACTGCTTCTCTTCCACAATAGGATAGAAACACACCTGTGCTGAGAGAAGAACAAACTTCTTTGGAGGTAGCATATGCTGCTGTACAACAACTGGCGAGTCCGTTATTGGAATATGATCCTTGTTTAAGGGTGTAATTATCTTGTCTACTTTCAGTTCATCTATTGCAGACAGAGCCCAGGAATGACCATCGACACGGGTTGTCATCTGTGCAACAAAAATAAACATTTTACTCACCTTGTTTATGTCATACAAAGCAAAAGCTTACAGAAAGAAAGTACAAACTCAATTTCTTTGTGAATGTAGATTTGAAAATTATTAGTAAATTAGTATGAATATAAAGTAACACTACCCTACTCTTTAAATCAAGTATCTTCATACTGCCCAACTTTTCAGTAAAGAACAGAAGCAAAATGTTAAGATAAATGTGAACACTTACTAAAATCTTAAGCAGCACTACTATACCTTCACTTGCTACATCACAGCACCAACTCTTAACTTTTTTCTTAAATACTATACATCATATTATTTTATGCAATACTTGAGTTCTCAAAGACATGGACTATTATTTAAAAAAAAATAAAACAGCATATGGTTAAGTTCTAGTTTCCAAAAACACCTACAGAAATTTGGGACAATGGAGGAAATATAATGAGGTAGGCATTCATTTATATTAGGAAATAGTTAACATTCTTTAGTATCATAATGGTACTGTATAAGACTGCACAGTACGTATACATACATATATATAATATTTTTGGATACTTTGAATTACATATGGTGAAGTATTTTAGACTAAAATACTTTTTAAAAACCAAATTTAACTTCCTATAGAACTACAGTCTATGTGTCAGCAAAATATGAGCACCAAACCTACCAATACAGATTACACTTATCTTGGAAATGTACAAGGCGTTAACCGAGCTTGGACATGAACTTACAAAACTGCAGCGAAATAAATCTTTGCTCTTTACAAAGCTGGTTTTCTCATATATTTCAGTGTAGGGATGAAAAGTTGACAAATATGGAAGACACAGTAAAATAAAAGATACGCCTCCTTAGACTATTGATCTTCACTTAAAATAGTACCAAGTTTAGAAATCTCAGGATCTGAGAGGGCCTCCCTAAGAGGCCGTTGAACTTGAACTGGACAAGTGGGATGCTGGACTCTGTATGGTGTAAACTTTTAATTAGGGAATCTCAACGGAACTTGAGCTGTGGTTATGCATCAAGGTGAAGGAATTCATGATGGGGGAAGGGTTTGGGGTGAAGGGGGGGGAATCCCAGTCATGTAATGCAATGTAATTAATGAATAAATGAATATTAAAGAAAAAAAAAAAGAAATCTCAGGATCATGTACCTGGGTTTCCATCATTGGCTTTTGGAAAGGAAATGTATCATGATTGACACACCATAAAATATCATTATCTTCATTTTCTGAAGCTGCCATTAGTAAAATACCTGAAAGTTTAATATGTACAATTTGTTATAATATGTCAAAGGAAGACTGCAAAAGAACTGACTAAGTCATCAATTACATTCTGTATAATTCTGATTTTGACAAGTGAGTTCAAATACAAAGCTGAAAACATGCTAAATTAAATAAATCAAAAACCCTGGATAAAAAAATTTTAACATATAAAGTAATTAAAAATAGTCAAAGTACATCAGTATATATAATAAAAACATCCAGATAAAAACTAGAAATTTCAAACTTTATTAGAAAATGTGTTTATAAACTATTTTTAAATGCCTCAAAAAAACTCCTGTCAAGATGCAGTTCCTGGGCCCGGCGGCGTGGCCTAGTGGCTAAAGTCCTCGCCTGGAACGCCCCGGGATCCCATATGGGCGCCGGTTCTAATCCCAGCAGCTCCACTTCCCATCCAGCTCCTTGCTTGTGGCCTGGGAAAGCAATCAAGGACGGCCCAAAGCTTTGGGACCCTGCACCTGTGTGGGAGACCTGGAAGAGGTTCCTGGTTCCTGGCTTTGGATCGGCGCACATTGGCCCGTTGCAGCTCACTTGGGGAGTGAATCATCGGACGGAAGATCTTCCTCTCTGTCTCTACTCCTCTCTGTATGTCTGACTTTGTAATTAAAAAAAAAAAAATCTTTAAAAAAGAAAGATGCAGTTCCTGCAGGTGACAACAAAACCAAGGCTGGGAGAATCCCAGACCAGGCCAGGCCAGGTTATGGGTCAGGACTGGTAGCAGGCCAGGCTGGGCCGATACATCACAACCACTAGCAAATCTGAGAACCAGGATGGGAAGCAGAATAGGCTGAGTCTACCTTAGGGTTTAGACTAGAGCTAGCTAGGGTTGGGTTAGGTGGTGACAACCACCAACATGAACTGGAACTGAAGGCAGGTAGGGCGGGACCAGGCTTCAGCACCCGCTGGCAAATGCTGAAGTAGGCCATGCCAGACTGGGCAACAGCACCCAACAGCACTGGTGAGGGTATTAGGGGTTGCCCCAACTAGGTCGCAGTTCCTACTGTTTGCATGTGAGGACCAAGTGTGTGGTGGGCAGAGTTGGGCTGGGCCACAGCATTCACTGGTTTATGTAACAGATGGGGTTGGAGATAGAACTGACCAGCAATTACAACTACCACTGTGTGGGCTGACATGAGTGATGGACTGAGCCAGACCCTGTACTGACAATCACACACAAGATCAGATCTGGGATCACCTCAAATGAGGTTTCTGTGGGGATCCTCCCAAATGAACTGCTGGACACAGAACTACAACCATGGGGAGAACTGTAGGACCTGTGGTCTGACTGAGGAGTGTCAGAACTGGAATTCCTAAATGGCTAAGACAGAACACTGGAAAGCATGCCCAGATGCACGTGGAGGATAGGGCAGTGCACTGAGGCCTACAGAGGAAATCTAGTACCAGTGCAGAGGAAGAAAAGCAGAACAAACTGGACAACTACGGCAGCCAAACGTTGATAGCAAATGTCCGGGTGAATGGAGACTAAGGTGGACTATGTCAACCAATGAACATTGGAAGGATTTCTTTATCCTTGGATTAGTGAGACTGAGAGCATTTCAAAACTATCAAGACCACTCTAGCGGACCCTCAGAGCACACTCCCAGTTGGGGACCCTGGGATGGCATCAGGTGGGTATTTGGTATTCGGGTGGCAGCGACACTAGGTGTGGCTTCTCCCCTAATTTCTCCCTTCCCCTAGATACAGGAGGAAAGAGGGGGGACGAAGATTTAGAAAATGATCTCATTCTGGTCTACTATGTAAACACCATCAAAACTAAAAATTAAATTTTAAAATATATTTTAAAATGCCTCAAAACATCCTCTCATTAAAAATATTTAAGAATCCCACCTAAAATCAGAATATCTTATAACTTACCTTTGCTATAAAGGGCTTTGTGTACTTTTGAGGGCTTTTCTACAGTTGACGATGCAGAGAATCCAGGAGGTAAACGCACGTGAACCAGGGTGAGTGTGTTAGGACGGGCTAGTGGCTGTCTAAATGGACAAGTGCTGAAATACAACCGAACACCTCAACAAAAGATAAGATGATTTATCAGCAACAGAAAATAAAGGATCATGTGTATTAAAACAATTCAACAGAAAAACACAAATCTCTGTAAAATGCATATTAACACTTTCCTAATTAATCTTATCATATAGAAAAGTAGCTGAAAAATATTTCTAAGAAAATGTCTCTTGGAATTCAGAGCTGAATTAGCACATTTGCAGAAGAATACTGAAACAAGCTAAAGGAGCCTGTTCCAGTTCAGGCTCCTTCACTAAATACGAGGCTGTTGGCTTTTCATGCTGCAAAATGGGGAGACAAGATTAGACAAAGCTTCCTCTTTCAAAACTTTAATTTGATGAATTATTAAGACAGTTTGATAACTATTACAGAAGTGAAAACATTTCTAATCATAAACTTCTAAATATAAACAGTGCCAAAACAGCAATACCAGACCTACTCCTATGAATAAAACGACATACCTGCGTGTGTAACAGCCAGTAACTGACAGTCCAGGGATTCAGAATTTTCTATCACTGCTATCTGAACAATCGGTTTGAAAACAGAACGATCGATGGTTCTAAAATAAGGAAGAGACAAAACCTTGTATTTTAAGTATCTTAAAAATTTTAAGCAATATTTTCCATCAAAATTTTTACTAAAGTGAATTTTAATTAATAATTAATAATTGAATAGTTTAAAACTAATTTTTAAAGGAAAATAATACATCGGCAAAAGCTGGTAAAAACTCTCTCAAGGTGTATTTGCATTCATATTTGTAAGATTTATCCCATTTTCAAACACAAAAATAAATGTCTCACAGAACCATTTGAAGCAAATCCTACTACATTATCACCTTTAATTTTCCTCAACTTTTAGATATATTCTGAGGATGGGACACTTTTAGTACATAATTACAGGTAAAAACAGTATAATTGTGCCTACAAATGAAACCTTACAACACACTGCCATTACTACCTAGCAATGTTCCCAGCAGCAGAAACAATAGCATTCTGGGAAACTGAGGCAACTCGGCTCATTCCTTGTCCATCATGGCCCAAATCATAAACCTGTGAATAAAAAAACAATTCACCTTCTCATTTCACATGTTCATGTACTATATGTATTATATTAAAATACATTTTCAAGGATCCTTTAATTCGCTAATATCTAAACCTTTGTAAACATCAGAGATTTTAAATTTCATTATAATAGGCCCTAAAAGTTGTTTTGATTTTTCCTCAAACACAGAACTCACAGGAAATTCGTCTTCGTCAAAAATAGGGATCTGAAGCCCAGTGCAATGTCCTAGTGGCTAAAACCTCACCTTCCAAGTGCTGATTATCCTATATGGGAGCCAGTTCATGCCCCAGCTGCTTCACTTCCCACCCAGCTCCCTGTTTGTGGCCTGGGAAAGCAGCAGTGGATGGACCAAAGCCTAGGGACCCTGCATCCATGTGGGAGACCAGGAAGAAGCTCCTGGCTCCTGACTTCAGATTGGTTCAGCTCTTGAGTCAATTGGGAAATGAACCTGCAGACTGAAGATCTTTCTGTGTGTTAATCTGCCTTTCCAATAAAAATAAATAAATCTTTAAAAAAAAATTTATGGGCAGACATTGGGGAAACTGGTTAAAACACACCCTTGTAATCATGCTTCCTGCTAAGCTGAGCTGTGGAAGGTAGCAGGTGAGAGCTAAAATACTTCCCCGTCAATTAAGGTGCAAGTAACCAGGTTGGGTTCTGGACTCCTAGCTTTGACCTGGACCTTCCCCAGGTCTTACAGGCACATGGGGAATGAATCACTGAATGACAATTGTGTCCTTTCTCTACTCTGCCTGTCAAAAAAACAAAAAAGCAAAACCACAAAAGCAGGGATTTTAACCTTTAATGGTAGTATGTTAATACCTGTATTACTCCTTTCTCAGATCTTGTATATAAAATATTTCTGGAATTATCTATTGCAATTTGAACAATAGGATCTAAAAAAAAAAGGAAAAACAACTCAGTTAACAAATTAACAAAGTAACCACTTATAACAGATGTCAGTTGCTAAATTAGAATTTGCATACAACGGCTTCCCTGTCCTTCACCATGTAGTTCAGTTCCATTATACTGGTGTTGGGCCCGGCATGGTGGTCTAGCAGCTAAAGTCCTCACTTTGAACGCGCCCTGGGATCCCATATAGGCACCGGTTCTAATCCCGGCAGCTCCACTTTCCATCCAGATCCCTGCTTGTGGTCTGGAAAAGCAGTTGAGGACGGCCCAAAGCCTTGGGACCCTGCACCCACATGGGAGACCTGGAGGACGTTTCTGGCTCTTGGCTTCGGATCGGCACAGCAGTGGCCGTTGCGGTCACTTGGGGAGTGAATCATTAGATGGAAGATCTTCCTCTGTCTCTCCTCCTCTCTATATATCTGACTTTGTAATAAAAATAAATAAATCTTAAAAAAAAATTGGAAACATAGTTCCAGGACCAGCACTGTGGCACAGCAAATTAAGGTGCTTGCTATCTGTGACACCAGCAACCCATATAAACTCTGGCTCGATTCCTGGCTACACTACTTGTGATCCACCTCCCTGATAATGAACCTGGAAATGGAGCAGAGAACAACCATGCAATTGAACCCTGCACCATGGAATTCCTGGCTCCTCGCAGTCAACAAGCAGATAAAATATTTCTGTCCTTTGTTCTCTTGTAACTTCGCCTTTCAAATAAACTACATAAATCTTTCTTATATAATTCTGATTAAGAATGTCAATTTAGGTGACAAGATGCAATGGCTCAATTTGACTAATCATCCAGTTTGCAAGCACTAGGATCCCCTATCAACACTGGCTGATGTCCCTGCTTGTGGCCTGCGAAAGCAGTAGAAGATGGTTCAAAGCCTTGGGACCCTGAACCCATGTGAGACCCAGAAGAAATTCCTGGCTCATGGCTTCGGATTAGCTCAGCTCCAGCCTGTGGCAAACTCGGGAGTGAACCAGCAAATAGAAAATCTTTGTCTATCCTTTTCTCCGTAAATCTGCCTTTCAATTCAAATAAATCGATCTTTAAAAAAAAAAAAGTCAATTAATGGGGCTGGTGTCATGACTCAACAGCCTAATCCTCCACCTTCAAGCACCAATATCCCATACAGGCTCCAGTTTGTGTCCTGGCTTCTCTTCTGATGTAACTCCCTGCTTATGGCCTGGGAAGGCCGCAGAGGATGTTCTACAGACTTGAGATCCTGCACCCACCTAGGAGATCTGGAAGAAGTTCCTAGTTCCTATCTTTGGGTGATCTTAGTTCCAGCCTTTGAGGCTATTTAGGGAATGAAACAGTGGGTGGTAATTTCTGAAGAAAATACTAAGATGTGTTACACATCTGGAGAAATTTTTTACTTACCATCTTCTGAGAATGTGAATTGTAGTAAAGAAGGAACAAGAAAAGAAAGTGAGCTCTTCGAGTGGTTTATTTTCCTACATCGTTGGCTGAACCAACCTGCCTCTGCCTTAGAAGAAAGACAAAGATGACTGTACAAGTAAGTAACTTCTTCATAACAACTACTGTATACTGATTTTAATAAAATTCTCCAATCTTCATAAAATTATTATAAAAAAACTTAGGACATTATTACTGAAATGTGAGTTAGACCTATAATCAAAACTATCTATGAAACACAGACTTTTAAAACCTAATTATACAGAAAGTCAATTGAGAAGCAAAACAATCCAATTAAGACAAAATTTGCACAAGTACACTATGCATTTATTTGTATGTATATACACACAAAAACAGAGGGAAAACTTACCTGGTATGCTACTTCATACAAGCAGCCATCTTTTCCAGCCAAGAAAATCCTGCCATTGTCGGTGGACGTTATTGTTAACAAGTATGTGTTATCAGTGGGAAGAGAATATAAAGGATCTGGAAGCAACTGCATCCCACCAGACATACTGTCATTAAGAATTCCAGAACCTAATTTTTTAAAAGAAAGAACACAACAATCACTTATTAGCTTCTACAAAGTTTAAAAAAATGACCTCTAGATTATTTTCAGAACTGTTGACTCCTACTGAACTCTTATTAAAATGCTTGAAAACGTAAGATACTTTAAGGCAAAGAAATCTCAAATAATTTAATTCAAGTTAAATGTGAGCTACAGTATTTGCATAAGTACACACATAGTGATGTACAGTAAAAGTATTACAAAACCTTTTATTTTACATAGTAAAAAAAAAAGACACCATGCAAAATGTAGCAATAATACAGCAAAAAAACTTAATTAAATTTAAAAACTCAAATTATAAATTTTGGAAAGGAGTCTAAAAAGCTAATAAAAATAATCATTCGAATCACTGAAATCACTTAATTCATCCAGATCTTAACTTTAATCACCAACAAATTGTGATTTTTCTTTAATTAGTTTTTTTAAAGATTCACTTAATTCTACTGAAAAGGCAGACTTTCAGAGAGGAAAGACAGAAGGATCTTCAATTCACTAGCTCGTGCCACAAATGGCAGCAATGGCCGATCCAGAACTGATCTGAAGAAGGAAGCAAGGAGCTTCCCCCAGGTCTCATGTGGGTGCAAGGTCTCTTCCAGGCCACAAGCAGGGAGCTGGATGGAAATGGACCAACCAGGCCATGAACTGGTTCCCAGATAGGATGGAAGCACTTACAAGCCACGGATTAGCCAACTGTACCAGGATTAGCCATTGTACCAGGCCTCAGCACATTGTTTCAAAAAAACCTAAGGGGGCCGGTGCAATGGCTCAACTAGCTAATTCTTTTCCCGAAAGCTCCAGCATGCCACATAGGTACCAATTCACACCCTGGCTGCTCCACTTTCAGACCAGGTCCCTGTTTATGGCCTAGGAAAGCAGTGGACAGTCTAATACCTTGGAACCCTGCAGCAACATGAGAGACCTGGAGGAGGTTCCTGGCTCCCAGCTTCAGATCAACACTGCTCCAGCCTTTGCAGCCATTTGGACAGTGAAATCAGTGAGTGAAGGACCTTGTGTTTTTCTCTTTGTATAAAGAGAAAGAAATTCCCTTCAAGTAGAAATAAATAAATCTGAAAAAAAAAAAAAAGAATAAACATATATGTCAGCTGGTGCTGTGACCTAGATGGTTAGGCCACTGTATTCAACAAGTTCTGATTCTCCACTTCCAGTCCAGCTCACTGCTAATGTGTCTGGGAAAACAGCAGAAGATGGCCCAAGTGTTCAGCGCCTTGAATCCATGTGGGAGACTCAAAAGAAGCTCTTGGCTACCAGCCTGGCCATGGCTCCTGCAGCAATTTGGGGAGTGAAGCAACAGATGGAAGAGCTCATTCTTTGTTTCACCAGATTTCCTCTTTCAAATAAATTAATTAATTAGAAATAACTAAAAACATGTGGGCTGTTATACCTGCTTGCAAATTCGCATAGCTGAGTCCAAGAATTACTATGTCCACCGGGGTTGCCAAAACCAGAAGGTGTCGTACATGCGGCTGAAAGACGCCTTAAAATAGACAAAATACAGAAATTATTAAAAGAAAAAAAAATCCAGTTTTTCAAGTCAAATGAGTTACTGATTAAATAATATAAAAAAGTTTGACTCCATTACTTAATCTATTACTGTGTAATCTATTACTATGTGTAAAGATTTATATAAGTAAATATTAGTAAGTCAATAAACTGTTTAAGTAACACAGCTTTTCTAAGATTTTTTATTTTCAAATCTGCTTTCACGGATATGAACTATCAAGAGTAAAATAACGTGGAGACAAAATTCAGTAATGTAAAAAACTTTAGATGAGCCAAGAAAGAGCAGCACAAAGCAGAATACAATTCTAGAACATGGTTTAACATTTAAAAGGCAGAAGCTTACAATTAAAGAGACTAAATCGTTACAGCACTGATCAGTTCACATATTTCTCATCAGAAGCAATCTGGAATAAAATTTCAATTCAAAATGCCATTCCTCATCTCTAGTCTTATTTCTTACCAGCTTTTGGTTTCACAAGCCCCACAGCAAGAATAGTTTCACTGAGTCCATCAAAATAGGCAAGGTCTCCTCTGTCAACAATTGAAGAAAAAAACATTAGACACACAAGAAAACAAAGTCATATCCGAAATTCTATTTCATATTGTTGGGCTAAGAGTTTGAGACCAAGATCCTTGCTACTAAATAGAGAAAAACCTAGACCAACAGCATTACCTGGGAGCTTCTAAAGGGCGGCTCTTGGGCCTCATTCAAAACACTAATGGAGACTCCACGTTTGAATATCCCCAGATGATCAGTATGTCTATCGAGAAGCAGTGACCCAGATGCTAAGTGACGAATCATAAAGCATCAGGGAGCTTCTAATGAGGACGCTGGCCACAATAAGGAGGATATGACATTGTACTCGCAGTAAAGGCCTCGATACGTACCCATCCTCATAGTTCCACATGAAGATGTCGCTGTCAATGGTGAGCCAGGCTCTGCTGACAGCAGGGAACACACCCATCATGCAGTTACACTGCATATCTGAGGTTGTGTGGATGTAAGGCACAAAGAGCTCAGTCTCATTCTTTGGAATGTGTTTCAACGATTACAACTTTCACTTGAGTTCAATAATCATTATCATTTCACCATTTAAGAAAAGCAGCAAAACATCCATGCACATACACATACTTTAAATAAAACCCTTAAATGAACTTACATACAATTCAGTAATACAAGGATTCTAATCCTGAAAACAGCAACTTTTCACATTTCTCAAATAGTTAAATACAAGCTACAAGGATACGTCCAAACTGCTCGACAAGTTCAGGTGGGAGAGGAACTCTTCGGATGGAACTGATCTCTGGAAGATTGGGTACAGAGAGCAAACCAGGTCCTTGCAGAGGATAATCCATATCTGACATTCCAGAAACCGTGGGGTTATCTACAATGGGAAAAAAAAAAGAGTATTTGTATTAACAAATGCTCATCAATGGGCACGGAGAACAGCAAGCCACCGAATACTGTAGTGGGCATATGAGAGTTCCACGGTGACAGGAATGATAGTTCTGAGCCAAGACACAAAGTAGGCCCAAGAATATTTGCTTTCTTCAGTGACAGAGCACTTCATTTTTGCAAACTACTTTTTAGATCTTTTTTTTAATTATTTGAAAGGCAGAGTGACATAGAAACATACACACACACACAGAGGCAGGGGCCCAAGCAGCAAAGTCTTTAATACTCTGCTGCCCTCCCTGGGGTGCTAACAGGAAGACAGATGAGAAGCGGAGCAGCAGGACACCAACCAGCCATCTGATCCAGGACGCAGGTATCTAAGTGACACCACAACGCCTGGCCTGAAAAATCCCCAGTTAACCAGGGGACAATTATTGGTGGCAGTCCTGAATGGAAGGTTACTCCATAACACAGAAAATGTTTAAGTGAAAAGCTCAGTGCTTCTTCTCAGTTATTTTAGTAAGGCTCAACAGGAAAATATAGAGAAATCTGTACATTGAAAAAATAATAACCAGGCAATAAAAGTCACATATAGGGAATAACAGCTTATTATCTTCCCCATTTAAACATTAAAATAACCCAAGTCTTTTCAATTTTGACTTTTCCCCATTATGAATATGATAAATGCAAAAATTACAAGGAATGGGCCTGGCACAGTTGCCTAATGGCTAAAGTCATCGCCTTGTAAGCCCGGGATCCCATATGGATTCCATTTTGTGTCCTAACGGCCCCGTTTCCCATCCAGCTCCCTGCTTGTAGCCTGAGAAAGTAGTCGAGGACAGCCCAATGCCTTCGGACCCTGCATCTGCATGGGAGACCCGGGAGGCTTCAGATAAGCTCGGCTCTGGCTGTTGAGGCCACTTGCGGAGTTGACAAGCAGCCAGAAGATCTTTCTCTCTCATCTTTCTGTGAATCTGACTTGCCAATAAAAATAATAAATAAATCTTTAAAAAATTACGAGGAGTGTCTTCTTGGGAAGGACAACCAGTTCTTTTTTTTTTTTTTTTTTTAAAGATTTATTCATTTTATTACAGTCAGATAAACAGAGAGGAGAGACAGAGAGGAAGATCTTCCATCCGATGTGAGCCGCAACGGGCCGGTGCGTGCCAATCCGAAGCCAGGAACCAGGAACCTCTTCCAGGTCTCCCACATGGGTGCAGGGTCCCAAAGCACTGGACCGTCCTCGATGCAAGGACAACCAGTTTTACAAAGCACTTTCATCAAGCATTCTATTGCAAAGTGCAACAGGTAGCTACTCAGTACAAGTCTACTCAGCCTGTACCTGGTGACAGTGGTCCAAGCACCTGGGTCACCCTTCGCTGCTTCTCTCGGCACACTAGTCAGGAACTAGATTAGAAGTTGGAGCAGCTATATTTCAATCTGGCACCAATATGGGATGCTGGTGGCCTACAACCACAATGCTAACCCTAAAAGAAGGCAAAGCAAGTAACAATGACAAGTAATGTCGCCAAAATGACAGCTGCTAACAGGCAATCTGGTATGTAACTATCACGAACAAATACTATCGGCTTGGCACCAAACCTCAGTGACCAAATCCTTGCCTTGCAAGCACCAGCATCCCATATGTGCACTGATTTGCATCTCAGCTGCTCCACTTCCCATCCAGCTCCCTGCTTGTGGCCTGGGGAAGCAGTAGTGACGGCCCACGTGGGACACTAGGAAGAAACTACTGGCTCCTGGTTTGGGAGCAGCTCGGCTCTGGCCAATGTGACCACCTGGGGACTGAGCCAGCAGATGGAAGATCTTTCTGTCTCTCCTCTCTGTTAAGTATGTCTTTCCAATTAAAAATAAAAAATCTTTTTTTTTCTTTAATTATTTATTATTTAACTTCAGTAATTACATTGTATTATGTGACACAGTTACATAGATACTTGGGTTCTCCCCACCCCTCCCCAAACCCTCCCACCATGGTGGATTCCTCCACCTTATTGCATAACCACAGCTCAAGTTCAGTTGAGATTTCCCCATTGCAAGCGTATACCAAACATAGAGTCCAGCATCTTATTGTCCCGTCAAGTTCAACGGTTTCTTAGGTATACCCTCTCTGGTCTGATGACAGAGCCAGCAGAGTATCATCCCAGTCAATTGAAAGCTCCAACATACCATCAGCAAAAATTTACATCATTATGGAATTAATTGACATAGTAATGAGTAACCAATATGTTAAATACTATCTTCGCTTCTAATATTTGTCTAACAACAAGTCTACCACTGAACAATTTTCATAAATCAAGAGAGGTGTCTTTGATTCAACTTGTGTCTTCATTAGCTTACCTTGGTTCTTGCTTACTCAAAAAACCTTGTGTTTTTCCTACACTTGTTTCCCTCCCACAATTTCCACCTCACAATGGGGTCACTTTTTGTAATTCCTTTGGCCTAGACAAGCTGGTCATAATTTAAAACTATTAAACGAATTACTCTCCAGACTCCCTTCTAGGGATCTATAAAGCACTCTCTCTCTGCCTTCACCTTCCCTATTCATCTGCACCTCATTTGGCTGTTCTTCCAACATCTTTCACTACTTCATATTACACAAACTCTACATTTAAAATATATATATATAGATATTATAGTGCATTTCTTCTTCACTGAGATGCTAACACTAGGAATGAGCCAGAACAAGACTCTGGCTAGGGGATCCTCTATTACCGGGATTGGGTTTGGGTCTTTGCTGGGTTCTGCTCCAACTGGGAAATTATCCTTCATACTTGCCCTCCCAACAACCTCCTAAGAAGAGGGTGAAAACGGCTGGTTGACAACGACAGGTATTCCTTAAAGTTACATTAGAACATCGCCCTCAACCTCCCAGGATTCTTTGCCAAGACCAACTCTGAAGACAAGGACCACGGTTAAACAGGCGAGGGTCCTTCTGGCTGAGTAAGAGGGATGACCGAAGAAACAAAGAACCCCCCATCACTCACTCGGGGCAGACACCATGAGCAGCTCGGAAAGGTCAGGGTACATGCGGTCTTCCTGCAACTGCCGGTCGATGAGGCGCCCGGCATTTTCCAGCGCTTCCTGCAAGGCTGCAGCCGATGCGGAAGCCTGCACCACCGGGCCCAGCAACGACGACGGCATCTCCAAAATTCTAGGTACCAAGGTCCGAAAGAAATCAAACACAAAACACAATTGAGAGAAAAACCAAGACACTATCTCAGTACCGCCGCCGACGGCGCGCGCGCCAAACGAGCGCTCTGGCGCCTGGTCATGACGCGCTTCCGGTTCCTCCGGGGGAGGAGTGGCAGACTCCGTTTCAGGACTGGGAAGTTGAAGCTGGACGTTGGAGGAGGAGCAAGGGGGCGGAAGGCGCGTTCCAGTGGAAAGATAGAGAGGCTTGGGGAGTGAGGGAGCGGAAAGGCAAAGAGGTTGTCTAGGGAAGGTCGGTGGAAAGGGATAAAGGGAAGGGAGAAGGAGTGGGAGAGAAGGGGCGGGACAGGGGTGGACGGGATGGGGAGGAGGAGGGTGGGATGTGGGGAACGGGAGCTGCGGGCGAGCAGTGGAGGCTGCCGGGATGCCGGTGGGTTTGGGCGCGTGAGAGGCTTCGGAGTCGAATCTCAACGTTTCCTGCCTGAGTACCGCGCAGCAGTTACTGTGGTGCTTCTGGCGAATGCCTCTTCCGGGCGTGCACGGGTAGTCAGGAACTGTCAGAAGCAGATTGCACATAAACCAGAATTAGGCGACATTCCTCACGGAGTTAGCTGTGTGTGAACATTCCTAGACTTTTCTCTTTGCGCTTTGATGTTTTTTGGTGGTGTGGCCTGTTTTAATGAAAGAAAAAAAAAAGGACACACAAAGTATAACTATTTAGATGCACTTCGCAAAGGTTTTCTTGAAAATTAGTGTCACTTGAAGAAAAACAATGGACAGTTCTTGGTAACGATAAAATTAGAGCTTTGCTTTTTAGTATGTGGAGGAGTCAGAACCTTGATTTCAAATTTCACTTTGCAAAGAATAAATACTGTGTTCTTTATTAAAATTATTTTAAATTTGTTTTTATTGGAAAGTCAGATTTACAGAGAGGAGGAGAAACAGAGAGGAAGATCTTTTGTCTACTGATTGCCATCCCCAAGTGACCGCATCAGCCAGAGCAGAGCTCATCTGAAGCCAGGAGCTAGGAGCTTTTTCCTGGTCTCCCATGTGGGTGCAGGATCCCAAGGCTTTGGGCTGTCCTCGACTGTTTTCCCAAGCCACAAGCAGGGAGTTCTTTGAGAAGTGGAACAGCAAAGATACAAGCCGGCACCCAGATGGGAACCTGGCGTGTGCAAGGCAAGGATTTAGCCACTAGGCTATGGCTCCAGGCCCAAATAGAGTGTTTTTAAAAGACTGTTGCAATTACTCTCCAGTTTCCAACTACAAAACTGAGGCCAGCTTTTCTTTATACGCTCAAGTTAAACAAAAGGTCCCAATGCATTGACAGCAGGGGCTAGTGTTATGGCACATTGGATTAAGCAGCCAAGCCACTTACAAGACCAGAGTCCCATATCAGATTGTCAGCTCAACTTCTGACTGAACTGTTTCTAATCCAGCTTCCAACTCATGTCCCTGGGATTCGGGTTCCCACCACCCATTTGGATGATCAGGAAGGAATCCCTGGCTCAAGAATTTGCTTGGCCCTGACTTGTCTGCTGGAGCCATGAGGGAGATGAAGTAAGAGATGAAAGCTTTCTGTCTCTCCCTGTCAGTGTATAAATTGACAATAGATAGATAAGAAGAATCCAGCTTTCATTAAATCAAGACATTGATATTCATAAAGATGCGAAATACCATTTTTCTCGCTTTTACTTTTAGAAACTATAATGACCTCACATCAAATTGTGTTATTTATGACAATAGGTTAGGTTTTTTTTCGATTTTTAAATGAGTTTACATTTTTATGCTATGAGTTAAGATTTTTTTTTAAAGATTTAATTATTTTTATTGGAAAGGCAGATACACGGAGAAGAGGAGAGACAGAAAGGAAGAGCCTCCGGCCAATGGTTCACTCCCCAAGTGACCACAACGGCCGGAGCTGAGCCAATCTGAAGCCAGGAGTCAGGAGCTCTTCCTGGTCTCCTATGCGGGTGCAGGGTCCCAAGGCTCTGGGTCATTCTCAACTGCCTTCCCAGGCCACAAGCAGGGATGAGTTAAGAATTTAATAAAACATGTCTCTTACACGTTGAAAACAGGATAATTTTTAAGGCTCTTGGAAAGTCCTGAGACCAAAACATTTTAGAATCTCTGTACTAGTGAAGGAAACCTAGTGGCTAAAGTTCTCTCCTTGCACACATTGGATCTCCTGTGGGTGCCAGTTTGTGTCCCTGTGGCTCCACTTCCCACCCAACTCCCTGTTTGTGTCCTGGGAAAGCAGTTGAGGATGGCCCAAGGCCTTGTAACCCTGCACCTATGTGGGAAACCTGAATAGGCTCAGCTCCGGCTATTGCAGCCACTTCGGGAATGAATCAGTGGATGAAAGATCTTCCTCTGTCACTCTCCTCCTTTCTGTAAATCTGCCTTTCCAAATAAGTAAATAAATAAATACATAAATAAATAAATAAATAAATAAATAAATAAATACAATCTTTAAAAAAAAAGAGCCAGACACTAAAACCGGGTTTTGTGGCCTTGTGGTCCTTGAACTCACTACTCAGCTTGAATGTTGTAGTGGAGGTAGCATGTAAATGAGTAATAGTGAAACCTTTGGAAACCTTCTATCTTTGCAACTATATTAGACCAGTATTGCTAGATTGCCCAATTGGTGGAATTAAAACGTTTCAGTTGTATATTTTGTTGCAAATCAAAAGCAGCAAGCCAGGGCATCACATTTCAGTGTGTTTTCTACCAAATAAAAATTGTCAGCTGTAGACCATACTAGATAACCAAGTATTTATATGTCAATAATAAAGCTAAATTTTTCTAGTATATGAGTAGTATAAATTCACATTATAGAATAATAATATTAGTAACATAAAACTTTTTTGAAAATATTCCTTTTATAAAAGAGTGAGAAATACGGGCCCGGCGGCGTGGCCTAGTGACTAAAGTCCTCGCCTTGAATGCGCCAGGATCCCATATGGACGCCGGTTCTAATCCCGGCAGCTCCACTTCCCATCCAGCTCCCTGCTTGTGGCCTGGGAAAGCAGTTGAGGACGGCCCAATGCTTTGGGACCCTGCACCCGCGTGGGAGACCTGGAAGAGGTTCCTGGTTCCTGGCTTCGGATCAGCGCAGCACATCGGCCCGTTGCGGCTCACTTGGGGAGTGAATCATAGGATGCAAGATCTTCCTCTCTGTCTCTC
Source organism: Ochotona princeps (assembly GCF_030435755.1). Taxonomy (NCBI): domain Eukaryota; kingdom Metazoa; phylum Chordata; class Mammalia; order Lagomorpha; family Ochotonidae; genus Ochotona; species Ochotona princeps. Next base: position 21,380,523 of record NC_080854.1, on the reverse strand, counting down.
CTCCTCTCTGTATATCTGACTTTGTAATAGAATCAAATAAATCTTTAAAAAAAAAAGTGAGAAATACAGAGAGAAAGAGAGACGGGAAGATCTTCTGTCCACTGAGTCACTTCCCAAGTGGTTAAATAAATAATTAATAAAATAATAATAAGAATAATAATATTCTTATATGCATAGAAATAATAAATATAAAATATAATCTTGTATATTTGTGTATAATTCATATAAATATATAAATATATGTATATATAAATAATGATATATATAAATAAATACATAAAAATTATTTCATTTGAAAGGCTGAGTTAGTGGATGAGAGAGACAGAAGATCTTCCTGTCTCTCTTCCTCTCTGTATATCTCACTTTCCGCTAAAATAAAAACAGGGAGAAACCCTCCAAAGCCGTTTCGTTCCACATGTGGCTGCAATGGCTGGGGCTGAGCTAGGCTGAATCAAGGACCAGGGGCTCAAACACACGAGTCATCTGTGCTGCTTTCCCAGATTAGGAAGTCCGGCACAGAAGTAGAGCAGCCAAGATTTGACTCAGTGTTCATATGGGATCTATGTGTTCCTAGGCTATCACTTAATCCATTCTGCCATGATGCCAGATCCAACACAGGTATTTTTATATACAGAAGTTTAGTTAAGATTGTACTTGCAGAAGCAAAAATATTGAAGTCAATGGGCTGGGCCCGGAGTGATAGCGTGGTGGTTAAAGTCCTCGTTTTGCACGCCCAGGATCCTATATGGTTGCCGCTTCTAATCCCGGCAGCCCTGCTTCCCATCCAGCTCCAAGCTTGTGGCCTGGGAAAGCAGTCGAGAGGACGGCCCAAAGCCTTGGGACACTGCACTCGTGTTAAGAGACCAGGAAGAGCTCCTGGCTCTTGGCTTCAGATTGGCTCAGCTCCGGCCGTTGTGGTCACTTGGGGAGTGAACCATTGGCCGGAGGATCTTCCTCTCTGTCTCTCCTCCTCTCTGTATATCTGCCTTTCAAAAAAAATAAATAGATCTTAAAAATAAATAAATAAAATTAAGTCAATGGGCCGATTTAGAATAAATTTGTTATTGATTTACCAGATTATGAAGAATATATCTGGATGATGCTTACACAGCTGACCCTCCTTAAAAATGCCAGGATGTTTGGAGAGTGAAATAGTAAAGGAAGATCTCTGTACCTCTCCCTTTCTAACTCTGCCTTTAAATAAGTAGATAGGCAGCTTGATTTATCCCCTCAAGTCACTTGCAGAAAGGAAACCTTTCTTGTCAGCCATTGCTCCTTTTTCTTATGCTTCTCCGCAGTACTTGGGCTTACCCAGCTAAGCTCTAGGAACTTTCCTTTTGATTTATCCCATAAGAAACTGTCGATTTCTAAATTAGGGGTTGGCACATTGGCTCAACTGGCTAATCCTCCACCTCCAAGCATTGGCATGCCGTAGAGGATTCATGAATCACTATTTGCTCAACTAAACTCTTAAAATTCTCTTGTTCCTCATTTTACCTTTTAACTTCACTGTTTTTTGCATCACAAGTTCAATGTTAATAGAGTGAAAAGACGAGTTATGTCTTACCCTATGAGAATAGTTTTGATATGGTGGATACTCTTTAAGGAGTGTATAATCCATACCGTGAGCATCAACATTGGTGTAGCTTCCTATTTTTTATTTTAAGTTGACCAACTGGCTTCCCATGGGTATAAACAACTAAATAATACTCTCATCAATAATATGAAAATTCTGCAGTATCAAGGATGGTTTATGTGTCTTCCAATTCCAAAATTAACAGTTGCAAACACTTACTGGTTACCAGGTATCATTCTGACTTGTTGGAATTAAGCAGCTGGAAAAATCATGATGTGATATCTTCTGTTATTATTCACTTAAGAATGAGAATGTTTAAGCACATAGAAGCCAAGTAACTCATTCATGATTACATTATCAAATCCCACAAATTCTGGTTCCTAATATTATGCCTCCTGATTGTTTGATATGAAAAAATTCACTTTGCTCAAAAAAATCAGTTTCTCAAAGTATAAAATGTAAACTAAAAATTTTGTTTATGAATATATTTCATGCAAACACAAGCAGAAAAAAATTGGTGTGCCATAGAAATCTTCAGTGGTGCAGTTGTTGCCTTCATTCTCCATCATGATGACATCTTGTGATTTTTCTTTAATGATCATAATTGTCTTTTACCATCGGTTGATTATAGGCTACTTTTTTCTTTTTTTAGCACTTAGATGTTTTAAATGTTTTGTTTCATTTCAAGCCACAAATCCTCATCATTTCTTACCACAAATCCTCAAATATTTTTATTTGTTTTAATTGAGAAGTAGAGAAACAGAAACAGAGACAAAACCCTTCCAGCTGCTTGGTTCAATCCCCCAATATCCACAACCACTGGAGTTGGGCCAGAACAAAGCCAGGAGCCCGGAACACCATGCCTCCCATGTTGCTGGGAGGAGCTAAGCATCATTAGCTGCTTTTCATGGACATCAGCTGGGCACTGGAGCTTGAACCAGCAGTCTGACGCAGGATGCAGGAGTCTTGATAGGTGGTTAAACTCACTGTTCCACAATGCTGAGCTCTATTACTTGATTGTTCAGATGAGCTAGTTGTTTACAAGCTCGCCACATCATGAACTATATATATTTAAATTTTTATTTTGTTGGAAAGGCAGTTTTTTAGAGAGATGGAGATCTTCTACCCACTGGTTTAGTTTCCAAAGGGCTGGAATGGCTGTAGCTGAATTCCTCTGCAGCCACAAGCCAGAGCTTCTCCCGAGTCTCCCATGCTCGTGCAGGGTCCCAAAGCTTTGGGCCACAGGCAAGGAGCTGGATGGGAAGCAGGGTCGCCGGGATTAGAAGCAGCGCCCATATAGAATCCCAGTGCATTCAAGGCTACCGCACCTGGCCCCCAAAGAGCATTTTCTAATAACTCTTTTGCTTACTCAGATGTTTTTGATTTCCTTCAGCATTACCTTAAAAGGCATGGAGTGGATACTCATCTCTTCATTACGGTGCACTCAAAGAGGGTGGAGTTGGAATATGTATTTTGAACATTAGTATGACACGCATTGAGTCACCAGCATCTGCTATTTGATCCGAATAGAATTTCAGCTCCATTTCTAATTCTAGTTTTCTGCTAGGTGTGCCCTGTGAGGTTGCATGGCCCCCCTGGGGGATTTGGAGTTCTGGGCTCCTGGGCATTGGGCGAATGAACTCGTGGATAGGAATTTGCTCTTTCTCTGCCTCTGAAATAAATACATAAATGAGTCAAAATATTTGAAAATTCCGGAGAATTACCGAGGGCTTTCCACAGAGAAGGATACAACGCCAGGAGAGGGAGCTCGAGGGCTTCTTTTTAGAGTTGTGTGCTTTTTTTTTTTTTTTTTTGCGGTAAATCTCATTCTTTAAGAAGCGTGCAGGCTAGTTTTTCCGCCCAGCGTCGCACCTTCGGCCGCATTTCCCCGCCCGCACACTAGGGCGGCGCTGCTCCAGCGTCCGCCGTCTTTTTGTGGAAGACGCCGCTCTTGGCGCTGGAAGCGACGCGGACGCTCGGCGGCGTGACTTCCTGCCGGGTTAGTGGCGGTCGCGCCGCGTCTGTCTGGGTTGCCGGTGTTTCTGAGCTCTGCGGCCATGGAGGGTTCGGGACCCGGCGAAGGTGGGTTCTGTGAGGCGCTCGTGGGCGGGGGTCGTCCGTGCTGGGGAGCGCCGCACTCACGAGGCCTGCTTTGTCTTTCACCGCAGCGACTGGCGCAGACGGTTCGAGTCCGGACCCGCAGCTAGCGGTCACGATGGGCTTCACGGGGTTCGGTGAGTGAGTTCCCCACTGGAGGACCCCAGTGTTCTCCGGGTAGGGTTCCCAGAACCTTGGGTCGGGGGTCGGGGGACGTGGGAACAGGCCGACTTGACACGGCGGCCGCGCGCACCTCTCAGTGGGGCGGCTCCGAATTCACTTTGACCGCAGTGTAGACCTTGTTTCTGTACACGGTTTGTTTGTCTTCCATGGTGCGACCAACAGAGGGGACCCGGGAAGCCAGAAGATGGTTTAGGGGACCCAGGTAGAGGAGGAGGTTTGTTGTGGGAGAGATTGATAGCAAAGGAGTGAGTCGTGTTCACCAGCGGGCCATGAAGTGGACAGGATAGTGGTTGCTCAGGATTTTTTTATTCAAGTCTTTCTCCTCCAGAATCTTCACTTGAGTCTGTGTGAATCGTAGTTGGAACACGGTGGGAGGCAGACAGAAAGATTTCAGCCGTGGTAGTCTCACATTTAAACAGGAACCTCGTAAAAACCAAGTTGTAAATATTTGCTTTCTCATTTCATGCAGTCACTCCATGCATGCCTTGAGGATGCATGCCACACGTGTCAGCATGGTGTCCCTCCGTGGGCTGTTCACTTGCCACCTACTTGCCCCGGGGGCTCTGTAGGGATCTTTTCTGTGGGTGGTGGGTCCCCAGCTGCTGGACCTGCCTCCCAGGCGTCTGCACTGGCAGGAAGCTGGGGTCAGGATTCAGAGGTGGGTGTGGAACCCAGGGGTTCTGATATGTCCTCACTACTAGGCTAAAGGCCTTCCTCCAGCTTTTAGTGGATAGTTACATTTGCAGAAAAGTAGTAATAATGCTTATTTTTGTTTGCTTTTTGTTCAGAATTCCTCCTTTAATTTAAAAAGACAATCATAGAAAATCTAGAAAACACACATTTTTTCTTTTTTTATAAAAATTTAATTATCCCTATTGCAAAGTCAGATAAATATATATATAGAGAGAAGAGACAGAAAGGAAGATCTTCCGTTCGATGATTCACTCCCCAAGTGACCACAACGGCCAGTGCTATGCTGATCCGAAGGCAGGAACTTCCTCCAGGTCTCCCATGTGGATCCATGATTCCAACGGTTTGGGCTGCCCTTGACTGCTTTCTCAGTCCACAAGCAGAGAGCTGGATGAAAAGTGCTGCTGGGATTAGAACTGGAGCCCATGTGGGATTTCAATGCATTCTACGTGAGGACTTTAGCCACTAGGCCACTGAGCCAGGCTTGTCAAAAGCATTCCAAGTAAAATGTTCCTGGATTCTGCCTGGCATAGTGCTGACCATTTGTGACCCTTCGGGGAGTGTGCCAGCAGATGGAAGGTAACTCTCCCTCTCTGTAACTTTGACTTTCAAATAAACAAAGAGTCTACATAAAAGAACAGGAACGGAGGAGCTGGCGCCTGAGCCTCTAAAGGGATGCAGGTGTTGCAGGTGATGTCCTAAGCACTGCGCCAGAACCTATTCTCAGGCCCAGTTCTGTTGCTTTAATTCATACATTTATTTCCCTGCTGGTGGACTGGGAAGGTAATGGACGGGGTCAGAGTCCATGGGCCCCTGACGCATGGTTTGGTTCATTATATAGTGTTTGGTTCATTATGATTAAGATAATGTTGTGAAGGTTTTAGTATCGTTTTGTTTTGTGGCTGCTATAGTAAACGCAAATTTAGCAACTGAAAACACCACAGATTCATTGCCTCAGATTCAGATGAGCTCTGTTGATTGGTCTGCTCTGGGCGTCAGGGCTGACGTGAAGGGGTTAGTTGGAGGCAGGAGGGGCAGTGGAGAGTCATGGCAGGCTCCTTAGTCTGCAGCAGGACTGTGGTCTCTTTCCTTCCTGTGGCTCAGACTGTGTGTAGCTCCTTAAAGTATGGCTCTTGAAGTTCGTCCTTTCATCTTTAAGCCTATTGCGGTATCCCAAGTCCTTCTCACGCTCTGTGAAGCTTCACAGGTTCCGAGGATTAAGGTATGGATGTTCTTCATTCTTGCCCTCACACCAGTGTTTTTTTTTTCCTTAAGATTTATTTGCTTTTATTAGAAAGATTTACAGAGAGAAGGAGAGACAGAAAGATCCTCCGCTGATTCATTCCCCAAGTGGCCGGAGCTGAGCTGATCCAAAGCCAGGAACCAGGGGCTTCTGGGTCTCCCATGTGGGTGCAGGGTCCCAAGGCTTTGGGCTGTCCTCGACTACTTTCTCAGGCCACAAGCAGGGAGCTGGAAGGGAAATGGAACAGCCAGGACACGAACCAGCTCCGATATGGGATCCTGGTGCATGGAAGGCAAGGACTTTAACCACTAGGCTATGGCGCTGGGCCCAGCAGGTTTTTTTGGAGGGCTATGAATTTCAGTAAATTAGAAGAGGTGGGGAAGTTGGGCTGGTTTATCGTACTTAGTGATGAGATTTCATTAACTATTCTTTGTGATCTTGGTTCTTTGAACTTTTTTTTAAAGGTTTATTTTTTTTGTTGGAAAAGTAGTTTTAGAGAGAAGGAGAGAGAAATTTTCCATCTTCTGATTCTCTCCCCAAATGGCTGCAACAATTGGACTGGAGTGGTTTGAAGCCAGGAATTGGGAGCTTCCTCTGGGTTTCCCACATAAGTACAGGGGCCCTCTGACCCCCGTCCATTACATTCCCAGTCCACCAGCAGGGAGCTGGATCAGAAGTGGAGCTTCCAGGACTTGAACTGATGTTCGTGTGGGATATTGGTGACACTTTGTATCATATACAATGACACCAGCCCATTTTTTGATCTTATGATAACATTGCAACTTAACTGCAAATTAGATAAAGTGGTTATTGCTCAAAAGCTGTAAATATTGAGTATGTGAAATTTGGCCAGGTTATTGCAAGATAATCAGTTTGCCGCTTCCTCCTGTTTTAGGTAAAAAAGCTCGCACATTTGACTTGGAAGCAATGTTTGAGCAAACTCGAAGAACAGCTGTGGAAAGAAGTCGGAAAACACTGGGTAAGATGTTCCACTTGTCTTATAATTGGTTTTAATATTGTACGTACTTTATGTCAGTAAGGTGACAATTTAAAAAAGTTAAAAAACGTTTCAGTATTTTTGAAAGACCGTATGTGCTGGTTCCTTTGGAAGCAGAACTTGAAGACATTTAAAAAAAAAATATTAGAAGTGGCAACTAAATAGGATCAGAGTACTCAGCGTCTGAGTGCTGAAGTTGTTTAGGGTGTGTTCTGTAAACTAACAAGAATTCTCAGTTGATTGGAATCAGAACAGCAGTTATTACCTCTCCTCACCTTGATCTGACTCTCGTTTCATTTTTTCTTTCCTGCTTACAGCGGAACCAGTATTTGGAAGGCTGGGCCAGCGGTGGCTCTCAGAGCTGTGTACACCACTGAATATGACCCAGACAGTATAGAAATTGGGACACACACTGACTGTGACTGCTGCTCTTGAATCCTTGCTTTAATGAGTTGTGTCAGCCCTATAATGCAAGCTTGCGTTCCAGATGGCTTGTGTAGCAGAGTGTTGACAGGTCTAGGTGCTATCCCAGGGGCATCCGCAGAGATTGCTTTCTGTGAATCTGATTCAGAACTTTTTTTCTTTTTTTTTTTTTTAAAGCAGCTGGGACATGAACCGGCACCCACTTGGAATTCTGGTGCACACAATGCAAGGACTTTAGCCACTAGGCTATAGCATCAGGTCCCAGAGCTTTCTTTTTAAAATATTTATTATTTTTATTAAAGACTTATTGACTTATTTATTTTTGTCTGAAAGGCAGATTTATGGAGAGCAGGAGAAACAGAATGAGCGAAATCTTCCATCCACTGATTCACTTCCCACATAGACATAATGGCTGGAGCTAAGCTGATCTGAAGGCAGAAGTCAGGAGCTTCTTCTGGGTGTTTCACGTTGGTGCAGAGTCCCAAGGACTTGGATCATTCGCTGCTGTTCTGCCAGGCCAGTAAGGAACTGGATGGGAAGTGGAGCAACCAGAACAAGGGATGCCAGTGCCACAGGCAGAGTATTGGCATGCTGCACCACCACCACGCTGGTGCCAGATTTATTTTATTTTTATTTGAGAGGCAGAGTTACAGAGTGGAGAGACAGAGAATGAGAGATTCCACCTGCTGGTTCACTTTTCAAATAACTGCGATGGCTGGGACTGAGCCAGTTCAAAACCATATTCTTTCAGGTCTCCCATGTGGAGTCAAGGGTCCAAGGATTTGACCATTCTGTGACCCTTTCCTGGCCATAAGCAGCAAACTGGATCAGAAGTGGGGTAGCTGGGACTTGAACTGGTACCCCACATGGAATTTTGACACCACAGGTGGAAGCCTAGCCCTCTATACCACAGCATGGGTCATTCTTGCATTAGAAAAAGAATAGGTGTAACTTGATAGAGTAGAAGGGGCTGGAAATTACACTGACAGCACTCTTGGGAAAACTTTTATTTAAATTATTATGGTGCTATTTTTTATTTTAAAAATTGTAAATTGTATAGCAATAATATGTACTGTTTAGGCAGTGCCTTTGACATGAAATTATTCTTATCTTTTTAAGAATATTTTTTCATTAAAACTTTTATTTTTTCTTAAAGATTTATCAATGTATTTGAAAATCTTCTCTGTTGATTCCTTCCCCGGGGGCCTCAACAACCAGAGTTGGGCCCCTCCACAGCTAGGAGCCAGGAAGTTTTTCTGGGTCTTCCACTTGGGTGCAGGGGCTCACATACTTGGGCCATCTTACTCTGCTTTCCTAGGTGTATTAGCAGGGAGCTGGCCTGGAAATGGAATAGCTGGGACTGGCCCCGTATGAAATGTTGACGTTGCAGATGGTGGCTTTATATGCTGTGCCTTGGTGCTGGCCTCGGGGTGGGGGATTTTATATATATATGTGTATATATATATAAATAACTTAGTTATTTTCTCATATGTATAATTTATTTATTTTCATTGGAAACTCAGCTATACAGAGAGGAGAGACAGAGATCTTCCGTGCACTGGTTCACTCCTCAAGTGGCTACAGCAGCTGGAACTGAGCCAGTCTGCAGCCAGGAGATTCTTCCTGGTCTCCCATGTGGGTGCAGGGTCCCAAGACTTTGGGCCATCCTTGACTGCTTTCCCAGACCACAAGCGGAGCTGGAAGGGAAGTGGAGCAGTCGGGACATGACCATATTGGATCTTGATACATGCAAGGCAAGGACTTAGTGCTAAGCTACTGTGCTGGGCATAGGAAGAATTTTTAATTTAATTTTTTTATTGGAAAGTCAGATATACAGAGTGGAAGAGAGACAGGAAGATTTTCTGTCCGTTGATTTATTCCCCAAGTGGCCGCAACAGCAGGAGCTGAGCTGATTCGAAGCCAGGAGCCAGGAGCTTCTCCCAGGTCTCCCACACGGGTGCAGGGTCCCAAGGCTTTGGGCTGTCCACTGCTTTCCCCGGCCACAAGCAGGGAGCTGGATGGGAAGCGGGGTGGCCAGGATCCCATATGGGATCTCGGCACATGGAAGGTAAGGACTTTAGCTGCTAGGCAACCGTGCTGCTCCTGATAAATATTTGTAAGAGATGAAAAAACAGCTGTCTATGTACACTTTTTAAAAACAAACAACCCCCTCCCCCCAAAAACATCTCTGTGTAATTGTTTGAAATTTTAAAAACCTAAGTACAGTAACGAACCATACTGTGTTGCTCTGACTTGCATCCTACTGTAACAATTAACAGCAAGTGTTTATTTACTTGTGCTTTCCCAGTATCAGATAATTTTGAAGCAAATTCTAGACATACCATTTTGTACATAAATAACTTGGTGTGTTTCTTAAAAAAAAGTTGCTTATTTGAAACACGGTGACAGAATGAAGGCAAGACTGAGGCCTATCTGCTGCTTTCCTGCACAGGTGAGTATAACTCCAGTTGTGCTGGGCTGAAGCCAGGAGCCAGTCTCAATGCACAGGTGACAGGACCCCAAGTACTTGGGATGTCATGTGCTGTGCTCCTAGACACATTAGCAAGAAGCTGGTTTTGAAGTGATGTACCCGGGACTCAAACTGACCCTCTGTTGCGGGATATCAGGTGGCATCATAAACTGTGGCTCAGCCCCCATAGAACAACATGTGCCCGGTAGTGTGTTTCTTAGAAGGATGAGAATTCTTAAAAAGTTAACTGTAATACCTGTAAGAAATAGGAAAAGTCACACTTTGGTCTACTCTCACATTCTTCACTCATTGTTTCATTCCTCACACATGGTATGTTGGAGTTTTCCCTCCACTCCTGACACACTAGATGTGCTCACATTTTCTCCTCATCCATCAGGTGGTTCTACAGTGGACAGCAGGTGTGTGTTCAGTCCTCATTTACCTAAAAATTCCTATAAAACTGCCTCTAGATGCTAATCACAGATACTGCATGAAGACTTGTTCTGATTGCTTGGCCATAAATTTGGGTTCCCGTGTTCCTCCTAGATTGAGTAATTTGCTAGTGAGGCTTATGCTTACTGGTTTAGAATAAATGGTATTACAGAGCATACAGGTGAACACCCAAGGGTGAAATAATTAATTCGGCAAGGTGTGAGATTGGTGGTGTCTTCTCTGGGTACAGTGCCACTCTTCCACATGGTCAGCAATGCTGAGACCCATCCTGCGTAGCCGGTGTGAGATTGGGGTTGTATGGAGTGTCCACTCTGGGTGCAGTGCCCCTGTTCCACATGGTCAGCAGTTCTGAGATCCATCATATACAGCAGGTAGAGCTGAATCTCTTGCTGCCCCTATTCCCAGAGGCTGATGGGAGGAGATCAAAGTTTCAATCACCAAATAACTTAATCTTTCTGGTGAACAGTCCCGTTTTGCAGTTGCCCAAATTTCTTTTTCTGTTTTTTTTAAAGATTTATTTATTTTTATTGGAAAGGCAGATATGCAGAGAGGAGGAGAGACAGAGAGAAGTTCTTCCGTATGATGGTTCACTCCCCAAGTGGCCGCAACGGCCAGTGCTGTGCCGATCCGAAGCCAGGAGCCAGGAGCATAACTAGTTTGTGTATGAACTGTTTTGATTGCTAATATTCTAATAAAAATGGTCAAGTATTATAAGATCTTAGTAAAGTATACAGTATGATCTTTAATGTCTCATCGAAGCGTGAAGAATATCTGTGACATGTTAAAGATGTAGACCCTCTTTTAGCATTGTTGTGAGGAGATAAGTGGGTGGGAAGATTTTGTGCTTTGGAGGGATTATGAACTTTCCCTGTTACATAGTTGGAAAATAAATGATGCAAGGTAGGATTTGTAAGATGGACAAAATGCTTTAATTATTCTGAAAAATCTTTCTGGTTAAATTTGATGAGTTTAGAATTTTTTAAAAGAATGTTTCATTATTGTTTGAAGCACAAAGACAAAGACAGAAGTTCCGTCTACTAGTTCTCTCTGCACACAGCTGGTCGTAGGCCAGGCTGCGGCCATGAATCCCGAACTCACAGAGTGCATGTGCTGCATGGACGGCAGGAACCTCAGCACTTGAATCTTCATCTCAGTAGGTTCCTTCCAGGGTGTTCATTAGCACAAAGCTTTATGGGGTGGCAGTTAAATCACCACTTGGAATTCCCACGTCCCCTTTTGGAGTGACTGGGTTCAAGTTGCAGGTAATGCACACTGTAGGAGGCAGTGGATGGTGGCACAGTGTGGCCCCCTGCTGCCAGTGGGGAGTCTGGGCTGAGCTCCAGGCTGCTGCCATTGACCGGTTCAGCCCTGGTTGTTGAAGGCATTGTGGGAGTGAATTTTTGAGTGCTTGTCTTTATCTGTCACTCTGGCTTTATAAGATGAAAGTAAATACACAAAAATTAGAAACTCCTTTTTTTCACCTGAAGCATTTTCTTTCTAATTCTTCCTCATTCAGCCAGGCATGGCTCACATATTTTTAGTAATTCCGCTTTTGTTTGGGTGCAATTGTTTTTGCCTGTGCTTCAATAACAGTTTAAGAATTATTATTAATTTAATGTTCATTTCTTGAGGATAGAAAATTGTTTTTCATTCTTATATGTCTAACAGCTTACTATGTAGTAATTAGAAACTTAAATTTTTTAAAAAAGATTTATTTAATTTTTACTGGAAAGTCAGGTATACAGAGAGGAGAGACAGTGAGGAAGATCCTCTGTCCACCTGATGTTCACTCCCCAAGTGGCCGCAACAGCAGGAGCTGATCCAATCTGAAGCCAGAGCCAGGAGCTTCTTCTGGGTCTCCCACGCAGGTGCAGGGTCCCAAGGCTTTGGGCCATCCTTGACTACTTTCCCACACCACAAGCAGAGAGCTGGATGGGAAGTGGAGGTGCTAGGATTCGAACTGGCTCCCACATGGGATCCGGGCATGTTCAAGGCGAGGACTTTAGCCTCTAGGTTACTATGCTGGGTGCCAAACTGAAGTATTTAATGAAGAAATATGACTAATACAGATAAGTTCCCACCTAATATTTTGCTTTATACTATTTTGTCATTAAGCAGGTCTAAAGTTATGTAAAATTGGTGGGCCAGTGAATTGTTAGAAATTAAAATAAATGAAACAGTTTAGTAGTATTTGTTTCCTACGGGTGAAAAGAATACCATTAGAAAAAAATTATTTTTTCATATCTGGTAACTTTAACTCTCTGCTTAATTTTGTTTTTCATTTTTGTCCTGGTTAAATGATTGCTGTAGTTTCTTTGTGTGATGATTAGTCCTCATGGGATGTGGCCGTTTTGATAGTATTGCTAACTTGGACAAATTTACATACAAATAAAATGCTTTTGCAAATATGGATTGTCTAAAATGTATCAATCTGCAAGTATAATAGGTTAATATCATAAAATAAGTTTATTGGAAGAACAAAAGCTGTTAGGGCATGAGTTAATTTGCTTTTCTTAAGGAAAGATAAATTTTTATAGTGTTCCTTCGTCCACATTGGGTAATAATGAGTAATATCTCAGAGATTTTAGTCCATTGAATTTGTATTCATAATCTGCAATGAGAAAAAATAAATTTCTTTTTTCTAAAATGTCTTCCTTTTTTTCTTTCATGGAGCATTAGTTAATAATGGCAACATCTGTGAATAGAAAATATTGAATCTTTGGTAGCATTAAAATATTAAATTAAGAGTTAGGTGCTTCACTAGCATGAGGCAGATACTTTGTAGTATTTACTGCTTGTAAGGAAAACCAGATGGGAAATCATAGTTTCAGCGCAGTCTGAGATATAAGCACGCAGTTACAGCCTGCACTTTACAAGCGTTCGGGGGGGCAGGCTTGGTGGTAAGTTTATAGCCTAGTAGGTCAGATCCCATAAAGTAAGGATCCAGTTGTGAATACAGACCTCAGTCTGCTGCTGTGCTAACTAAATACCACTGTTAATTGCACAAGTTATCTTTATGTCTTGAATTCCTGAGAACAGTGGTACAGAGGGATAATAGTATCTACTAACATAGCTTTGAAAATTAAAGAAGTACTTCTCTCTGTCATTCTGTTATTTATGTGAAAATGAGAGTGAGAGAGAGAGTGATTGATTTTCATCCACTGCTTTACTCCTTAGATAGCCACCAGGGCTTGGCCAGACCCAGGAACTTACAGGTCTCCCACATATGTATAGCAGGGGCACGAGCACTTGGGCTGTTTCCCACTGCTAGTCTCAAGCCATCACCGGGGAGCTGGGTTGGAATTGGCTCCTATGTGGGATGTTGGCTTGCAGATGGCAGCTTTACTTGCTGTGTTGCAACACACAACACCAGCTTCAAGGAGTGCTTAGACTAGTCCTATATACACGGCCACATGTCCATAGTATTTGCTCTTATTTTTTGGATAAGATACGTTTGGTTACTTCGGTTAAAGTTATAAAAATTGCAAAATTAAAAGTAGTTCCAATAAGAAAATGTTTCTCAGAAGACAATTGTAGAATGCAGTTCTTCCCTGGGTCCTGAAGTGAAGGATGTGAACTTGTGTTTCCCATTCTTTTGCTGTGCCTGGTGCAGGGTATTGACTTGTCCTAAGCTGTTCCCAGGTTAGCAAAAGATTTAATTATGTGCAGATGACCATAGCCAGAAGGGGGACTGTTTTGCCTTAGCAATAAGGATTTTGTTCAAGATTTGTTTTGGAAGGCAGAGTGATAGAGAAGAGAGAGATCTTCATCTGTTGTTTCATTCTTCAAATGGCCACAATGGTGAGGGTCGATTCAGGCCAAAACCTGGAGCCCAGAACACCATCTAGCTCTCCCATGTGGGTGGCAGCGATTCAAGTACTTGGGCCATCTTGTGATGATTTCCCAAGTGCATTATCAGGGAACTCGATCAGAAGCAGAACATCTGGTTCATGAGCTGATGTTCCAGTGTGGGAGGCTGGTGTCATGGGTGGTGGCAGCTTATTCTGCTCCACCACAGTGCTGCCTCTGGAAATTGTCATTTTCCTAGCAAGAAATATGAAGAGAACACCAGTGAAGTAGTCTGCTAATAACATCTGCTTCAGTATTCCTTCCTGATTAAGAACAGAAATGGCCCTGACGCCTGAGGGAGAAGCTGATCCCTCAGGTTCAATGCCCTCCACTCTCCCTTGAGAGGATGTAGAGGATCCACTGAAAAAGCCCGGTGAGGTTGGAGCTGCGCAGGCTGTCTTAAATCTGGACACTGCATCCTGACTCTGACCCACTGCAGCCCTTTGGGGAGCATAGACTGACCAATAGAAACTAGAGCTCCAGATTGATGCCTTACTTACCTCTTCCTAAAGGGTCTGTCTGTGTGTTTGATGTTAAGGACATGTCCCACTTTCTCACAGCTCATCCTTAGCTTCTTAGCAACAGGAAGACCCATTCCAATTGGTAAATGTCTTCTGGGACTACTTAATTTTCAGTGTATTGTGTTTCATATTTTAATGGAGGAAGAAAATGTTATAGATTATTTCTGGATATTGAGGACTGTGGCAACTGAGAAGCTATTCCTAAAATTTCACTCCTTATGACCTCTTCTCAGTGGTTTGATATTATCAGTGGAAAAAATTTATTAAAAAGTTGGAAATTATAGTTGTTTTTCCAAAGTTAACAACCCTATGATCTCTGACTAAAAAGCCAGTGTAGAAAATTCAGGAATTATGAATTGAGTACTGGATTAGGTTTGAAAGCATTAAAAATTAAAAATGAATTACTTAAAATCTTATCTTTGAATGTTTCATTTTTACATATGACCTGACTTTACATTGTCCCTTCATAGTTTATATAAACATTGAAGATTTACTTATTTTACTTTTAGTCAGAATTACAGCGAGAGGTAGAGACAAATCTTCCATCCATTGATTTACTCCCTAAATGGCTGCAATGGCCATAGTTGAACCATTCCGGACCCAGAATGTAGGAAATTATTCTGGATCTCTTAGGAGCTGCTTTTGGGTTCAGGGGCCCAAGGCCTTGAGCCATCCTCTGCTATTTTCCCAGGCCATCAGCAGTGAGCTGGATTGGTCCAGCATTGCAGATGGCTGTGTTGGCAAAGGGATTAGCTTGTCATGCAGCCATTCAGACCCCATCATAATTCACATATTATTCACTCTTGCTGATTTTGCTTAGTATGTCTTAATACTTAACCTTTATATTATATACATCTAAAAATTTACTTCATTTTTCTTTGAAAGGCAGAGTTACAGAGAGGAGAAACAAAGGGAGAGATCTTCCATGTGCTGGTTCATTCCCCAAATGACCACCACAGCCAGAGCTGGGGTAATCCAAAGTCAAGAGCCAGGAGCTTCTTGCAGGTCTCTCACATAGGAGCAGAGGCCCAAGGATTTGTGCCTTATTCTGCTATTTTCTTAGGCCATAAGCAGGGAGCTGGAATAGATGTGGAGCAGCTGGAACTTGAACTGGTGCCCTTGAACTGGGATGCCAGTGCCACAGATGGAGTCTTAGCCTGTTTGCCAGGGAGCTGACTCCTCTTTATTTTCTATTATAGTTACAGGCAGAGAAAACGAGACAGAGATAGAGTTAGATTGATCCTGCATCCTAGCATTCCCTTTCCAAATGGCTGCAGCAGCCAGGGCTGGGCCAGGACAAAGCAGGAGCCTGATTCAAGTACTTGGGCCATCTTCCTATGCCTTCCCAGATACATTAGCAGGGAACTGGATTGGAGGTGGAATAACTGGAATGCAAACTATATAGGATACTGGCATCCTATGTACTGGCATCCTATGTACTGGCTTTATTTACGATAACACCGTGCTGACTCTACATTTTAGCATCTTAACTCTTACAGTGTTGTGCAGCCATCAGTGTTGTCCATCTCTGTAACTGTTTATCTGGTAAAAACAAAAACAAAACAAAACAACAACTAAACTCTATACTCATTTAAGACAACTCTCATTACTGTTACTCTGCTTTGTCTCTGAGCATTCTCAGTTACTGCTAGTGATAACTGTGTCATTTAAGTCGGGCCAAGTTACAGCATACAGCAGGATTTCTTCCTCTTCAGGGTGGTATTGGTGTTACATCATATGACTATATCACCCTTCCCATACTCGTTTGTCTATAGATGGACATTTTGGTGTCTTGCACGTTTTAGCCATTGTAGTAGTGCTGTTTTAAACATGAGTGTGCAAAGATGTCTTTGAAACCTTGCTGGATTGCTGGATCAGGTGGTCATTTTGTGTTTAACCTTTTGTGAAACTGCAATATTCTTTCACAACGGCTTGGCTACTGGTTGGTAGTTTTTTGCTGTTACTGGTGGCACTGTATGTTAATATCTTTCTGATGGTTAATTTTGAGCATTTCTAATACTAACAAGTTCTGAATTCTAAGTGTTGGAAATTTTTCTTTTATATTTTCAGAAGCAAGAGAAAAAGAGGAAGAAATGAACAGAGAGAAAGAGTTAAGAAGACAAAATGAAGATATTGAACCAACATCTTCAAGTTCAAATGCAGTTAGAGATTGCTCCAAAGCATCTTCCAGGTACTTTTTTTTTTTTTTTTTTTTTTTTTCCAGAAAGATTTGTTTGTTTATTTTTGAAAGGCAGGCTTACAGAGAGTGTAGAGACAGAGACGTCTTGAATCTGCTGGTTCACTCCCAGATGGCTGCAACAGCCTGAGGTGGCCTGTTCCAAAGCCAGGAATTTGGAGCCTCTTCTGTATCTCCCATGTGGGTGAAGGGCCCAAGGACTTAGGCTACCCTCCTCTGCTTTCCCAGGCACATTTTGAGGCAGCTGGGTCTGAAGTGGAGTACATGAGGCTCAAACCAACACCCATATGGGTTATCGGCACCATAAATGAAGACTTCACCAACTATGACATGATGCTGGCCCCACCAGATTTTCTTTAAAAGTTTTTGTTGCAGTATAATATTCTAGATATTCCCAGCACTATGCAGTCAAAATTCTTTCTTTATTTTTTAAAAGATTTATTTATTTTTATTGCAAAGTCAGATATACACCGAGGACGAGAGGCAGAGAAAAGATCTTCCGTCCGATGATTCATTCCCCAAGTGGCCGCAACGGCCGGTGCTACACTGATCCGAAGCCAGGAGCCAGGAACTTCTTTCTGGGTCTCCCACGCAGGTGCAGGGTCCCAAGGCTCTGGGCTGTCCTCGACTGCTTTCCGAAGCCACAAGCAGGGAGCTGGATGGGAAGTGGAGGTACCGGGATTACAACCGGTGCCCATATGGAATCCCAGTGCATTCAAGGCAAGGACTTTAGCTGGCCACTAGGCCACGGTGCCAGGCCCGAGTCAAAATTCTTGATATTAAAAGGTTGTGTGGTTTTATTCCTATTTTAAGCAGTGTGTATTCCTAGGACATGAAAATAACTTGTGATTTAATGGATTGAGTTTCAAAAAATATTCTAGATAATGTTTAAGTCGATATTTGTTTCTGGTAGGATATAACCATATAAAATAAGAGATTTGCCCAGCTTTGCACATTTTCTCATGCTTATTTAGACATTTCTGTCTTTTCCATTTCCCCCAAGTTTTTACAAAGCTTTTTGGGTAAGATTCTTCATGGAAATTGGTTTTAGAAAAGAAAATGAGGGGCTGGTATTGTAGCATAATAGATTAAATCAACTACACAGCCAGCAACCCATATAGGTGCTGACTCAAGACCTGGCTGCTTTCCTTTTTTTTTTTTTTAATTACTGTAGGAAGTTTTATTTCAGTGGGGCAGGAACGGGTGGAGGTGACGAGAGACGAGAGAGAGAGAGAAGTGGGGAAGGGCTGCAGAAGAGAGAGGGCTGGCTGCTCTGCTTCTTACCTAGCTCCCGGCTAATGCACCTGGGAGGGCAGTGGAAGATGGCTCAAGTGCTTGTAGTATATAGGAGACCTGGGAGAAGCTGATGGCTCCTGGCTATAGCCTGGTGCAGCCCTGGGCAGTGTAACCATTTGGAAAATTAACTAGTAAATGGAAGACCTCTCTGTCTCTTAGTAACTGTTTTAAAATAAATTTAAAAAATCTGTAAAAAGTAAATAAAACAAATCTAAATAAAATATCCAATCAGAATGAAAATATCTTTAAACAAATGCTTCACTATCATTTGTTTTGGTTCTTTGCAGCCAAAAATGGCAGAGTAGAATAAAACTCCTGGCTCCTGGATTTAGCCTGGCCCAGCGCTAGCTGATGCAGCCAGCTGAGTAAGCCAGTGGGTGGCAGATCTTTCTCACTCTCTTCTCTCCCTTTCTCTTTGTCTTTCCTTCTCTCTCAATTGATCTTTCGAATAAGTAAATAAAAATTTTAAAGGGTTTATTTATTTTTATTGGAAAGGCAGATTTATAGAGAGGAGAGACTGAGGGAAATATTACTGGCTCGTTCCTCAAATGGCCACAGTGGCCAGAGCTGAGCTGATCCAAAGCCAGGAGCCAGGAGCCTGCTTCCTGGTGCAGGGTTCCAAGGACTTGGATCATCCTCTGCTACCTTTGCAGGCAAGAAGCAGGGAGCTGGATGGGAAGTAGAGCATATTGGACATGAACTGGTGCCCATATGGGATGTCAGTGCTTGCAGGTGGAGGATTAAGCTGTTGAGCCATAGTGCTGGATCCAATAAATGACCAAAATGGCCACAGTGGCCAGAGCTGGGCCAATTTGAAGTCAGGAGCCAGGTGCTGCCCTCACTGCTCCTATATGGCTGTAGAGTTCCAAACACTCATGTTATTTTCTGCTGCTTTTCCCAAGCCGTCAGCAGGGAGCTGGATCAGAGGCAGAGTGGCTGGATTTCCAACTTGCATGGGATGCCTTTGCCATAGGTCGCGGCTTCACTGGCTGTGCCGTAGCGCTGACCTCTAAACTTTGGAATGTTTTAGCCTTTGAAATACACAATAATTCTTGACAATACTAGAAACCCATTTGTTGTGAAAAGGAAAGGCAGATTTTCCTGAGAAATCAGTATTTTCTCCAGGGTGTGTCTTTTGTTGCAGCAGAGGTAAGAGTTTATTTCTGTATTTTCAGGGATACAAGCAGTAGTGAAAGTGAAGACAGTTCGGATTCTTCTGATGATGAGTTAATTGGCCCTCCCTTGCCTCCTAAAGTGGTAGGGGAACCAGATCATCTAATGGACCAAGATATTCTGGGTCCTTTGCCTCCACCTCTTTGTGATGAAGATGACGATGATGATGATGGTGATGATGAAGGAGATGATGATGAAGAAGTAAGTCTTAGTGGTAATTTAAGAGTTCCTTGGAGGAATATCTTTAAAACTGTATAGTGGTTAGTTTCCTACTATATCATTCTCATAGGAGAGAACAAATTAAAAATAAGTGAAAAACAATCTGAATTAGCTTTTGACAGCCCTTGTTGAAAGAACTTTAGAACCAGAAATAGTCAATGGAGAGAAGGAAGTGATATGATAAATAGAAATGGATAAAATATTCTGTTATACCTATATATTCATTGAATGTAAATAAGAATATTAAATACATTCAGGGAGATTTAAAAACAAACAAATCTAATTATCATCTACGATGAAGTGGAAGATTCTATCAGTGGAATCAGACTTCATTTCCCCCTCCTCTTTTTAAATAGTTTTAAAGCAGAGAAACAGAATGCCAGTCTACTGCTTCATTCCCCAGATGCTGAGCCAGGACAAAGTCAGTAGCCAAGAACTCATTCCAGGTGCCCATGTTTGTGTCAGGGACCCAGATGCTGGGCTTCCACATGCTGCCCTGCAGGGAGGGCTAGTGGAACGCCAGAGTCGGGACTATAACCCTCCATTCCTCATGTGGGTGTCCCAAGTGGCAGAGATACCACTTTATCAACTGCCCACTCCAAGAGTTCAATAAATTGAGGTTTTTATATTGTTTGGGAGTAGGCTAGGTATTCAGTTAGCTTCAGCTAAATTTAAGTGCAGTATGCAAGTTACAGTTTTTTCAGAGTAACTGCCCAAAGATTTATAAAGAAAACATACAACCTCAAAATAGTAGAAGTGAAAAAAAAAAGAAGAAAATGTAGGCATTTAGGGAATAAACCAGCAGATGGAAGATACCACCTTGTTTATCCCTCTCTCTGAAAACCGTCTTTCTAATACAATAAATCTATCAATCAAACACAGTGAATAAATAAAGAAATCATGTTAGCAAAACCTAAAGTGTATGCAGGTACAGATGGAATGGTGAAATGTCAGTGAACAGTGTGTGAATATTTTCTGCTAGGGGAAAGTAGAGAGATAAAGATGATGAGATTAGATCCAGAACATGATGAGTATTTTCTGGAAGAAGTGGAATTTATATGTTGTTCTACCAGAGTGCTCACAGAGAAGGTGAATTTCAGATGATCCTTGCAGAAGATTACATTTTGGTGGGGAAGGTCAGTTAATGTCTAGAAAGAGTGAACAGAAGAAACAAAGACCCAGTGTGCAACACTGGATTTTTGATGATGGGAAAATATGCTGTTACTAGGAAGAGTTGGAAAAGGTCAGGCCTTTGACTCGGAGCTGATACCATGAGTAGACCGAAAGTGCAGCTACGTAGAGAAATGTTGGTGTGACGGTAGGAGGTTCAGAGGCCCATGTGGGAACTGTAACCTTTCCTAGCTGTGATTCACATTTATCAGGAGCTCAAGAGCTTTCTGGTTTTCTCAAGATCATATTCAATGATTCTTTTTGTTTATTTATTTTTATTGGTTTTTCTTTAGTTTTTTTTTGAAGATTTATTTTTTATTGGGAAGTCAGATATACAGAGAGGAGGAAAGTTAGAGAGGGAGATCCTCCGTCCATTGATTCACTCCCCAAGTGGCCTCAGTAGCAGGAGCTGAACTGATCCAAAGCCAGGAGCCTCCTCCAGGTCTCCCATGTGGGTGCAGGGTCCCAAGGCCTTGCTGTCCCCGACAGGTCACAAGCAGGGAGCTGCATGGGAAGTGGGGCTGTCGGAACCTGAACTGGTGCCCATATGGGATCCTGGCCTATGCAAGACAAGGACTTTAGCCACTAGACTATCTAGATGATGTTTATATAGTTGATCAGAGTGGTAAGGGTCTAGGATCAGTGGGTAGTGGATGAGATCCTTGTATACACATTTCCTTCTTCTTTTTCTCGTATTTGGAGGAGAGGGGGATACAAGAGGAGAAAGCATGCCCAGCCTCACAACCATTGCATTACCCTGGGGGTTGCGGAACTACCACCCGATATCATCCCAGCTTCCCCATTGTGGAACATTTTCTGGGGGTTCTGTTAATGTGTTTTTGATAGTTCTGAGATGCTGCTGCTATCGCTCTACAGATGAGGAAATCTTTCCAAGGTTGATTGGCTGTCATAGTCCACCTCTTAGTCTCCTTTGGCCCAGCAATTTGCTGTCAAGAGTCACTAGAGTAACTGATTAATTTGTTCTGTCCTCCATCCTCAGCAAACCAATGGGTGTTGTGGCCTGGCCCTGCCCTGCCCAACACATGCTTGGCCCTCATGTACCACAGGGAGAGCTGCAGCCCAGTCAGAGCAACCCCCAATAACCTCCACTGAACTGGCCCCCTAGCCCTAGTTCCTGTGCATGTCAACATGTACAGTGGACTGGTCTGGTCTGCCCCATATCGCATTGGTGTCTTTTATATGTCATTGGGCATTGAAGCCTAACTCAACCTAGCTGACTCCACCCTCCAGCTCACTCCCATTTCTGTGGATGCTACTGCTTGTCCAGCCAGACCCACCCCCAGTCCTGGTTCTCATGTTCATCGGTGGGAATTGGAGCCCATCAGAGATGAGCCCACAACCCCTCCATTGGACCCAATCCCCACCCTGGATCTTGCACACTCCAGGTGGTTTTACAGTCTAGCTTGACAAGACTTGTGCACAGTCCTAGCACTAGCCAGCTAATGCTGTGGCAAAGCCCAACTCGCTTGCCCTTACTTTGGCTCACGTATGTACCAGTGGATATAGTCAGCTACCCCAGCCTGGTTTTCCCCCTAACCTGGTTCACATGTAGGCCAGCAGGTGTTGTAGCCCTGCCCAGTCTGGTCTGCCCCCAGTTCTTTTTTTTTTAAAGATTTTATTGTTATTAGAAAGAGAGGGGAGACAGAGAGAAAGATCTTCCGTCCGATGTTTCACTCCCCAAGTGAGCCGCAACGGGCCGGTGCTGCGCCGATCCGAAGCCGGGAACCTGGAACCTCTTCCGGGTCTCCCACACGGGTGCAGGGTCCCAAAGCATTGGGCCGTCCTCTCCTGCTTTCCCAGGCCACAAGCAGGGAGCTGTATGGGAAGTGGAGCTGCCGGGATTAGAACCGGCGCCCATATGGGATCCCAGGGCTTTCAAGGCGAGGACTTTAGCCACTAGGCCATGCCGCCGGGCCCCTGCCCCCAGTTCTAACTCTCATGCTCGCCAGCATGAGTAGTGACTTAGCATTGGAGTCCCCACTGCTCCCCTACCAGGCTCAACCTCCCATCCTGGTCTCATATGTGCTGGTGGGTACTGTGGCCCAGTCTGGCGTAGCTTGTGTCACCTTGGGATTTGTTGGTGGGTGCTATAGTCTGGCCTGTCCTGATCTGCTCACATTCCAGCTGATGCTGGTTGGAGCTGCTGCCCAGCCCAGCCCAGTCAGCTCCCAGTCTCAGTCCTAATGTGAACTGGCTGGTGATATGGCTAGACTCAGCCTATCCTGTACCCCATCCTGGTTCTCGGATTAGTGGGTGTTATGAACTGACAGAGAGGAAGTTCTTCCACCCAATGATTCACTCCCCAGGTGATTGCAACGGACAGAGCTGCTCCTGTCCAAAGCCAGGAGCCAGGAGCTCTTCCTGGTCTCCCAAGCAGGTGCAGGGTCCCAAGGTTTTGGGCTGTCCTTGACTGTTTTCCCGGGCCACAAGCAAGGAGCTGGATGGGAAGTGGGACAGCCGGGATTAGAACCGGTACTCATATGGGATCTCGGTGCAAGGCGAGGACTTTAGCTGCTTGGCCATCGTGCCAGGGCCCCTGCAAATCTGGTTTTTACTGTTGGGTGTTACAGCCCAGCCAAACCTAATCCGTGCCCTGACGCAGTGCAAGTGGAAACTTAGCCCAACCTGTCCCAAACCCACTCTGGCTGTCCCGAGCACTGGTGGATGGTGGAATATAGCCCAAACTGGCATACCCCAGAGCCTGTCCATGCCACAGTGGTTCTCTTTTGAAACAAATTTTTTTCTTAATGGTTATGTCGTGTCTTTCATAAATGTATTTAAAAGAAAATATTGCTAAAATTATATAGAAATTAAGACAAAGCTGTTAGTGGTTTGTGACAACTCTTAGTTTTACAAGTATGCACTAATTGGTATTGCAAAGCTTGATAAATTAAGTTAATTCTGAAACTTTCAGAGGGCAGACAAAGTAGTCCTGAGAATTCCTTTATTTTTTTTTCTCCTTTTATTTTTCTAACTTAAAAGACCACCAGTGTTTCAGTTAGTGTAGAGATGGTGGGTAATGCGGATAGCTTCACAATGTGGCGATACCAGCTGGTGCTGTGGCACAGTGTGCTTTTCGGATAAATGCTGTTGGAGCCCCAGCTGCTCTGCTTCTGAACCAAGTCCCTGCTAATGTGCCTGGGAAAACAACTGAAGATGACTCAAGTTCTTGGGCTGCTGCCACTATCACAAGACAGTTGGAATTCCTGGCTCCTGAATTGTTTTGACCCAGTTCTAGCTGGTACGGTCATTGAGGAGTGAACCAGTGAGTGGAAGGTCTTTTTCTCCCTTCTCTCTATTTTAAGGAAATGAAATCAGTCTTTTAACAAAAAATTGTAGGGCCTGGCACGATAGCCTAGTGGATAAATCCTCACCTTGCATGTGCTAGGACCCTATATCAGTCCTGGTTCATGTCCCAGCTGCTCCATTTCCCTTACAGCTCCCTGCTTGTGGTCTAAGAAAGCAGTAGAGGTTGGCCCAAAGCCTTGGGACCCTGCACCCATATGGGAGATTTGGAGGAGGCTCCTGGTTCCTAGCTTCAGATTGGCTCAGCTCTGGCCATTGCTGCCATCTGGGGAGTGAGCTTGTAGATGCAAGGTCTTTGTCTCTCTGTCTCTCCTCTGTAAATCTGTCTCTCTAATGAAAATAAGTAAATCTTGAGAAAAATATTTTTTTACTAAATCTTTAAAAAAGCAAAGGGGATGTGACAACAGGTGTAGTAGGCTAAGCCTCTGCTTATGGTGCCAGCATCCCATTTTGGTGCTGATTCGAGCCCTGGTGGCTCCACTTCCAGTCCAGCTTCCAGCTAATGGCCTGGAAAAGCAGCAGGGACTAGCCTGTGTCCTTGAACCCCTGCACCAACATGGGAAACCCAGATCGTGACTTTGGACCAGTGCAGCTCCAACTGATGTGGCCATTTGGGAAGTGAACCAGCAAATGGAAGAGCTCTGTCTCTGCTTCTGTATCTGTAACCCTGCCTTTCAAATAAAAATAAGTGAATCATAAAATTTTCTTCTTCTTTTGTGTGTGTGTGTGTTTTTTTTTTAAGCTTATTTAACAGTCAGAAAGACAAGAGAGAGCCAGAGAGAGCCCTTCCCTCTGATAGTTCACTTCCCAAATGTCCGCAACAGTTAGTACTGGTCTAGGTAAGCCACAAGCCTGGAATTCGTTCAGGTCTTCCACATGGGTGACAGGGTCCAGAGGACTTGTGTCGTCATCACCTGTGGATTGCAGGGTGTGCATTAGCAGGAAACTGAAACTGAAAGCAGAACCAGGACTTGAGCCCAGGAAGTCTAGCTTAGGATGCAGGCATCCCATGTGGTGTCCTGTGTGCTGTGTCAAACACCTGCCCCTGGAATCAGAAGGAAAATTTCCCGAGTACATATAGTAGACATATACTGTAATACCTGAATGTGATTATTTTTTATGCGTTTTATTTCAGTTACTGACAGTGTAAGTCACTGGGTTGATTATTGTAATGTTTACCATAATTTCTCTTGATGACAAGCTTTTTAATTTTCTTTTCCATTTTTGCTTATCTACATTGGTAATAAAATTGTGTTTTCAAATAGATTTGAAAGTTTGCTATTTTTCTTGGAACTGTAAGTAACAAAAATTTAGAAGCAAAGAGTCAGAGAAAGGTGAAAAGTATTTTTAAACCATTCTTGTGTATGATTCTTTTTTTTTTTTTAATTACTTAATTTATTTGAAAGGCAGTGAGAGAGAATTGAGCTTTCCAAGCTGTTGGTTCACTTCGGATGCCTAATACGAAGTTGTGGATTGGTGACTCAGTTCAGGGTCTCATGTTGGTAGCAGGGGCCTCAACTGGTTGAGTCATTGCTTCATATGCCCCATGTTGTGCATTAGCAGAAAACAAGAACTGAGAACAGATCTCCAAACCCAGACACTAAGAAGTGGTACATGGGCATTGCAAGCTGCATCTGAGCTTTCAGGCCAAATGTCTGTTCCTTAGTCTTTTTAAGGTAAAGAAGATTGTAACACGTAATTAAATGGAGACTTTGGGATTATTGAGGATTTTTATTATCCTTGCTATTCTGGTTCCTGTTACTACAGAAAGCTGGGAGTTGGATTTTTATGACTGTAACTAAAGGCTAGCTGTAGCAGTGGCTTTTTAGTTGAGAGCACCTGTTTTTCATGAACTTTGTCTGACTCCCTGGCTGGCACGTTCTGCAGGGGCGAGTCCAAGCTTGGGCTGCCACTGTGCTGCCCTGTCTCCTGGGCCGAGGTGCCTCATCCTCTCAGTCATGGTTCTTGCCAACCACCTGTATCAGTCAGTCTCTTGCCCTCCTAGATAGGGAATGTTTGAAGAGTTCGAGGTGGAACAAAAATCTGTGTTAGTGTACAAGGACTTGGTAACAGTGAGATGATTCACATGCAGTTAGCCCAGGGGCTGGCATATTAGCCACTGCAAATTGGTATTTGTTTATTGCTCTCATCAGTATTACCAATATTTGATTAATGACCACTTTTAGTTTAATTGAAGCTGACTGGGAATTAAAGCTTAAAACAAATAGCGTACAGAAGCTTAATGATTTTCTCTTCATGGGGGAATTAATACTGTTTAAAACAGCACTTTAATTACACCTGCAAGATTTTGTCAGCAGAGGATGCTAGAAGCTCTATTCCAAGATTTAGTGATTTGTTCCTGGTTCCAAGCTGCTGTTATGTGAAGGTCTTCATTCTTTAGAATGGGCACTAGGGGGCAATAGAAGCATTTTGGCAAGAATCCATTGTTCCCCCAACGGTTCCTTGTCTATAGTGGGAGGAAAATAAAAACCAAAAACCCCAAATCCCATGTTTTATAAATAATGTCTTGTACAGATTGAGACACGTAAGTTTGAGGCTCTGATTATTGTTGGGATAGTTTTAAAATCTTTTTGACACAACTGTGACACAGATATTTAAAGATTCTTTAACCTTTTTGGATAAAACCTGTACAGAATGCATTTTAGTGGCAGTAATTTTAAGGATAGAGTCTTCATTATTTAAGATTTGTATTTACAACATCAAATAACGTTTATTTCTTTGATTATCAGTGTAACCCAGAGTTTTAAAAATATATGTCAGGCCTTGTCACTTTCCTGCTCTGAGCCTTCTGCTTTTGTGTTCGTGTCACACTGTCAAGAAATCCAAGCTCTGGCCTTTTTGGCCTCTAGGGTCCTACATGACTTGGCCTCTGCAAGTCCCACTGAGTAAATCCCTTTCCGCTCCCTGTCTCATTCTCTAGCCACGCTGACTTTTCTGCTTTTCTTTGAACAGCTGCTCTTGTTTCTAGGCAGTCTTTCTGTTTACCCTTTCCTGGGATTTTTGCTCAGGCATGATCTTCTCTGACCACCTTATCTAATAACCCCCCACCCATTGCACTGGTTTCCGTGTTATTGCTTTGTGGTATGTGGATCTGACAGTTTTGTTAATTGGTTGATTGTCTCACAAGAATACAAGTTCTCTGGGAGCAGTCACATTGTCTCTTTTACTACTGAGTTCACAGTGGCATAGAGGAAAATTTGAAGGGCTATCCTTGACTGTGATCATGATTACTCTCTTCCCTCTGAGCCTTTCATTGAAATTCTGCCTTCTAAATTGGAAAGATTTATTTATTATTTTTTTAAAGATTTATTTATTTTTATTACAAAGTCAGGTATACAGAGAGGAGGAGAGACAGAGAGGAAGATCTTCCATCCGATGATTCACTTCCCAAGTGAGCCGCAACGGCCACTGCTGTGCCGATCTGAAGCCGGGAACCAGGAACCTCTTCCGGGTCTCCCACACGGGTGCAGGGTCCCAAAGCTTTGGGTCGTCCTCAACTGCTTTCCCAGGCCACAAGCAGGGAGCTGGACAGGAAGTGGAGCTGCTGGGATTAGAACCGGTGCCTATATGGGATCCCTGCGCGTTCAGGGTGAGGACTTTTAGCCGCTAGGCCACGCCGCCGGGCCTGAAAGATTTATTTTTTAAACTCAGAGAGAGAGAGAGAGACAGAGACCTTCTATCCATTGGTTTACTTCCAGGAAGGCTGCAATGGGCAGCACTGGACCATGCTGAATCCAGGAGCCAGGAGTGCCATCCTGGTGTCATGTTAACAGCAGGGGCCCAAACATTTGGACCGCCTTCCACTACTTTTCCCAGGCCGTTAGCAGAGGACTGGAATGAGAAGTAGAGCATGCAGAACTTGAACTGGCACCCATATGGGATGTCAGCATTGCAGGCAGTGGCTTTTATCTACTACACCACAACACACATGCTCCAAAGTGTTCTGTTCTGTTCTTTCTTTTTTTAAGATTGATTTATGTACTTGAAAGTCAGAATTACTGACAGAAGGGAAGAGTCAGAGAAAGAGGGAGGAGATCCATCGATCGATCAATCAATCCATCTTCCATCTGCTGGTTCACTTCCCAAATGACTGCAATAGCCGGAGCTGAGGTGATCTGAAGCCAGGAGCCAGGAGCCTGGAGCCTTTTCCAGGTCTTCCATGCAGGTGCAGGGCCCAGGGTCTTGGACCATCCTCTGCTGTCTTCCCTAGCCATTAGCAGGGAGTTGGATCACAAGTGGAGCTGCTGAGACATAAGCCAGTACTCAGACTGGATGTTTGTGCCATAGGCAGAGGATTAGCTTGATATGCCAAAGCACCAGCTTTCGCCCTCACCCAAGTGTTCTTTTTTTTTTTAAGATTTATTTATTTTTATTGTAAGGTCAGAAATACAGAGAGGAGGAGAGTCAGAGAGGAAGTTCTTCCGTCTGATGATTCACTCCCCAAGTGGCTGCAACGGACAGAGCTGAGCCAATCTGAAGCCGGGAGCCAGGAGCCTCTTCTAGGTCTCCACATGTGTGCAGGGTCCCAAGGCTTTGGGCCATCCTCGACTGCTTTCCCACGCCACAAGCAGGGAGCTGGAAGGGAAGCAGGACTGCTGGGATTAGAATCAAGGCCCATATGGGATCCCAGCGCATTCAAGGTGATAACTTTAGCTGTTAGGCCACTGTGCTGGGCCCCACCCAAGTATTCCAAAGAAGAGCAAAATCACATAATTACTTTATGTACTTCTCTAAATGTTGCTGAAAATAGCCACAGAACCAGATGTATCAGTTTTTCAGCTTAGGAGATATAAACACAGTGTTTGAAAGCAAAACAGCTCCCTTGATCTTCTGCCCTTTCTGTTTACATGTGTAAAGGTGCAAGATTTGCCTATGAGATTGTTGAAAAAGATTTCTTGATATTTTGATCTTTGACTGTCTCAGATGATGGCCAACATTGATATGATTTGTCTTTCAGTAGAATTATGAACTTTCCTCTTTTTGTGATTATAAAGTTTGTATCTTAATTTTATATTTTTGAGATACCAAACTGATAACGTAACTTTAAAAACAGTACCAACAAAACCTTTCCCATTAGTTTGTGGACCTTGATCCTTACTTGGGAAGGCATGTTCATGCTATTTGTTACTTAGTTCTAGAAGCTAAAAGTGCAGCTAATTGTGAATTTGAAATGAAACCAACACCACCAAGTTGATTCAGATAACCTACCAGGCAGCTGTTGGATGATAATTTTGTCCCTTCTGAGCTGGATTAAAATCAGGGAGTCTATTCACTTGGGCATCCCACATTTTCTTGTGTGCTATATATCAGGATTAAATGCTTTTTTTATTAAATGAAGAAATTAGTGGCATTATTTTAGTTTTCGCCGTCATAAAAAGTGATGCTTTGGTAACTGTGGAAATCATTGTGAACCCACAGTTTTATATCTGTAGGCCTCTTTTATTTCGCTTACCATAAAGCATGTGCTTACATCTAGACTCAGATGATAATGCTGACAGCTAGTGGCTAGTGGCCTAGTGACTACGCCTTTCCTGCAGCAGTTTTCCAAGCTCTCCAGATAAATTAGTTCTCTCAGTTCCTCTGTAGAATGAAGGTACCACTATCTCCTTGGGGCAGCCAGGGAAACTGATGTTCACCCAAAAGTGCTGATTGACTTCCCCAAGGCCACCCGTAATTTACCATTTACGGTGAAGCCAGGCTTGAAATTCAAGGATCTGTTCCAAATTCGTCCTTAGTCATTTTGGCCTACTTTGCTGTTGGTCATGAACTGTCTTTCTCAGGGTTATCTGCCATGCACTTGTCTCGTGCTCTCTCTCTATAAAGTATGAAGTCCTTGTTGTGACTGTGGTATGCATTCCAACATGCTTTGCCTCATCTGGATGCTGGCCAGTCCTGGGTACAGCTCCGTTCGAATGGCTGTTTATGTAAGCAGAGACCCTTACAGAGTGCACCGTGGCAGTCCTGTCTCCTTCACTGAGGAAGAACTTTGTCATTGTGCAGGATCTCGCTTTTTCTCTCTGAAAAGAGAACTTTCTGTATGAAAGCCTTCAGTGACTCACAGAAGTACAATTGAATACCTCTTGTTTGGACAATCTTTGGATTTATGATTTGCCTTTATTACATGTTTTATTATAATTATTGAGATTATAATTTATACATCTTAAAATTCACCACTTTTGAGTATAGAATGTAGGTATGTTTGTTTCTTCACTGAGTCGTGTAATGGTCATCACTGTCTAATCCTCCGAAAAGAAACTTCTGTACCATTTAGATTTTATTCCTTTTTCTACCTTAACTACTTACACACTAGATAGGTTAGGAGATGTTTCTTCTTGAGAGCTTGTTTGGAGGTTCTAGCAAGGGAGTGCAGCTACTCATATGCCCTTGACTGAAGACCGGGCTTCCTCTAGCGGGGATGGTCATCCTCTTCGACCAAGCGCGCAGCTTCGGGAGGGACGCACATAGAGCGGTGAGGGAGGAAGGGCACTCCCGCCTAGCCAGCCAGATCAGCCGAATTAACCCTGGCGATCAGTGGGGTGATAGATGTTGCAGCCAGATCACCCTCACATCCAGGATCTTTTCTTCTTAATACTGTAGTAGAATCTAGTTTCTTGCCTTGTCTTTTTGCGTAGTATGATTATATTGAGTGGTTATAGAATGAAAGATTGTACAATTGAGAAAAAAACAACTCATGCTAATTGTTGCATTTTTGAGAAAATTTAATTATGGGATAAGATTTTGGCTAGGTAAAAGTGGAATTGTGACTTAAAATTTTTTTTTTATTTTGACGATCTTTACATAGTTGATTAGGACTCAAAGGGTCAAGGGCTATAGGAAAGTGTGTAAGACCATTGTTTCCACATTCTCTTTTTTCCTTCCTGTATCTGGGGGAAGGGGAGGGAAAAAGGGAGAAACCACACCCATCCTCCCAGCCATCCCTGGGGCATACTCCCAGGGTCCTGCTTAGGTAGTTTGAATAGTTAAACAGTTCCGAATTGCTGCCAATCTCGCCATTCCAAGCATGATGAAATCTTTAGAATCCATTGGTTGACATAGTCCACCTTAGCGTCTCCACTTGCCCAGATTTTTACTGCCAACACTTGGCTGGGATAGTTGACCTGTCCTCTGTTTTGGTTCTGTCCTCTGTTGTGGTACCAGGTGTCCTATGCAGGCTCCAATGTACTACCATATTCTCCATGTGCACCTTGGTATGCTGTTCACTGCTCTGTGTGAGCCACTGAGGCATCTCAGCTTTGACACTTGGACTCCACGGTCAGACCGTGGAACCTGCAATTCTTGTCATGGTTGGGTTGTGAGTCTGGCAGTTTAAATGTGGGAGATCCCCAAATAAATTTTGTCTGAAGTGATCCCAGACTAGATTCTTGTGTGTGCATTCCAGTACAGGTTTTGGCACAGTCCATCGCTCCTGTCAGCCTATGCATATGCTGGTTAGTTGCAGTTGCTGGGTCAATTCTGCCTCCAGCTTTGTCTTCTACACAAACCAATGGATTTTGGAACTTATCCCAATCCTGCCCACCACACACTTAGCCACGTGAACCAGAGGGAGCTGCAGCCTACTTGGGGTGACTCCCAATAATCCTTACCAGGCCCACTCCCTGCCCCGGTTCCCATACTTGTCAGTATGTACAGCAGACTTGTCTAGTCCGTCCCACATCCCATTCAGCTCACATACAAGTCAGTTGGCATTGAAGCCTAGTTCAACCCAACCAGCCCCGTTTTCCAGCCCACACACTTGCCGATGGGTACCACTCTTTGTCTAGCCATGCCTGCCCCAGTCCTGGTTCTCAAGCTCAGACAGAGTGACAACCCAGGAGGGAGGTGCCCACTGAGGGAGGTGCTGGGCCCATCCCCACACCTAGATCTGCTAGCTGATGCTGTGGCAGAGTCCAACCAACCCTCACCCACTCT
This sequence comes from Ochotona princeps, assembly GCF_030435755.1. Classification (NCBI taxonomy): domain Eukaryota; kingdom Metazoa; phylum Chordata; class Mammalia; order Lagomorpha; family Ochotonidae; genus Ochotona; species Ochotona princeps. Next base: position 21,348,689 of record NC_080854.1, on the reverse strand, counting down.
GACTTGTACTTGCACCGGTAGGAACGGTCAGTGCAGCCTGGCTTTTCCCTGGTCCAACTCACATGAGGCCAACAGGTGTTGTAGTTCTGTCCCGTCTGGTCTGCCCCAGTCCCAACTCACGCTCTTTAGTGACAGTGGTGATCCAGCAGGGGAGCCCTCCACATCGCCCTACCAGCTTTGTCCCCTCCCCGCTTGGGTCTTGCTTGTGCTGGTTGGGTGCTGCGACCTGGTCTGGGAATGAACCTGCCAAATTGTGAAGGAACAGGAAATTCATGCTAGATTTGTTGTCTCATTTCAAACTGAAAATATATATTTTTAAAGATTTATTTATTTTTATTGGAAAGTCAGATATACAGAGAGGAGGAGAAACAGTGAGAAAGATCTTCCGTCTGATGATTCACTCCCCAAGTGACCTCAATGGCCAGAGCTGTGCTGATCTGAAGCCAGGAGCCAGGAACTTCCTCTAGGTCTCCCACACGGGTGCAAAGTCCCAAGGCTTTGGGCCACGCTACCGGGCCCAAACTGAAATAGTCCTTGGTTGACATTTAAAGCCAATGAATGAAAAACTTGACAAAAGAAAATAAAAAATATCTTTTCCCGTCTTCTAGTAAGACTGTAGCTTTTGTTATGAATTGTGGTAATAAATTACTTCATTGAAGTCACATGTTCTTTGGCAGGAAAATCGTAAAAATATTTTATTGTTACAGCAATTTTCACACAAAACCATATTTCAAAAAGTCGTTAGTGAAAGTTCTGGAGAAGTAAGTCAGTGTCAACTGATATGGTATCAAAAGATGTATTGCTGTTATTTTAGATAATTTAGTTATGCCATTTATATGGGCTTCTTTTGAGTTATAAGCCTACATGATTTCCAGTAAAATCTTGATATGACATACAAATATTTACTTAAACATTTAATTCACTCCTAATGTAAATATTAAGTTTTCTGTTCATGTAATTGTTTTCTCTAAATGTTAGAAATTATCTCTGCATTGAATTAAATACAATAATTTTTATCCCAGTAATTTGGTGGGATTTTTATATGTTGGATGATATAAAAGTAAATAAATAAATAAATAAATAGACTGGAATAATAGAATCTTCTCTAAGTGAAACATTTCAACAGTTGTGATTCTTGCAAGAGTATTTAGTTCTTACACAGGATCTTTTGTTGCTTGCATTGTTGTCAAATTAAAAAGCAGCAGTGTTTTAGATAATTCAATTCAAGAATAGTCCAGAGTTTATTTTTTTAAGATTATTTGTTTTGATTGGAAAGTTGGATATACAGAGAGAAGGAGGAGAGAGAGGAAGATTTTCCATCCACTGGTTCACTCCCCAAGTGGCCGCAATGGCCAGAGCTGAGCCAATCCGAAGGCAGGAGCCAGGAGCTTCCTTTGAGTCTCCCACACGTGTGCAGGATCCAGGGCTTTGGGCATCCTCGACTGCTTTGCTCAGGCCACTAGTGGGGATCTGGATGGGAAGTAGAGCAGCCAGAATTAGAATAGGCATCCATATGGGATCCTTGTGTGTGCGAGGTGAGAACTTTAGCCGCTAAGCTAGTATGCCAGGCCTTCAGTGACCTCATGGATCCTCATCTCTGCTTCAGTTATCTACAGCAGTAAGGTAATACAAACTTTTCAGCTGAAACCTGTTTGAAAAAAAAAATCTCTTTATTTTGCTGTTATTTCTAGATTCAGTTGTGTTTTAGTTTAGGATACAATAATTTAGCTTAAAAAGGTTTTAATTTTTTGGAAACACTCAGTTGCTCTTTGCCTTTCACCAGGCCTGAGCTGATATCACTGAGCCTGTTTTTTTTTAATGGATATAATCATTAATCAATATTTGAGGATACATTTGAAATTACACTCTGATGTGATCAACAAGCTAGACATTGGACTGTATCCATTTGTAATATCTGCTTATATCAACTATTTTGTGGACCGGAGTCCAGAATTAGTAGATCTATATATCATCTTTCAGAAATTTCATTTTGTAACTTGGTTAATGAGTGGTGGACAGGGTGAAAGGTCACAAATTGCAATGTATTGGGAATAAGTTTTGCTAATTAGTTAATATAAATATAAGATTGTCAGGGTTTATATACAAGGGTCATTTAATCAGAATTTGAAATGTTGAAAAGTACTTCCAGGGGCAGGTTACATCACAATTGAGTCTTTACCTAGGAGAGAGAGAGAAGAGAACCCTGGGAAAAAGACAAGGATGTTATGTGCAGAGAGCTAGGAGATAAGCCTTGAAATAGTCACTGTCACGTTTTGAGCCTTAACACGTTCCAAACTCTGTGAGGACCTGTAAAGCATTTTTTCCACAGTAACCTGTTAGACCTATTATTTGTAGTTCACAAATTTGGAAACTGAGAGCCCTAACTCTCCTAAGGTAGTTATTAAGTGCAGTTCAGTGGAGAGATAGATCCTCCATCTGCTGGCTCACTTACCCAACTGACCATAATGGCCGGAACTGAGCTGATCCGAGCTGAAGCAAAGCCAGAAGCCAGGAGCCTCCGTGAAGTCTCCCATGTGGGTGTAGGAGCCCATGAACTTGGGCCATCCTGCTGCTTTCCTAGGCCGGAAGCAGAGAGCTGAATGGGAAGTAACTTAATGGAGGAAAAAATATAAGAAAAAAAACCCTTCCTGATTTTTTTTAATGATTTATATTATTAGCAAGTACTGATTTTTAAAAAATGTTTGGAATACATTAACAATTTAAATTGTGTTAAAACAAAGAAATAATTTCCTACAGTCTGCAGTTTCTTAGGTATTTTTTAGGTAGAAATATTTGAGAAGAGCATTTTAGCCTTTTTTTTGGTGTTACTTCTTTAAGGTTTGTGTAGGAAAATCAATCCAATGATGCAATTTTCTAGCATTTCTAGCATTGTGTTTCCTTTGAATGAGATGTGAAGTTATTCTCCAAGACACTATATTATTTGTTAATACCATGGAATTTTCTTTTTTCAGAATCCTATCCGGAAGATTCCTGACTCACATGAGATAACATTGCGGCATGGCACTAAAACAGTAAGTTAAAAGATGAGCCTTTTTTCTCTTAACAACCGGACTGTCATGGACAAATGAACTAATAAGATATATTTGTGTTAAGGCTAGTTGCACAATCAGTTATGTCGTAAAAGCTATAGCTATTAAAGCAAGGAGAAAGATTTTATGTTTGGTCAAATTAGCTGTTGCCTTTCATTTATAATAGAAACCCTTATTGCCATTATTATTGTTGGCTTTACTATGCCTCCCTGTCACTGATACAGAAACAGTATAAGTAGAAGAAAAAATGAAACTCAAATACAGTTTTGTTTTTTTGTGTGTGGGAAACTTCTTAATACACTTTATTTCTGTATCAGTAAAAGGCTTGAGTTTGTTCATTTTTCAGAAGAAAGTTCAGATAAGAAATGAACTTTAAAAACAGTCTGTATTACTTAGTATATAGAGTCTATTTTTATAATTAAATTTAATTATGTTGTTGAAAAATTTATATCATAGTCGAGATATAAGATGAATGTTGTATTTTATTGTAAAAGCACTAGAATGTTACTGAATGAGTGAAATATGCATATGAAATGAAAGGATAAAATCATATTTTCATTTTCAATGAAACTACTTTTTTTTCTGAATGGCATATAAAGAAGTACAAAAATCATCTCATATTAAGAGAGAAAACATCAGTTGAGACAGAACTAGAAATTATGTAAATGATAAACAGACATGGGTGTTAAAACATTGTCATTTTTCTCATAAAATATTTTCTTTTGAGAATATTGTTTTCGGGGCCTGGCGGTGTGGCCTAGCGGCTCAAGTCCTCGCCTTGAAGGCCCCGGGATCCCATATGGGCGCCAGTTCTAATCCCGGTAGTCCTGCTTCCCGTCCAGCTCCCTGCCTGTGGCCTGGGAAAGCAGTTGAGGACGGCCCAATGCATTGGGACCCTGCACCCGCGTGGGAGACCCGGAAGAGGTTCCAGGTTCCCGGCTTCAGATTGGCATGCACCGGCCCGTTGCGGCTCACTTGGGGAGTGAATCATTGGACAGAAGATCTTCCTCTCTGTCTCTTCTCCTCTGTGTATATCTGGCTGTAATAAAATGAATAAATCTTAAAAAAAAAAAGAATATTGTTTTCATAAAAATATTTATGTTAACTGCAAAAATTATTATTCTGACTTTCCAATAAAAACAAATCAATCTTAAAAAAAAACTTAATATTTAAAATTAAGATATTTTATCTATGTATTTTTACATTCTGATTGGAATAATAATTTTTGCAGTTAACAAATATTTTTATGAAAACAATATTCTTTTTTTTTTTAAGATTTATTCATTTTATTACAGCCAGATATACACAGAGGAGAAGAGACAGAGAGGAAGATCTTCTGTCCAATGATTCACTCCCCAAGTGAGCCGCAACGGGCCGGTGCATGCCAATCTGAAGCCGGGAACCTGGAACCTCTTCCGGGTCTCCCACGCGGGTGCAGGGTCCCAATGCATTGGGCCGTCCTCAACTGCTTTCCCAGGCCACAGGCAGGGAGCTGGACGGGAAGCAGGACTACCGGGATTAGAACTGGCGCCCATATGGCTGGTTCCAGAGGCGAGTTCAAGAGGAGGACTTTAGCCGCTATGCTATCACGCTGGGCCCTTTCTTCCTTTCTAATATTCTTGTTGATGGCCAAATTTCTTTCCAAGCCTATCTTTTGGAGCAGGCTGTAGTGAAAATGGATGCTGTTGGGCAACTCACAAAGAAGACGAAAATATTATTAAGTGGGAATTAGGTAGGGAGTGTTTTTTTTTTAAGATTTATTTATTTTATTACAAAGTCAGATATACAGAGAGGAGGAGAGACAGAGAGGAAGACATTCCGTCTGATGTTTCACTCCCCAAGTGAGCCGCAACGGCCAGAGCTGTGCTGATCTGAAGCCGGGAACCAGGAACCTCTTCCGGGTTTCCCATGCAGGTGCAGGGTCCCAAAGCTTTGGGTCATCCTTGACTGCTTTCCCAGGCCACAAGCAGGGAGCTAGATGGGAAGTGGAGCTGCCGGGATTAGAACTGGCGCCCGTATGGAATCCCATCGCGTTCAAGGCGAGGACTTTAGCTGCTAGGCCACGCCGCCAGGCCCTAGAGAGTTATTCTAATGTTTTGATTTAAAAAATGGGTAAAGGATAATGAGTTGGAAGATTTTTAATTTAGTGTTGATTCCTAAACAAAGGTTGAAGTATGGTTCTTGTAATCGCTTAATTTTTTAGAAATATTTTTACTATTTTGGTAAATGATTTATAATCATAGAATAAAATGGTAAGTAGCCATTTATATAGTTAATATGTTATTGAATCAGTTGAGTGACTTTGCGTTAAAGTCTAAAGCTTGTTGAAAGAAGGCTAGGGAGACACAAGTGAATTCTTTCTCTTTATTTAAATTTATTTGAAAGAGTTACAGAGAGAGTGAGATAGATCTATCTGCTAGTTACTCTGTAGATGGCCTTAACCGCCAGAATTGGGCTAAACTGAAGTCAAGGTCCAGGAGCTTCATTCAGGTCTCCCCTGGGCAAGGCAGGGGCCCATGTCATGGACTGTTTCTCCCTGGCCAGAAGCAGGAAGCCGGTGCACATCTCGCGGAGCTGAGCTGCTGCAGCATGCCTGTCTGACTTTTGATGCAGACTGGTAGGAAAGGTTCCAGATCTATGCCAACTTATTTTGGGTTGATTTGATGTTCCAGACAGTGGAAATCTATGCTGTGGTCTTTTGGAAAAGAGAGAGAGAGCACTTCTCTCCATTGCCAGGCTTATGAGCCTGGAAAGGGAAGTAGTTACCTAGATCCAGCACCAGGGCCCAGGTGAGTGGAAGTATATCCTGGGCAAGGAGCCATTTGATTGACAGGTAGGTAGATAGGATTACATAGAGTATGGGGAGGCTTGGCTTCCCTCTTGTGACCATTAGCTAGGTACCTACCTGCCTATGCCATTTCATTCTGCCCTCAGAAAGCTCAGACCTTTTAATCAAAGTTTGCTGAAGGATTGGGGATGTAGGCCTTGCCTATTGCAGGTTCAGAAACCTATTTCTAGTTCATCTGAGGGGTCCATCTCATAAACTGGAGGAGTTCCACTTGGTACTCATGGTCCTCCTTATTTACCCCTGCCTGTGTGGCCTCATGTCCTAGGCCCCAGGCCCCGACCCAGCTGGGTCATGCAGTCAGTGGGACCAGAAAAAATTAGTTCTTTTAGCGAAAGGTAAAAGCTGTACATTTTAATGCTGTTTTTTATGTTGGTAGAGTTTTATTTTTATTTGATTTGATGTTTTGTGCAGTAAATGTAAAAGAGTTTAAAATATTTAGAATTCTAGTAGTATTCTCATTTTGTCACTTTGCTGTAGAACTTAGCATCTTCTGCCTTTATCTGGGAGAATAATCAACTTTGTATTTATGCTATTACCCTTTTTTGACAGAGGAGAATGTGTATCTGACTTACAAATATAGGTATATAAATATGTATCTGATTTGTTAGGCTGTGTTGTTGCTTATGTTACACTAAGGATAGAGAAGCTTCCATCTTTCTTTTTTTTCTCCCAAAATGGTGCTTAAAAAACCACTTCTTCTTTCTTTTGAAAATATAATTTTTCAATGTAAAAATAGTTTAAACTTGAGTTTCATTTTTTAAAAATGATCCGTGGTGACTTTTAAAAATACTTTAAAAATTACTAATGTATAGGGAACAGATTTCACGAATTTTGTAGATATAATTCTAAGAGTGGAAGTAATTTTGTTCTGACTAGTTGTTTTGTGTTTTCAAACCAGGTATCTGCTTTGGGTCTGGATCCCTCAGGTGCCCGCTTAGTGACTGGAGGATATGACTATGATGTGAAGTTTTGGGATTTTGCTGGAATGGATGCTTCTTTTAAGGCATTTCGATCTCTTCAGCCCTGTGAGTGGTATGTAGTCACTTGATTTAATATGTTGCTGTTTTCATTTGAATTCCATCTGTAATGATGTATATCCTATGACTGTACTGCCTCCATGAATGTAAAATGAAATGTATGTTTCTTTTCTTCAGTTTCATTAACTTAAAAAAATTTGAAAGCTGGATATGCACCATTATTTAATTTAATGAGAAATTTATTTGATTTATTTGAGAAATGGAATGAGAATGAGAGGGACAGGAGAGAGAGAGAGAGAGAGACAGAGAGACAGAGATAACTCCCAAATAAAGTCCATGTTTTTGAAGCAATCCATGTTTCTCAGTTAAGTGATAATGAACCTACCACTTTGAGCCACTACTTGCTTCCTCCCAGGGCGTGCATTCTCAGGAAGCTGCCATCAGAAGTGAGGGCAGGACTTGAGCCTAGGAACTTGGGTGGGCATCCCAGTTTCAAGTTAATTGTTGTGTCGAAAAGCTGCCTGTAGTCTGTTTTTTTCTTTTCTTTAAAAAAAAATATGTACAAGCTTTAACCTTGCCTAGTTTATTTTAAAATAATCCAGCAAGTATGTTCCTTCCTGCACCCTGTTCTGGTTTTCAGTTCTGCCAGCAGATGAACTGGCCCAGCCGGGTCTGCCCCTAGACCTGACCCACATGCGTGCTGGCAGGTACTGTAACCTGGCATGGTCTGGGCTGCTGCTTACCTTGGTTCTTGCACTCACCTGCAGGGACTGCATACTGATGAAGGAGTTTCCCAAGCTCCTCTCTCAGGTCTCCGCCCAGTGGTAGATCTCGGGTACACTTGTGGGTCCTTTGCCCAGTTTGACTTTGTCCCCCTGTTGTCCTGACAGGAACAGTAGCCTCACTCAACTGGCCCACACCCATTCTGGTTCTTACTATTGGGTGTTGCAGACCAGTCATTCCTGGTCCACACCCAGACACAGCTTTCGCGTGATTCAGTGGGAGTCAAGACCTGTCCCAGCCCGTTCTATACCTAACTGGGCTCTCATGAGTATCAGCGGGTGCTTGAGTCTAGCCCAGTGTGTCTCTCCTCAGATCCAGTCCACACCCACAGCGAGCGAGGCTGTAGCCGTGTCCAGCTCAGGCTGCTGTCCTCAATCTGGTGCTTGTGCTCACCAGTGGGATTCCCATTAGCTTCCCAGCCAGACCTGTTTCCATCCACAGTTCACATCTACCCCGAGCAGGCCCCGTGAAGTCAAATGCTGCTCCTGCCGGGCAAGCAGGATCAAGATGATTCCAGGTGGGCTCAATCTGGAGTCACCTCTGCTGCTGCCAGCTGTACAGAGGCGAGAAGACCCCAGGCAGGCCACCTGAAGTACATCAATCAATATTTTTTAAAGCAAAGGTAAAGGTGGAGGTTCAGATGCCTGCAGCTGTGAAGTTAGTGGGCTTATGAGATTCCAGGTCATTCTCCTGCAGGTCAGGTTAGCCTTGGGGATGCACAGAGCTTTCCTGTGATTTTCCAAGTGAAGAAGAATTTTTAGTGTGTTCATTATGGGGTTGTTGTCCTTGTGCATCCTCAGAGTACTTTGAAATGAAGTGGGAAGGTACATAGGAAGAACAGTTAATACTCTCTGGTACACACTGTTTACCTGAAAGTGATACGCCCTCTCTTTGCTTATAAACTTAAGATAGCTTTTTACTTATTTCCTTAGCTTTCTTGACCACTACAACTGCCATCAGGTTACATAATTTAAGAATATTCTTTTAATTAAGGACCAATAACCTTCTCTTGGGTCATGTCTCAGCTCAAATGTCTGATTCTTTCCTAACCGTTAGTCAAAAACAGCTCCTTTCCACACTTCTACAGCGCCACCTGCTCTCTCTCATTTCCTTGATTTATTTCTTCGTAACACTTGTAACTGTCAGAAATAAAATGTTTTTCACATTTGCTTACTTGTATTCCAGCACCGAGAATAGTGCCTGGCATGTAGTAGCAAGTTAATATTTTTAAATAAGTTGGGAATAATAGAATTTTTCATATTATAAGATCTGTTTTCTGTTGAGTAGAGCAAAAGCTTATTTTTAGCACATTGCACTTGTCTTTTCAGTTTCAAAGTTTGAAGGAAGAAGAAAACATCTTTACCTTTTATTTCACCTTCTGGAGCCGTCCTATATTCAGAAATGCAAAATTTTTTATTTCTAGAAATCAGAACGAATGACTCTGTCCTGATTTCTTTTTTAGGAGTATAAATTATCTAGTTTTGACTCTCCTATCAGTTGTCCATTTCTCTTCTTTCTTACTCAATTCTGGTTACCTTTTTTATTTGTTTTTTGTTTCTTTGGCTACAACCTGTTGTTGAATACCTATTCATTGCCCTATTGCTTTTCATGACCTTTTAAAAAGTCATTTTTTTCAGCTATAATTACATAAATAAAACTTACTCTCTTTAACTATAATTCTGTGAATTTTGAGAAATGTGTAGAATTCTGTTACTACTGTCACAATTAGCAGATTAAAAAATCCCATTATGCCCTGAGCTCCCTCTAGGCCCTTCGTAGTCAGTCTGCTTGTCTGAGCTGACCTGTAGGTCCTCATCAGTGTGATTGGTTCTTTCCTCCCTCAGTAGTTTTGGTTTCTTTGCTGTGCAGTCTTCGTTCCTCTGGCTATAGTATCATTTATTTATTCATCAGCTAATAGACATTTGGCTTATTTCTGGTTTTTAGGTATTATGTATAGAGCTCTGTAAATAATCCTGTACAGGTTTTTTTTTAGTGGAAAGATGTTTTAGTATCCTTGTGTAAGTGGCTAAGTATGAATTGTGGGGTTGTATAATAAATATAAACTGTGTGAAACAGTGCTGAACTGTTTCAAAGTGCTATATCATTTTATTATTTTTTAAAGATTTATTTATTTTTATTGCAAAGTCAGATATACAGAGAGGAGGAGAGACAGAGAAGAAGATCTTCCATCCGATGATTCACTCCCCAAGTGACCGCAACGGCTGGTGCTGTGCCAATCCGAAGCCGGGAACCTGGAACCTCTTCCGGGTCTCCCACACAGGTGCAGGGTCCCAAAGCTTTGGGCCGTCCTCGACTGCTTTCCCAGGCCACAAGCAGGGAGCTGGATGGGAAGTGGAGCTGCCGGGATTAGAACCGGCGCCCATATGGGATCCCGATGCGTTCAAGATGAAGACTCTAGCCACTAGACCACGCCACCAGGCCCTATATCATTTTCTTATCAGCAGTTTGTAAGAGTGCTAGTTGTGTAAGCTACTTACCTACATTTAATATTATTGATATTTTAAACTTTGGTCATTCTTTTTGGTTATGTACTGAGATGTCTCTGGGTTTTAATTTCATTCATGATTAGTGAAGAGCTGGTGTCCATAATGCATATAGTTTTGTAAATCTGTAAGGATAGTGAGAAATAAATAAATAAAATAAAATTGGTCAAAGAAAATTAATTAATAGATTATAGCAGAAGAAATGCATGTGGTCACTAAACATGATAAGAACACTCAACTTCACTAGCAATTGATGAAGGACAATTTAAAATGCCTACAGGTACCACATTTATTACTTGTAGATGGGCCAAAGTGGAAAGATCGTATACTATCCAGGGAGGAGAGAACGTGATCACTCAACCTTTCCCCATTGAACAATTTGAAAGTATCTATCCAGGAGCAAAATGTGAAATATGGATGTTAAGACTTAGATAAAAAAAGCTGTATTTGCTTTCTTTTACGGTAATGGAATATCACAAACTTGGTAGTCACTAAATAACAGAGTTTGATTAATTTGTGGTTCTGGAGGCGGGATTGAGTGCTGCACCTAGTGGGCCTTCTTACTGTTAGAGACTCTCTTTGTTGTCCCATGGTGACACAAGCTGTCCTAGGCTGGAGGGGTACTCAGGTAAAATACGGAGCTTTTTGGCTTTTCTAATAAATCCATTCTTGGGCCAACACAATGGCTCACTTGGCTAATCCCCTCCCTACAAGCGCTGGCATCCCGTATGGGCGCTGCTGGTTCATGTCCCTGTTACTCCACTTTCTGTTCTGTTCCCTGCTTATAGCCTGGGAAAGCAGAGGAGGATGGCCCAAAATCTTTGGACCCTGCATCCACGTGGGAGACCTGGAAGAAACGCCTGGCTGCTGGCTTTGGATTGGCTCAGTTCTGGCCATTTCAACTGTTTGTGGGGTGAGCCATCAGATGGAAGACCTTTTTCCTTCTCTGTAAATCTGCCATTCCAATAAAAATCAATAAATCTTAAAACAAAAACAAAAATGCCCTTGAAGTGGGCCATTAACCTGTAACTCAGATGGGTTAACCCACGTGGAGAGCTGTGCCTTTGTGACCTATTCACCTCTCAAAGATCTCACCTGGTTTAACCTGTTAAGGTAGAGATTTATATTTCTTTTTTTTTTTTTTTTTTTATCCATTTTATTGTATTGTTGTTGACAATCTTTACATAGTTAACTATAGTTGAAGGAAAAACAAGAAAAAGAAAAAAAAAAGGTTCAGGGGGATAGGGAGGTGGGCAATGCTATTATGTCCATATTGTTGCCATCATGTATCTGAGGTAAAGGGGGATATTGAGGGAGAAGCCCCACCTGGTTTCCCGCCCACCCCAAGTCCCAGATGTGGGGCATGCTCTGAGATATGTGCTCAAGTGGAGTTAAAGGTTCTCCAGTTATGAGTCACTGCCAGTTTCGCTCGATGAGGTGGTCCACTGATTGATATGGTCCATCATGAAGTCTCCATTTGTCCCATATTTCGCTGCCAACATGTAGCTGAGATGAATGATTGTCCTATTCTGTCTTCTGTCTTTTCTTGGTTAGAATTCTGAGTCCAGCAGTTCAGGTGGGGAGATCTCCAAAGATACTTTGAGGTATTCCCAGATTAGTTTCTTGTATGTTCTAGCAAGCACAGGGCCCGGCACAGTCCATCACCCTGATCAGCTGGTGGTTGCAATTGCTGTGTTGGTTCTGTTTTCAGTCCCGAGTTGCACTGGAACCAATGGGTGTTGCAGTCCAGTCTGGTTCGGCCCTTACATCAACCAGTGGGAGCTGCAGCCTAGTTGGGGCGACCCACAATAACCCCCACCAGACCGCCCCCTACCCTGGTTTGCCAGTATGTGTAGCAGAAGACCAATCTGTCCCCCATCCCATTTGGCTCTGGTACTTGTCAATGGGTATTAAAGCTTAGTTTTATCTAACCAACTCAACCATCCAGCCCTCACAGATATTGTTGAGTACCTCTCTATCTAGCCATCCCAGCCCCCGTCCTAGTTTTCATGCCCTCCCACGGGAATAGTGACCCAAGAAGGGGGAACCCACTTTTTCCCTCCCAGGTCTCTCTGTCCCGGTTTATGCACTCTTTAGGTGGTCCTGTGATTTGACTCGACAGAATTAGTCCCCAGTGCCAGCTTCTGCCAGCTGATGCTGTGGCCCTGATCTAGTCCACATGCAGCGCACAGGTGTTGTAGCCTTGCTTAGTCGTGTCTGTCTCTATCCCAGCCCACGCTCTCCAGTGGGAGTGGCTGTCCAGCGAGGGGACCAGCCCCTTAACCCCCCCGCCAGCTCTGCCCCTCCCTTCCTGGATCTCACGTGTGCTGGATGGGTGCTGCATTCATATCCAGTACAGGCAACCACGCCCTGGCGTTCCAGAATGTGTACTGGTTTTGTCGCAACCAAACCCGGCCCATTCCACACTCTGTTCTGGTGATCGGATTTGCCAGAGGATGACATGAACTGATTCAGCCTGGTCTGCTCCTGACCCATGCCGAATGCATGCCAGTGGGAGACTTTCCATGGCCTATTCTGGGCTGTTTCCAATCATGCTTCTCGCGCTTACCTGCAGGGACTGTGTCCTGCCAGAGGAGTTGAGATTTATATTTCAATGTGAGTTTTGGTGGGGACATTCAGACCATATATGGCACAAGCACTGGTGCTGATGGCATTGTACACTGATACCACTTTGTAGAGGGCGATTAATCTTTTCCAACTTACACACACATCATTTGATCCAGTAACTCGCTACTAAGACCTCTGGTCAGACCTTCCACATATGTGGAAATGACCAAGGAACAATTTTGTATTTTATGTATAATAATAGCATGTAGGTTTCTTGACTTCTATTTTCATTAGAATACAAGATGTTTTTTCATTGTGTCTTGCTTATTTGTTTGAAAGGCAAATTTACAGAGAGTGAGAGGAAGATAGAGAAACCTTCCATCTACTGGTTTACTACCCAAATGATGTGGGGACCAACTGGAATTGAGTTGGTCTGAGTCAGGAGCTGCTTCTGGGTCTCCCATATGGGTCAGAGGCCCAAGCACTTGCTCCCTGTTCTGCTGCTTTCCCAGGAAGTTGGATGAGTAGTGGAACAGCTGGGATTTGAACTGATGCCCATATAGAATGATGGCACCACAGACAGCAACTTTACCTGCTTCACCACAGCATCGGTCACTTCTATTTTATGTGCTTTTTAAAATTTTACTTCTTTTATCATCATCATCATCATCATCATCATTTTATGATACAGTTCCACAGGCCCTGGAATTTCCCTTACCTCCTTCCCAAGTTCCCTCCCCCATCCACTGAGTTCCCCTATATTATTATTATAGTATAGTTCTTTATACATTGCGGTCATGGACAATGGCAGAGAGTCTAGCATCCTATTGTCAAGGTATAATTTCATTGGGAGTCCATCTTTGATCTGGAAGTAGAGATGCATGCCTCACATCTGGATATGATAGTCTCCAATACACAGTGATTATACATTCTCCTAAATGAAACTCCACAATACAAAATCAGCAACAGCAAGAAAAATAGAAATTTACAATGCCATGAAGTTAGATAACATGCTTCTGGGTATGATAGTTTCCATTACACAATTACTGCACATCCCCTCAAATAAAAAGCACAAAATGAAATTAACAACAGGAAGAAAAAAAGAAATTGGAAATGCTATGAAGTTAAATAACATACTACTGAGTGACTAATGTGTTGCTGAAGAAATGAAAAAGATAATCAAGAAACTTATTGAAGAAAATGATGCTGCTGGGCCCAGCGTCATGGCCTAGCGTAGTGGTTAGTCCTTGCCTTGAACATACCGGGATCTCATATGGGTGCCGGTTCTAATCTTGGTAGCTCCACTTCCCATCCAGCTCCCTGCTTGTGGCCTGGGAAAGCAGTCGAGGATGGTCCAAAACCTTGGGACTCTGCACCCATGTGGGAGACCTGGAGGAAGTTCCTGGCTCCTGCTCGGCTTCGGATCAGCACAGCACCAGCCATTGTAGTCACTTGGGGAGTGGCTCATTGGATGGAAGATCTTCCTCTCTGTCTCTCCTCCTCTCTGTATATCTGACTTTGCAATAAAAATAAAATAAATCTTTTTTTAATTAGTTGTTTTTATTTATTTATTTATTTTTTATTGATTACGTTGCATTATGTGACACGGTTTTATAGGCACTGGGATTACCCCACCCCTCCCCAAACCTCCCCCCCCCAATGGTGGATTCCTCCACCTTGTTGCATTACCACAGTTCAAATTCAGTTGAGATTCTTTCATTGCAAGCATCTACCAGGCAAAAAGTCCAGCATCTTATTGTCCAGATAAGTTAATCAGTTTCTTGAGGAGACCATCTCTGGTCTGAAGGTAGAGCCAGCAGAGTGGTTTTGATAGAAAATAAATCTTTAAAAAAAAAGAAAATGATGCTGCTGTATGATCTGTGGGTCAGTGAATAATTTAAGCAGAAGAAACTGTTTTGAGAGACGAAACTAACAAAACAACAAAAATATCAATCTATGAGGTACAGTTTCTGCTGATTTTTGTTGGTGAAATGTGTCTCCTGTAAGGCAACAAATAGGTAGGTTTTGTTTTTTAATCCAGTCTACTAATCTGTGATGTTTGATTGATGAGTTTAAGCCATTTACATTCAGGGTTAATATGAATGGGTGGTAATTTGTTCCTGTCATTTAACAATGGGTTGTTCATTGATTTAGTCTTCTGTTATTTTACTGGGCTGTTGTGCACATTTGCCTTTGGTTTTGGTGGGTGCTATTCCTCTTCTCTGTCAAGAGAACATCCAGATGCACATGAAGGATATTGTAGTACATTGGAGTCTGCATAGGATACCTGGTACCACAACAGAGGACAGAGGACAGAACAAATCAATCAACTACCCCAGCTAAGTGTTGGCAGTGAATAACTGGGCAGATAGAAACTCTAAGGTGGACTGTGTCAACCAGTGGATTCTGGAGAGATTTCATCGTGCTTGGAGTGGGAAGATTGACAGTAATTCAGAACTGTTGAACTATTGAAACCTTTGAGAAGGACCCTCAGAGCGTGCCCTACATCGGGGTCCCTGGAGTGGTTTAGCATGGCTGTCCTCCATCCTAGGGTGCAGAGACATTTGGGAGGCTGGATGTGGCTTCTCTCCTTGTCTCCCCACTTCACCTACATACAGGAAGGAAAAAAAGAAAATGTGGAGATGGTAATCTCACCCACCTTTCCATAGCCCTTGACCCAAATCACGATCACCCTAATCAATTATATGAAAATCATCAGAAATCAAAATAATAATTTAAAAAATGAATAAAAATGCATTTAGATCTCGTCATTGGCACTTATTTTCCTATGTTAAAATGTTACTTTACTGTGAAATCGTATAAAGTCATGAATTATTGATTTATACTTGATTTGTATGGTCATTTTATCTCCTTTCCATGTAAGAATGTTGATTTTGATGAAAGGTATTATAGATTCTGTTTGTTATGCATAAACATGGGTAGAAATTTTCTGTGATTTTAGTGTTATTTGGCAAATATTATTTTGTGAAGTTGCCACTAGCTTGCCAGTTAGTATGCTAAGTCAATAGGTGATATGCACTCAATTAATTTTGTAATAGAAATCTGCTCTTAAATTTGAAATATACAATTTTGTAGTAGCTAAAGATTTATTTTTGACTTGTAAAAATTAGTGTTTTTCATAATCTCATACAGAAGCCTAATGGTTTTGTGTCATGTCTCTCGCTTTTTTGGGTTGTTCTAAGCACTAGATAATATGGATTGCATGCTTAGAAGGAATAGTTTCATCAGAAGTAATAGGAAGATAGCATACAAGTCTGATTGTATTTTCTTTCATCATTATTGCTTTGTTTTCCCAAGAATTTTTTAGCCACATGTGATACAGTTCTTGAATTTTTAGGGCAGGTGCAGGAAATCAGAAAAGATGTCAAAACATTTCTTCCAAGTATTTGGTTAGTAATAATTAAAACATGTGCCAGAGTCTTACTTCTAATGAATTTGGAAAACATTTCATTTGACTAATAAAATTTTAACTGCTAAAATAATCTTAGAGAGACCCTGGACATAAAGGAAAAAATATAATATTGGTTTTAAGTACTTTGCTCAGGGCCATTATATTTATTATTTTTGATTCTTGTCCAAATCTATAAGTATTATTTTTTTGTCTTTTTTTCCCCCTTTTTCCAATAGCGGAAACCAGGGTTCAGCAAAGTTATACAGCTAGTAAAATGGATTTGGTGGCTCAAGAGCCTTTCTCCACAGCGCTGCCTTCTTGTCTCTGCCGTGAAATTCCTATAGAATGAGGACACAGAGTCTTGTGAAGCTGAAGGGCTTGCTCACCATCACACAGACAGTTAGCAAGAGAGCAACTACTTGGACTCACATTTCGGTGCACTTTTCACTACAGCAGGACACCTTGGCTCCCGAGTCCCAAGTGACAGCCCCAAACAGCTGTGTTTATCTGTCTTGCATGTCCCAGCTTGTTTTGCTAGCCAAGCAAAAACTACTTAAAAGGATCCTCAATCTTCACCTTCCCACTCCCCTCCACTTACACTCAAGTTCTCCCACTTACCCCATGAATAACTTCACAGAAGGAATTGTGCAGTGTCACTACGCCTTCCTATGGTGTCAGAGTTACTCCCTGAGAGAAAATTCACTTCCTCATGACTCCAGTTCACTGTCAGATTGGCTTTCTCTCTCTTCTCTTTGATCAAAATCTTAGTTGTTTCAGCAGGAATTTGAGGAGCAGATGTTATACCCCTTTAACAGGACTTTTAATTCGCCTTCATACTGTGTCTAATGACTCTTAATCCCATCCTTTTAACTCTGTGACTAGCAGAATTAAGAGTGAAGTGGGATAGGAATGGTGAGCTTGATGCTGAATGTTTCATTTTAATGTTGACAAAGCGGACTACAGAGAGCACATGAACAGTGAAAACAGAGGGAAATGATTAAAAGGAAGATGGGTATTAGTGTGGGATTGCTGAGATTGTGGGTTTTCCTTCAAATGTAAATAGGGCAATTTGGTAGAGTTGTTGGCCAGAGAAATGGAGCCACTGTTTGTACTCCTTTCTCTTACTAAATTTTGTTGTTGTGTTAGCTTTTCACTTTGACTTAAAAATAGAAATTCACAAAGATAGACACATAAACCCAGAATCCAACATAATCATTTATAGTACTTGATCATACTGCTAGTCACCATTTACCCAGAATGGGAGTAACCATTAACAGATATACCTTGTTAGCTAATAGTTAAGTCTAATTCTTTGCAGGGAGACTGAGTTAGTACCGTGTGTGTGTGTGTGTGTGTGTGTGTGTGTGTGTATCTATGACTAAACAACCCATGATTTTTTTCAGTTCTGGATTAATTGTCTGAAATTTGATCTGTCAGGAGTTGCTTTTATTGATTTTATTGTCACATATAGTCACATATAGTTTGAGCAGAAGTTTAACATAGAGAATTATTAACAAAAGCATGGATTTGGACTAATGAGTGACTGATTAGTAAATAATAAGAAGAATTCTAAGGAATACAGGAAGGAAAAATAAAAGGAGCGTCCCCTTCCTCAGAGACTAAGAAATATCATTCAAGAAAGAGGCCATGTGGGTTGAAAATCTTGACCCTGGTTGAGAAATCATGGCTGCGTTCAACATGAAGTTTTTGTGATGCAGTTAAGATAGAACTTGCCACAAATCTGTCCCACCAGGGTTACTTTGCCACCACGCTAGCTGGGTGCTGGGGGAAACTGCTGGGTGTTGCTGACTGCCATGCACTTTAAGAGTCTGACAGTGGAGAAAGCACATTTGGTGATGGATGTGGGTCCTGGAGAAGCTGTGTGTGGTACAGGAGCCTGCCATGGTGAGTGCAGTAGGTACGGGAGAAAAACCACTTCCTCCCGAAATGTCTTTCCAGCATTTTCTACTGATAAGCTTATGTCATGCCAACCGAGAAGGAAAAAATTATCTAAAGGGCCCAAATCCATTTTTGCATAGCAGGCAATGAAGGGTGAATTTGGAGTGAAGAGATCATGAATTGATAACTGGCATATTTGATTGTGTAATTTTTTGTCTCATGGTACCACTTTGTGGTTTAATTTAAATTTAGGATTATCAACAGAACCTTTCTCTAGCTTTTATTTTAAAGAAAAACATGTGCCATGTTGTTGCCTGTAGTCACTCTACTCTGCAGTAGATCACCAGAACTTATTTCTTTTATCAAATTATAACTTAATTAATTGCCCTTTCCCTGTCCCTTCTTATCATGTTAATCATTCCAGCCTCAGAAAACTATGGTAGCATTCTCGAATTTTGTTAGATTCCACATGTAATAATATGTGGAAATTGTCTTTTTAAAAAAGATTTATTTTTTATTGGAAAGACAAATGTACAGAGAGAAGGAGATACAGAAAGATCTTCATTCTAGTGGTTCATTCCCCAAGTGGCCACAATGTTTCTCAGGTCACTAACAGGACCTGGATCTTGCCCAGGTTTCTCACATGGGTTTTAGAAACTTGTGCCTTACTCTACTGCCTCCCAGGTATGTTTTAGTGAGAAGCTGGATTAGAAATGGAGTTACTGGGGCTCTAGCCAGGCATTCTGATGTGGAGCATGGTCATCCCAAGTGAGGGGGTAAATAACTGTTATGCCAAATGTCCATTGCTGCTTTATTCTAGTATTGATGCCTTCTATATATTTTTTTCTTTTTTGAATATTTAATGTTTTCATTCATGAACTGGCACCCATATGGGATCCTGGTGCTTGCAAGGCAAGGACTTCAGTTGCTTGGCTACTGCACCAGGACCTCTAAGGGAGATTTACAGAAAGAAGGAGAGACAAAGATCTTCATCCACTGGTTCACTCGCCAGATTGCCACATGAATGGAGCTGAACCAATTCAAAGCTAGGAGCCAGGAACTTTTCCAGGTTTCACGCATTGGCATCAGAGTCCAAGGACCTGGCAACAGGCTCTTGCTTTCCCAGGCTAGATGCAGGGAGCTGGATGGGAGTGGAGCATCTGGAACATGAACTGGTGCTCATTTGAGATGCCACTGCTTGCAGGTGGAGAATGTCTTCATATCTGGACATGACAGTCTCCACTACAGTCACTATAAATTCCCCCAAGGGACACGCCACACACAAAACAAAAACAAAAAACAACAGGAAGAAAAAAAGAAATTTGCAACACTGTGAAGTTAACATGCCGCTGGATATGATAGTCTCTAGTACACAGTTACTATACATCCCCTTAAATGAAAAGCCACTAAGCAAAATTAACAACGGGAGGAAAAAAGTTTGCAATGCCGTGAAGTTAAATGTGCTACTGAATACTAAAGTGTCGCTGAGAAATGAATCATACTAATTCTATAATATATAAGAATACTATTCATGTTAGTAATACTACTAATAGTATTAATTGTGGGAAAACTAAAATTAATACTATTAATACTAAATGGGGGATACAGAATTCAAACCACTTGTTTTAAAGCTTCTTTTCAAAATCGAGAAGCACATAACATAGGAGTTCAAGGAACTTAAGGAACATGTCATACAGAAAATAGCAACACTGAAACAAAATCAAGCCGAATTATTGGAAATGAAGGATACAACAGAGCAAATATAAGATTCTCAGTAATAGAATGAATGAGGCACAAGAAAGAATCTCAGAACTGGAAGACATTTCCTTCAACAATGGGGAAACAAACAAAAAGCTGGAAGCAGAGCTAGGTCAAACTAAAAAAAAGTATTCACAAATTATAAGACACTATTAAAAGCCAAATATAAGTTATAGGAGTTCCAGAAGGTACAGAAAGAGAAGCTGGGTTTTAAAAATGTATTCAATGAAATTACAAAGGAAAACTTCCCTAATCTAGAGAAAGAATTAGGAAACAACATCCTGGAGGGGCACAGAACTCCCAACAAGGTGGACCAAACATATACCAGACATAGAGTCCAGCTACTTATTGTCCAGATGGGTTGAACAATTTCTTGGGGAGACCATTTCTGTTCCAAAGTTAGAGCTGGTAGAATATCATCCCAGTCAATTAAGAGTCCCAATATAACATTAACAGCAATTTGTAACATTATGGAATTGGCATGGTTTTGCGTAACCAGTATGTTAAAAAAAAAACAAAAAACAAGTTCTTAACCACAACCTATGATTTGCTCATTGACATTTCAATTTTAGTTTGTAGACAGGACCGGCTGCTATATACCTTAAAAGGGCTATAAGGTACCATTCAGCTGTCTCGTGTCTATTTCATTTTAGTATTTAACCATTTGTTGTGTTGAAGTATAATTTTACTGATCTTGGCAGATTTTAGGATAATCTAGACTGGCTTGTAACTGTAACAAGACATTTGTCAACAATTAAGGTGCAGGACATTTTTTTTTGGGGGGGGGTGTGTTCAGGAAAGTCCCCAACACCACGGTGAAGAGTGACTAATCTTCGTGTCCCACCCAGCGAGGCATGAGCAAATCCATGCCAGCTCTTTCCTGTCAGATTCCAAGCTCTACTTTTTGTTGTTTGTCTATTTATTTTAGGTTTTTTTAGTTTGTATGATTGTTTGCTATGAGGGGTTTTCGGAGCGATCCTGATGGTCATTGCAAGGGAGGGTGGGGGTCCAGAGGTGGAGCCCGGCTCGGACCAGAGAAAGCTCTCCTCCCTGGTCCCGAAGGACGTTTATTGTTCTTCTGTTTCTGCGGACCGCTCAGGGCTTCTGGTTGTCTTTCCGATGACGTTGGTTTCTGTATGGGCTGTTGTGCACATTTGCCTTTGGTTTTTTTGATATATTCCTCAGTTAATTCTGGGGTTGGCAAACGCTTCTAATCCTTTGCAAAGGAGTCTTCAGTAATATTCATTGTGCCTCTGTCTCTCCTTTTGTTCTTGGTCATTGTACTTCTGGTTAGCAGAGTCTTCTTGGGGTAGATTTCTTTTTTTTTTTTTTAAAGATTTATTTATTTTATCACAAAGTCAGATATACAGAGAGGAGAGACAGAGAGGAAGATCTTCCATCCGATGATTCACTCCCCAAGTGAGCCGCAATGGGCCAGTGTGCGCCGATCTGAAACCGGGAACCTGGAACCTCTTCCGGGTCTCCCACGCGGGTGCAGGGTCCCAATGCATTGGGCCGTCCTCAACTGCTTTCCCAGGCCACAAGCAGGGAGCTGGATGGGAAGTGGAGCTGCCGGGATTAGAACTGGTGTCCATATGGGATCCCAGGGCTTTCAAGGCGAGGACTTTAGCCGCTAGGCCACGCCGCCGGGCCCCATATATATATTTTTAAAGATTTGTTTATTTTTATTGGAAAGGCAGATTTATAGAGAGAGGCAAAGATCTTCCATTTGTTGATTCACTCTCCAACCGGCCATATGGCCAGAACTGCGTTGATATGAAACCAGGAGCCTGGAGCCTCTTCTGGATCTCCCAGGCAGGTGTAGGGTCTGAAGGCTTTGGGCCATCCTCTACTGTTTTCCTAGGCCACAAGCAGAGAGCTGAATGGGAAGTGGGGTTGTCATGATTAGAACCAGCACCCATAAAGGATCCCGTTGCAGGCAAGGCAGTGACTTTAGCTGCTAGGCTGCTGTGCCAGGCCCATTGTTTCATTGTTAAGTAGTAAATATGTCTTATACTTTAAAAAATCACTACAGAACCAGTGCAATGGTTTAACTGGTTAATCGTTCACCTGAAAGCGCCAGTATTCCATATGGGTGTCAGTTCAT
This sequence comes from Ochotona princeps, assembly GCF_030435755.1. Lineage (NCBI taxonomy): Eukaryota > Metazoa > Chordata > Mammalia > Lagomorpha > Ochotonidae > Ochotona > Ochotona princeps. Next base: position 21,326,783 of record NC_080854.1, on the reverse strand, counting down.
GTCCTGGATGCTCCACTTTCCCTCCAGCTCTCTGCTTATGGCTTGGGAAGGCAGCAGAGGAGGGCTTTAGTCCTTGGGACCCTGTACCCACATGGGAGACATGGAGGAGGCTCTTGCTCCTGGTTTCAGATCACCTCAGCTCAGGGTGTTTTGACCATTTGGATATTAACCAACAGATGGAAGGTCTTTATTTCTCCTTCACTTTGTAAATCTGCCTTTCCAATAACAGCAGATAAATCTTTAAAAGTTATTAATACATAATAGCAGCAGAGAAATTAACAGTATGGATATCATGAGGTATATCATTTTTGAAGACAGGTGAAATTTCTAGACACAGTTTTAGGTATTAAAGAGGACACAGAGGTATGGGATAATGTGTGCTGTTCTGTATAATAATGCAGTCTGGATAAATTAATTGCATTGCACGACATATGATTAGACATCACCAGTCAGTTCACTGCATGTTTAACAATACACACGCACGCACGTATGCATATATAATTTATATTTCAAACACATAAGCCTTTATGTTAATGTCTTACAATTTACACATTGAACTTATAAAAGGCTAAGTAGTTATGCAAGTTTGGGAAGGGAGAGCTCACCATAGGCCTCTGTTGTTGGCAGATTGTATTTTAAGAAGCAGTAGCAGATGATTGTGGAGAATTGATGTTGGGTCCGTGGCTAACTTCTATTTTACCACCCTAGCTATTTAATTTGTAAGGCTACTGCATTAGCAAAAGGGTAGATAATGACAACAGCTTGCTGTTATTCATTCAGCTGGTGAAGTAATTTCATCTGCTTGGTATATATCGTCTGTTTTGAGGTTGGTCCTGGGATTAATATGTGATACGGAGCCCTTCAACTTTGTCTTTAAGTTCATATGTCTGTTCATATCCATCTTGACTCAGTATTTTGATCTTTTCTAGGGATTATCTTTGATCTCTAGGGGAACTTGTATCTCACCATTGTTTTTGTCACTTTTCATCTAATTAACATGATTTTGTTAAGATTGTGCATCATTGATGTTTTTGTCTTGATGATCCATGTTGTCTGGGTCTCTTAAAAATGTATTCAAACTGAGGACAGAAAAATTCATATAGCCTTGGTTCAGAAAGAAATATATTATGTGGTTCTAATTCTTTTCAGCAGAAGAGGCCATACTTTACCACATTAAAAGACTGCGTACCATTTAGCTGTCAAAGACCCATAACCCTGTCTATATATGCTTGCTTTTACTGTATAGTCTTTAATCAGTGATTTATCACATTCAGGCTTTCATTGTTTTTCCTCTATTGAATTGACTGCTCCTAGCAACGGCTATCCAATTCCTAGTCTTTTAATTACTTCTCTGTACTTCTCAAATGCCTGAAATATTGCACCTGCCATGCTTTCTCTTTCACCAACAGAAGTTTTAACAATTGTACTTGCACTGTTACAGCATATTAGGGACTAGTTAACACCAGTGGTGGGTTCCTCATTGCTAGCTACTTAGTGGTTTGTACATATCAAAATCTCACTTTGAATTCAATTTCACAGGGCATCTTTTAAAATTTATTGTATTTTTATTGGGAAGTCAGATATACAGAGAGGAAGAGAGACAGAGAGGAAGATCTTCCATTTGTTGATTCACTCCCCAAGCGACCACAGTGGCTGGAGCTGAGCCAGTCCCAGGACCCCGGATCCTCTTCTGGGTCTCCCACACGGGTGCAGGGTCCCAAGGCTTTGGGCCATCCTCAACTGCTTTCCCAGGCCACAGGCAGGGAGCTGGATGGGAAGCAGGATTAGAACCAGTGCCGACATGGGATCCTGGCACGTGCAAGGCAAGCACTTTAACCACTAGGCTACCACACTGGACCTTCACAGGGCATCTTTTGGTATTTTCTCTTTCATGTCAGGTTCCCCAGAACAAACTTTGTTATTTCAAGATTTGCAAGTAGGAAGTGTGTTAAGCAGCAGTTTCTGAGATTAACCTGTATGAAAGAGGCTGCAAAAGAAATAGTGTTAGGATGATAGAGAAATTGAGTTGTTCGACATCTTCAGCTATTTCTGTGGGAAATCTAAACTGAGAATAACCTTTCTGAGATACCCTGGATTGCAGTGTGCAGGGCTGGACTTTCCGCTCTGGGAGAGTAACACACCCTTTGGTGAGGGCAACTCTCTGTAACTCAGGGGTATTCCTAAGGATTCATCTGTTCAATTTAAGTAGACAGAATTCTAGAAGCTAGGAAACTGAGTATTTTAATTCTGCAGGTAGTATATCATAGTCTACACAACATCCACAGTAACAAGGTAGGTTTCAGTGGAATGGTGAGGGTGGGAAGGATAGTATTTTATCAGAGAAATAAAGAAAGAGATTAGGAAGTTTGAACATTCGTTCAAATTATTTAACTGTGAATGGAATAAGAGACAACATAGAAGTTTCTGAAAAACTGCGAATGAGGGGATCCTGCATATAGGTCTTGTGACTTGCCTTTGCCAGGAAGTAGTTCATTTTCACCATTGTAATTGAACAGGAGGTAAAAAGAGGGGTGCAGATAAATTTATACCATCAAGGAATGAGAGAGCTGAGACAGTTTCTGCTTGTTTCTTCTAGTTTACAGCCAGAAGATTCAACAGCTCACATAGGGAAAATTTGCTGGGTTGAAGGTACAAGGTTAGTAGAGTATGCTTTAATAGATTACTATGCAGAATGAGAAGAGAGTGCTCACACAGGTAACCAGTGTATATTGAGGGTCCATTTGAGGTCCATGTTTCTGACTTTGTAAAATTATCAATTTGTGCAGCTGTGTAACATTTTTTTCTGGCAGCACTTAAGTTGGTTTAAAGTGTAAATATTATGCTCAGAGTCTTACCAGGTTATTTTCTTTTCCTTTTGCATAGCCATCAAATCAAATCATTACAATATAGTAACACGGGAGACATGATACTTGTTGTATCTGGAAGCTCTCAGGCCAAGGTGATTGACAGAGATGGTTTTGAAGTAATGGAATGTATAAAGGGAGACCAATATATTGTGGACATGGCCAACACCAAGGTAAGTACAAAACAGAATATTTAAATGAGCTTGATGATTTCAGCACACATTTATTAATGGCTTGTTTGAACCTCTATGTCATAATTCACCATAAATGTTAGTGTATTAAAACAGTAAGTTTATTCTGGGAGAATCTGCTAATTTGAATATTGTCAGCTGGGGCACTTGGATGTCAGTAAAGTTCAAAATGGCATTACTGAGATCTTTAGCGATCATTCTTCTACTCTGTGGCATCTTTTTTATTTATCTTTTACCTGCTTGCACTCTTAGCCTTTTTCTCAGGCTGACTGCTTCTCTATGTCTCCCCCATCTACTCCCTCTCCATTTGTCTAGTTTATTCTTGTTGTGCTAGTCTAGGTGGAATTAGTCCTCGAGTTAGAAGCTGGCTTCCTTGAAAGACGTACATGGAGACTATAGATACCTTTACATCGGGCTTCAGTTCTTTAAAAAAAATTTTAAAAAGATTTTTTTTATTATAAAGGCAGATTTCCAGAGAGAGGGAGAGACAGAAAGATCTTCAGTCTGCTGGTTCCCTCCCAAAGTTGCTGCAGTGGCCAGAGCTGATGAACCCGAAACCAGGATCCAGAAACCTCTGGGTCTCTCTCATGGGTTTCCCACATGGTCTGGGTCTCCCACGGGGGTGCAGGGTCCCAAGGCTTTGGGCCATCTTATACTGCTTTCCCAGGTCACAGGCAGAGAGCCTGTTGGGAAAAGGAGCAGCTGGGATATGAACCCCAGCTGATGCAAGGCAAGGATGTAGCCAACAGGCTATTGCAGCAGGCCCCAGGCTTCAGTTCTTACATAACATCCCAGGATCAGGTAAACTTCATGAAGAGGAGAGATAAAGTCCACCATTTGATTTGTGAATGTCAAGATGAAACTAAAAGATTGTGGGGGATACTGAAGCAGCTATCTTTGGAAATTTGCAGCTATTATAGGACATGAAGGAAAGAGGATATATAAAGTTTTTAATGAGATAATGATGTTTTGAGATTGATGTGTAAGTGCATTAGATGTATCTGTAGCCACTATAATGCTAGAATACTGATGACTTCAAATAGCACTTGTTGGGGCTAGTATCATACCATAATGGGTTAAGTGATCATGGACAATACTAAAATCCCAAGTAAGTTCCGTTTAGAGTCTCAGCTGCTGCACTTGTGATCCAATTCCCTGCTTATGTCCTGAGAAAGCAGTGTAGGATGGCCCAAGTACTTGGCCCCATGACACTGATGTAGGAAACCCACGTGGAGTTCCAGGCTCCTGGCTTAAGCCTGTTCAGCTCTGGGTATTGAGGCCATTTGGGGAGTGAACCAGTAGACAGAAGATATGTTCTCTATATCTCTCCCTCTGTAACTCTTTCATGTAAGTAAAATAAATCTTTTTTTTAAAGTGGCAGTTCCTGTTCTTGCCAGCATGTTACAGGTTGACTGTTCCTGCCTCCAAATGATAGAGTCTAGGTCTGTTCTATGAGTCTTTATTGTGCCTTGGTTCGAAGATTTGCCCAGGGCATGTTTTTCTCATAGTAAGGACAGAAACACCAGGAAGCTCCAGATCTGAAAGTACATTTCAAGTCTTTGCTTATGTCATGTGTGGTACCATTCAGTCAGCCAAAGCAACTATCATCGCTGTGCCTAACATCGATTCAGTGGAGAAATGTGGAGGGGGTTGCTAGGGAGGAGCTGCAGAATCACAAGGTGAACGTTGGTATATAGGGAAGTTTGATAGATTGGGAACAGTGCTGCAACCTACTAAAGATATATCAAAGTGTCAGTAAATATGATTGATGCAGAATTGGGGCCTTAATTGTAAATCTTTTTCCTTCTTGCTTGACACACTATTTTCAAGATTTATTTCTATTTATTTGAAAGGCAGAGTTAGGGAGAGAAGACACACACACACACACACACACACACACACAGAATGAGAGAGAGACAGAGACAGAGAGAGAGAGAGAGAGAGATTGATTTTCCATCTGCTGCTTCACTCTCAAAATGGCTACAATGGCCGGGTCTGGGCCAGACTGAAGATAGGAGCCAGAAGCTTCTTCCAGGTCTCGTACATGCGTGCAAGGGCACAAGTACTTGGACCATCTTCTGCTGTTTTTGCATGATCATTAGCAGGGAGCTGGATCATAAATGGAGCAGCCAGGTCTCTAACTAGTACTCATATGGAGGCTGGCATCCCAGGCAGCTGCTTTACTTTCTAAGCCACATAGTGCCTCCCCCACCTGACACTTCTGATACACAAATTTCTATACTTTATTTCTAGTCAAACTTTCTTGAAATTTGATATTCTAAATTACAGTTTATGCTGATTATTTGTGGATTTGGTATTTGTGAACTTGACCAAATGATACTCTTATAGCCACTTTCATATCAGTGCTCGTCACACTTCCATGATTATCCTTACAGAGTTGGCAGCAATTTTGAGTTTGAACATGACAATACTCTGTCCTCTTGTGTTAGCTCTGTGATCAGGTTACTTCTTGTGACCTATTTTTGTTTCAAGATTTTTTCTGATTTTATGCTTTTTTGGTGATGATTTTGCTGTTTGAAGTGACCACTATGCATAGTGTTGAAATGCTGTAGTGATGTATAGTGTTATCAAGGAGGAAAAAGTCTGTGAAAATAAGTGTATTAGAAAAGTTTCATTAGGCTTGAACTTTAGCATCATTCGCTACAAGTTCAGTGTTAATGATGCAACTATAAAATGCATGTCTGTATCTATTAAAGGAGACATTCTTTAGTAAAAACACACATGAAGCAATGTGTGTTGAAGAAAACGTGGTGCTTGCAGGGACATATGTCTTAATTTGCTAATTCAGAGTTGATAGAACTTTGTAGACCATAACTATCACAAATTTTGAGAACCAATTCTAATTCAAGCACCGCAGGGAGTTTTTGGATGTAAATTAGTGCGGTATATTTCAGACTGCTTTGCATTTGACTCCAGTGAAGTGTCACTTAACCTTAGTGAGGATTATAGTTTCAAGCATTGGTTTTTCTTTTTTTAAATTGAAAGGTAGTAATTGTACATCTTTGTGGATTATAATATGATGTTTTGGTATATTCTAGTGCCTGAAGTCATTGTGTTGCATGTGCCAGGATCCCATATGGGCACTGGTTCTAATCCCGGCAGGCCAGCTTCCCATCCAGCTCCCTGCCTGTGGCCTGGGAAAGCAGCTGAGGACAGCCCAAAGCCTTGGGATCCTGCACCGGTGTGGGAGACCCAAAAGAGGACCCAGAGTCCTGGATTTGAATTGGCTTAGCTCCAGCCGTTGCAGTCACTTTGGGAGTGAACCAGCAGATGGAAGATCTTCCTCTTTGTCTCTCCTCTTCTTTGTACATGTGACTTTGCAATTAAAAAAATAATAAACTCAGGATATTTATGTTATCTTACCACAAATGTTTATCATTTCTTTGTGAGAATATTTAATGTCCTCTTAAAGCTATTTTGAATTATATTGTACAATGTTATTAGGAAAAATACATCCTTAAGGTAATAGTACATGAGAACTTTTTCCTTTTAATTAGCTTTGACTTTGTGCCTGGGAACACATTCCTCCTCTTCGTTACCCTCTGCCTCACCTTTCTTTGGTGATCACTAGTCTGCTGTGAGCTTCCATGAACTCAGCTTTTTTATATTCCACAGATGAGTAGAATCATTTGATTGATATTTGCCTTTCTGTAACTATGTTAAAATTATGATCATGAATTCCATTCATGTTGTTGCAAATTAATTTTCTTTTTTCATTATGAAATTTTAACAATATAAAATTGTATATACTGATAGGCTACAATGTGATTTTTCTAAAATTTATTTTTTAATGTTCATTATAAAGGTGGGGGTATTGCAGACCCAGGTTGGCCACTGATTGGAATGGAGAGGGTTGTGGGGAGGTGCAGAGAACTGTGTGTGCAGGGAATGGAAGAAGAGAGTGCACTGCTCCTTGTTTGACTGCGTTCGTGCTGTGGGATGGAAGAGGTCTCTTGATGCTGCCTCAGGGGCTTTGAAGGGGTGGTCAAGAATGTCCTCTGGTTGTGACTTGAGTGGTAAATGGGTAGGATTGGCATAGAGCTGGGGAGGTGTGACCTCTGGCTTGTGGCCCTAAGCTTGGTGCGTAGTTGTCTTGGTTCTGACCCTTGTTTAGTAAATCTTTATTGCTGGCTGGATCTTTTTCCTTCAGTGGCTATGGTTGGGTGCCCTGCATCATCTTGATTGCTCAAAGATGTTGTTGGCTTCATTGTATAAGAGGTGACATACTCCTTTTATCCTCACAGGGACTCTTAACTGTTTTCTCTGTATAAGTTCTAAGGCTTGTTGTTAGTCCATGTCTACTTCAGAGTATCCATAGGCCTAGGTGCTTTCTGTAGAACTTGGCCTGAAGTGTTACACTAGTTACTTTACTTTCCACCTTTTGAAGAGACATTTGAGGTCTTCTGTTGGATTAGAGGAGCCAGTTGCCTTTCATGTGCATCTGGATATGTTCTTCATCTTTTTCTGAGTCAGCATTGGAGGTGGCCTGGTCTTGCAACATGTTCTCCATGGTCAGACCACTTGTCTATGGGATGTTCTCTGAGACTGGGGAGCTTGTTGGTCTAAAGTGATCTTCTGATTCAGGGGGCCTGTTCCTGGCAAGATCACCTTACCTGGTCCACCCCCAGCTCTGATTCTCACACTTCTGTGTGGGTGTGTAGCCTGGTCTGGACTGCTGCCTATCATGTCTACCATACTTACCTGTTAGTCTGTCACTGGTAGGATAGGCCCTCCAGAAATCCTACCAGGTTGGCCCCCAGAGCCAATTCCCAAAGCATCTGCTCCAATAACCAACTCACCCATTTTATCTCCTCCTAACTGGGATAGGTGAATATCCCCTTCCTCATTCTCTACTTTGCGTCACACTGAGTGGATAGAAAAGGCTGTGAGCTCTTACTAATGAACAGAATTTCTTTTTAAGCCAGCAACCCATAGGCAGTGGCACCTGAGGCACCTGTATGTCTCAGCCCTGGCCTAGAAGCAGGGACCACAGAGCTGGCATTGTTTCCACTGTTAGGAAGAAGAGCCAAAAGCTGACCTTCTGCACATATGAGAGCCTAAAATGGAGCCCTAATAAACCCAGAGTAGGCTGCAAGCTGTGGGCAGGAAAAACAAGGTTTTGCAGCTACTACATTTTTAGAAACAACTGGAGAAACCTGGAAGTCAGAGAAGTTTCCATCATGTCTGCTTCATATGTTGGAATTCTGTTCAAGAATCATTTCTTCTTTTTTTTATGCGTTACTCTACAATTTTTTATTCTTTTAATCTGATATTAATATTACCAAAGGTATCAGTTATACATTTTCACAATAATGGTAAAATAGCATATACAACAGAATAAAAATGTAAATTTTCTCTCTTTCTCTTGCTCCTTGTAACTTTAACTTTCAAATAAATCATTTTTTAAAAAGAATAACTTTTGATATTACATGTATGTTTTGCAATAGTTAGACTTAAATCAGTATTTAACATGTTCCTGAGCTCACATTCAATATTTCTAAATAGGGAATTTCTGTGGATCTTGTTTTCAACAGATCTAACGTGAGTTAACAGGGATGCTGTCAGAAGCCATATCATGTCACTTATAAGTGATGTGGAAGTCATTTATTCTTTTTTTTTTTTAAAGATTTATTTTTATTACAAAGTCAGATATACAGAGAGGAGGAGAGACAGAGAAGAAGATCTTCCATCCGATGTTTCACTCCCCAAGTGAGCTGCAATGGGCCGGTGCACGCCAATCCGAAGCCTGGAACCAGGAACCTCTTCCGGGTCTCCCACGCAGGTGCAGGGTCCCAATGCATTGGGCCGTCCTTGACTGCTTTCCCAGGCCACAAGCAGGGAGCTGGATGGGAAGTGGAGCTGCCGGGATTAGAACTGGCCCCCTATGGGATCCCGGGGCGTTTAAGGCGAGGACTTTAGCCGCTAGGCCACGCCGCCGGGCCCGAAATCATTTATTCTTAACCTGAATTTTAGTACTCTGATCCCAATCAGGAATTATTTTAACACATACTTAACTCTGAATAGTGCAGTGATTTGAAGTATATTGTGCTTTTTTCCATTTTCTGAATGTTTAGAATTTTTAGTTTAATATGAACTTCGTAACACTGGCTCTGTCCTTTTGGTATGTCTCTATTTTTTTGTGTGTGTGTGATTCTGGAATTTTATGTTTTCATGTTTCTAAAAAGATATTTCAGGCTCATCTTTTATTTTTATTTTGTTTTTATGATGCAATCCCATAGGCTCTGGGATTTACCTTGCCCCCTTCCCAAATCCCCTGCTCCCCTGACTCATATCCCCTATGTTGTTATATCAATATAGCCCTTCATAAGCAGTTGTAAGTCCATCATTCTGCTGTGTTAGTGTGTCCTGACACTGCATGTATGGACAGTGGCAGACAGTCCAGCATCCTTTTGTCAAGATATATTTAACAGTTTCATTGGAATTCTGTGTTTGATTTGGAAGTAGAGACACATACTTCATTGTATCTTCACATTTGGTTATGATAGTTTCTATTAGTCACTATACATTTTCTTAAATGAAAAGCCATAAAACAAAATCAACAATAAAAATAAAGTTAAAAAATTTACAACACCATGGAGTTAAGTAACATGCTACTGAATGACTAATGTGTTGCTGAAGAAATGAAAAAGGAAAAAAACCTTTTTGGAGAAAAATCATGCTACTGTATGATTTGTGAGTCAGTGAAGAATTTAGTAAGAGAAAAACTTTTGAAGGAATGAAAATAAAAAACAAAAATATCAAAACCCACGTGTTGCATCAAAAACAGTATCAGATGGGCTATTAATCTTATATTTTGCCTGAAGGTTGCCTTATATCAGAGAGAACAAACAATCCTGTGAAGAAATAGGAAAAGGAAATAAACAAATTCAAATGGCTAATAGACGTATGAAAATGTGCTCAGACTCCCTAGGCGTCAAGGAGCTACACATGGTTCCCTCATCTTGTATTTGTTCCTACTAAGGTATTAGCTGTTATTACCTGTTTCCTCAGTGAGCCACGACAACTTTTTTCCATTTTTCCTTAAATTTTTTTTTTTTTTATTTGAAAGAGAGAGAGAGAGAGAGAGGGAGAGAGAGACAGAGAGAGAGAGAAGGCTAATTCATATTCTGAGTGCTTATGATAGCCAGATGCAGGCCAGGCCAAAGCCAGGGGTTGTAAACCCAGTTCACAGATTTATTTGGTGGCTCGGCATGATAGCCTGGTAGCTAAAGTCCTTGCCTTGGCGTGCGCCAGCTGCTGCAGCTGCTTGGGTAGCGAAATCAGTGGACAGATCTTCCTCTCTGTCTCTCCTCCTGTCCATATATCTGACTTTGAAAGTTGGAGTATGTATAAAAGAGAGAGAAAAAGATATGACTGATTTTCCATTTGCTACTCATTCCCAACATGGATGTTACAATCATCAGCGCTGGGACAGGCTGAAGTCAGGAGGCAGGAACTCCAGGTGTCAGGGCCCCAAGTACTAAAGCCATTTTCTGCTACCTTCTCAGGCCTATTACCCGGGAGCTGCCTTGGAAGTAGAGTAGCCAGGACTTTAACTGCAGCTCTGATATGGGATTCCAATAATACAAATCTCCCTGCCCCTCAGTGTCAATTTACATGTCCAGCTTAGATGACAGAGACCCAGGTCGTTGAGCTGTATTCTAGTGTGCAGATTAGCAGGAGGCTGGATCACAAGCAAAGTGTTTGGGGCATTACCCAGACATTTTTATCAGGGATACCAGCATTGCAAACAGTGCCCTGACTGCTACAACAAACTCCCACTCCCCACCCATTCTAGTAGGGAATTCAGTTTAGAAATCCAGGTCTGGATACTGGATCTTCTCACTGCTGCAGGAAGCGGGTAGAGGCATGTGATTGCTTCTCCACTCAGAAGACCTGGCTAGGAGGAGGAATAAGCCAACCAATCAAAATCTCTTTTTCTGTGACTTTTTTTTCCCTTAAAAAAAAAAAAAAAAGAGAAGCAATTGAATTCTTCCTGGCAAAAGAGAGTTTAAGTATAAAAAGGATTTGATTTTAGAGAAAATGCTACTTTATTTGAAGCTGGAATCAGAACCTGTGAGTAATGAATTTGGAAATATAGTTAAGGAGGTTTGTAAGCAAAATATTGAAGGTGCTGCTTGGTGTCTTGTTGTTTACAATGAAATATGAGAGAAGAAAGATTAGTTGAAAGAAGTCTTGTAAAAAAGGGAACCAAAATGCATGATTTCATTAATGTTTAGTCTATGTAGGTGGTAAAGAATGCTAACACAAAGAAGATTTTTTTTGTGGGGCTGGTGCCATGGCATAATAGGTTAAGCCTCCATCTGTGGTGCCAACATCCCATATGGGCATTAGTTCAAGTCCTGGCTGCTCTGCTTCTGAGCCGGCTCCCTGTTAATGTGCCTTGGAAAGCAGGAGAGGATGGCCTGAGTCCTTGGGCCCCAGTAACCGTGTAGGAGAGCTGGAAGAAGCTCCAAGTTCCTGGCTTTGAACCAGTTCAGCTCTGGCCATTGCAACCATGTGGGGAGTATGCAAGTATACTGCCCCTTAGCTGCATCAATAAGCACTATAGGTGAAAGGAGACTACTTTTGCAAAGGTTTCTGGACAGGTGAGGACTCTAGCTGCTAGGCTATTGCGCCGGGCCCATGCAGAGAGTTTATACAGTTGGTGGCTTCAGAGGAATTTGAAGTAGAAAGTGTCACCATTTAATGACTGATTATAATGGAGGTTAGCAAACTGGCCATTGGATCAAATCTAGCATATATCATTTTTAGTAAATGAAAATTTGTGACAAAATATATACACATGTATTCATTTAATATTTTCTGCAGATCCTTTCATGTGACAGTGGTAGAGCTGAGTGGTTGTGTCAGAGACCATTTGGCTCACAAAGCCTAAAACATGTCTGTGTAGAGAAATAAATATGCCAATTAATATTTTCTCTGGTAAAACTTATTACAGAAAATTTTGCTGACAATTTTAGGAGATATCTTTTTTTTCCTGAAAACTAACACATAGGCTCCGTTTAAGAATAACTCTTGGGTGACGATTTACAGTGTATTCTCTGCTGCATTTCATCTCTTTGTAGGAGTAGGTTCTGGGTGCTTTGTGTTGTGAGTCACGGAGCCTCACTTCATCTGGTGACTGCAAGTGACATTGCAGCAAGCAGCTGTTTAACATGGCTGTTGTCATTGGGGCAGCCACAAAATGTGGAGACATAAGTACAGATTAACACACACGTGTGTGTGTGTGTGTGTGTGTGTGTGTGTGTGTTTTGGATAAACCAGTATTGATCATAGCCAAGTAAAAGCCTTTTTTTTTTTTTTTTTTTAGATTTATTTTATTTTCATTACAAAGTCAGATATACTGAGAGGAGGAGAGATAGAGAGGAAGTGGAGCTGCCGGGATTAGAACCAGCAGCCATATGGGATCAAGGCAAGGACCTTAGGCACTAGACCACGCCGCCAAGCCCAAGCCTTTCTTTATTCAGTGTATTACATGTTATAAGAAACAACTATTTGCTTTATTCTTTCTTCTAATTTATTTTCAGTTATGAATGTTTATTGAAGTAATTATTTTTTAAGGAGTGTCTTGTTTAGATGGAGCAAACTAGTTTAGTTGATTAAAAGAAAGTGCTTTCATCACTAACTAACTAATTTTAAAGGTGTCACTTTAAAATGTTTCCACTAATGTTAGCATGGTACTGAATTTGTTTAGATTCATTTAAGAATCCTTGGTTGAACTTCATTTTGTTATGACTGATTTTGGTCACTGTTTTAACACAAGGGCACTTAACATTCCCATTGCCTTTGTCATGTTCCTATCTTTACAAACAAGAAACAACATTCATGGTCTTTTAGATTTTTTTCAGTAACCTACTACTAGTGTTCTTTCTTTTATTTATTTTTAATGTTCTTATTCTGGGTTCTCGACAGTTTAGGTGGCCCCAGGTTTATTTTGTCTTAATGTCTTTTTTAATAGGGATTGTTTTCTTATGATCCTCTTAGAAAATACGCCTCATATCCTAGGAGTCAACAAATATTGGGGTTGAAAGCCCTATTTCTGGGGATTGCCTTCAAGGCTTGCTGGGCTGGATGAAGTGTTAACTTGCTGTTTGGGCAGAATCTAGAAGTCAGATTCTTTTTTTTTTTTTTTAAAGATTTATATATTTTTATTAAAAAGTCATATATACAGAGAGGAGGAGAGACAGAGAGGAAGATCTTCTGTCTGGCTGGAGCTGAGCTAATCTGAAACCAGGACCCCAGAGCCTCTTCAGGGTCTCCCACGTGGTGCAGGATCCCAAGGCTTTGGGCCATCTTCGACTGCTGTTCCATGCAACAAGCAGGGAACTGGATGGCAATTGGGTCCGCCGGGATTTGAACTGGCGACCACATGGGATCCTGGTGTGTTCAAGGTGAGGACTTTAATCGCTATGCTATATTGCCAGGCCCTAGAAGTCAGATTCTAAGGCTTGAATTGAATGACAATCAGTTGTAGAGGAGTCCCTGATTCTGCGAGTGAGGAGAAAAATACTGGGACACTAGGAACTGGCTGGGATGTCAGGTGGAGATGTCAGCCGAGAAGCTGAGCTAAACGCAGGAAGAATGAGAAGGTTGAAGTAGTGTGCAAGACTGGGAAGACCAAAGCAGTATGGTACCAAAGTCCTAAAGGCTGGGCCCATCTTAGGTTGTTGGACCCCTTCTAATATAAATCCAGAGCTGTGCCTTGACCCAGAGGCAGATATTTCATGGAGCAAAGTTACCAGTTATTTACAAACTTCTAGTCCTTAACATTCTATTTTGTTTTCTTAAGAATAGGCTGGCAAATCTCCCTGTTCAGAAGGATCCTGAAAATCTTATGGATTTTAGTAAGCCAACTGTATTTCATTATTAGTTTTTCAGTATCTTAGTATAGTATGTGCAGAGTTAATTTGCTTCTTTGTGGTGCCCTATTGTCATGCCTTATCCAATGATCTGTACTCTTCATTTTCTCAGTCTCTTCAGCCTTTGACACATCTGGTTATTCTTAAGAAATCTTTGCCCAAGTTAATGTCACAAAGATTTTCTAATATTCTTGTAGGTGTTTTACTGTTACATGTTTTGTATTGGCTTGATTGACCAGTTACTTTAGCACAATATATATTTTTTAAGATTTATTTTTATTTTTTGAAGGAATTACAGAGCATGTGAGAGTGAGCAATAGATCTTTCATCCACTGGTTCACTTCCCAAATGGCCACAATGGTCAGGGTTGAACCAGGCTGAAGCCAGGAGCCTGAAACCTCTTCCTGGTCTCCCAGATGGGTACAGACACCAAGCACTTGAACCATGTGGTGCTGCTTTCCTAAGTGCATTAACAGGGAGCTAGATTGGAAGTAGAACAGCTGAGACTTGAACTAAGCCCCATCTGGGTTGCTGGCACCGCAGGCTGCAGCTTTACTTGGCACACTACAGTGTCAGCCCCTTTAGCGCAATTTAGATAGTCCTTTATTTCATTGTCTTTTCAATTTTGCCAAATAGCAGTTGATTGTAATTGCATGGGTTTATTTTTGGTCTCTGTATTTTCACTTCATTTGCATTTGTCCTTTCACTGATATTGCCCTGTCTTGTTTACTGTTGCTTTTTAGTATTTCTTAAAATTAATTTGGATGACTCTTCCAGTTTTGTATTAATTAAAAAAAAAACTTTTGCTGATTCTTTTTTTTTTTTTTTTGCATTTTAGTTGCATTCTAGAACCATCCTGTCCATATCCATAAAGAATCCAGTTGGAATTATGACTGATTATTTTGAAACTAAAGACCACCTTGGAGAAAATAATTTTAGTAATATTGGGTCTTTTAGCCCATAGTACACTTTCTCACTGAAGTTTTTTGTTTCTTTTATTTTGATTTTATGGATTTTGACATAGATGCTATGCTTAAATAGATTTACACCTAAGCATTTTGGTTTTTGAGCTGTTACAAATGACACTTCTAAATTTTTGTTTGTTTGTTTCTCATTTTGCTTTCAGGTATATAGAAGCACTGTTTGTTGTTGACCTTGTACCATGCAACCTTCTATACTCATTTATCAATTCTAGGAATTTTTTTTAAAGGTTCCTTGGCATTTTTTTTTTTACTAAATTTATTTATTTTTATTAGAAAGTTAGAAATACAGATTGGAAGGTCTTCTGTCTGCTGGTTCACTCCCCAGGTGACTGCAGTGGCCAGAGCTGAGCCGATCTGAAGCCAGGAGCCAGGAGCTTCTTCTGGGTCTCCCATGTGGGTACAGGGTCCCAAGGGTTTGGGCCAGCTTCTACTGCTTTCCCAGGCCAAATGCAGGGAGCTGGATGGGAAATGGGGCCGCTGAGATTAGAACTGGCACCTATATGGGATCCCAGTGCATGCGAGGCGAGGATTTAACTGCTAGGCTGCTGTGCTGGGCTGAGTCATAGTTTCTTAGAATGAATGTTTTATTTTTTCCCATATAAGCTTAATGCCTTTTAATTTCTTTTTCTTGCCTAATTGTACTAAAACTTTTTTCTTATAAGTAAAAAGTTATTTTTTAAAAAATGTTCTTTTTTTATTGAAAAGGCAGGTTTACAGAGAGAAAGAGAGACAGAAAGATCTTCCGTATACTGGTTCATTCCCCAAGTTTTCAGTGACTGGTGCTGAACTGATCTGAAGCCAGGAGCTAGGAGCTAAGAACTTCTTCTGGATCTCCCACATGGGGTGCTGGGTCACAAGGTTTTAGTGTATCCTCTGCTACTTTCCCAGGCCCTAGGTGGGGAGCTTGAAGGGAAGTGGAACAACTGGAATACGAGCTGGCACCCATATGGGATGCTGGCACGTGTGATGTGAGGATTTAGCCACTGAGCAATTGTGCTGTGCTCATCCCCCAAAAAGTTTTAATTGGCTGGCCAAGAGATCCATTGTGAAAGAACCGGAGCTGCAGTCTGAGCGGTATTCTCAATACCCTCTCAGCCAGCACCGGAGATACTTACTAGAGGGGCTGTGTTTACATTCACAGCAGGGCCAGACCTAGGATGCCCAGTGTAACCTGGGAGTCAGGAACTATCCTCTCTAAGTCCGCCTATTGACTTTGCAGGGTTAGTAAGAAAGAATGGCTCTTAAAAATAGCACAGAATCACAGAACCCGTAAGGAGGAAGCTGCAGCCTGTGGTCCCAATTCATTATGTGAGCAGTGAAACAGATGAATTCTCCTTGGAGAGATCCTAAACAACTCCAGGTTAACTCTGAATCTGACCTCCCATAACATCCAAACCTAGTTTTGTTCTTTTTCTTCAAGATTGTTTTGGCTAATTTAGGGTCCTTTGTTTTTTTTTTAAAGGCTTTTAATGTTATTTTTGTAGTTATGAGAAGAATGTAATTATTATTTTGATGAGAATTATATTGAACATAAATTGCTTGAGATATTATAGACATTTGGTATTCTCTCAATTCATGATCATGGGAGATTTTTTTTTTTCATTTTTCTTTTTCGATTTCTTTTAGTCGTGTTTTATAATTTTCATCGTATAGGTCGTTTAATATTTTTCCAAGTTTATACATATTTTTTTGTAACGTTTACTCCCCAAAGATTTATTTGAGAAGCAAATTTACTGGAAGAGAGGAAGACAGAAAGAGGAGAGCATTACCCATCTTCCCATTTGCTGGTTCATTTTCCAAATGGATGCTCGGGAAGGTACTGGGCCAGGATGAAACTAGGAAGTTGGGACTTTGTCTGCTTCTTCTATGACAGTGGCAGGTACTCCAGTGTTCATCTGCTGCTTTCCCAGGCACGTTAGCAGGCAGCTGGATCAGAATTGGAGCAGTTAGGACCGTGTGGCAGCTTTACAGACTATGCTACACTTTGGTCACATTTTGTAGCTTTGTGTATGGGATTGCTCTTGCATATAGTTTTTTTCCTTTAGTTTATTACTAGTGTTTAAAAATTTTACTGGTTTTTATATATTTTGTTTTTACAACTTAACTAAATGTATCTACCAGTTCAAGTAGTCTTTTGAAGGAATCTACATCTGTCTGTATGAAACAAATATCTGCAGAGATAATTTGATTTTTTTTTTCATTTTTGTATGCATTTTATTTCTTTCTCTTGCCTATATGGCTCAGCTAAAACTGTTAGTCCTGTACTGAGTAAAAGCTTTGAGAATGGATGTCTTTGTCTTATTTCAGGTCTTAACGTAAATGTATTCAGCTTTTCCTTGTTCATTGTGCTGTTGGCTGTGGGTTTGTTATGCTTGGATTTATTATGTTGAGATATGTTCCTGCTATATATTTTTTTTCCTTAATGGATGTACATGGTCTGATTTTTATTGTTAAACTGGACTTTTACTCTTGGATCAAACTCCTTTTGGTTGCTATATTATTCTTTTTTTATGGTATGTTATATTTTGTGAAGACTTAGCTTTTATGTTGATAAGCATTGGTTTATGGCTTTTTAAGGTTATCTTGTGTTTGATAATGCTATCAGAATCATGCTAGTCTCATAAAATGAATCGGAAACTATACCAACCAGACTCTTCTATTTTTGGAAAGTATTATGAAAAGGTGTTGTTATGTCTTTAAATGTTTGGTAGAATTTGCCAGTATAGCCATCTGGGCCTGAAATTTTCTGTTTTCTATTTTTGAAAGCTTTTAAATATGAGTTCAGTATATTTAATGGATGTAAGACCATTCAAGTTCTTTCTTCTTGTGACAGTTATGATCATTTGTAACATCTTTTGAACATGTCCTTTTCTGGTTATCAAATTTAGGTGTATAGTTATTAGCAGTGTTTTTTTTTTTTAGTCAGTAGTGATACACTGCCTGTTTTTCCTTGATATTGATATTTTGTATCTTGCTTTGCTTTTCTTTCATTGATCTAGTGAAAAGTTTGCCAATTTGGTTCATTGTTTTAGAAGAATAAACTTTTTTTATCATTAGTTTTCTTTCTTTTTTCTTTGTAATAATGATTTCAGCTCTTCCCCCTTAGATTTGTTTCTCCTTGCTTTCTTTGCCTAAACTTTTTGAAATGGATACTTAATTACTTGGAAACCTGTATTTACTGATTGAAGTGTGTAGTGTTATACTATTTACTCCAATATCCTTAGCTGCATCTCACAAGCTTTTTGATGTTTTAGTTTCTTTTTCTAATTTAATTTTTATTTATTTATTTTTAAATGGAAAGTCAGATTTACAGAGAGAAGGAGAGACAGAGAGAAAGATCTTCATCTGCTGGTACACTCCCAAAGTGGCCACAATGCCGGAGCTGAGCCAGTCCAAAGCCAGGAGTCTGCAGTTTCTTTTGGGTATCCCATATAGGTGCAGGATCTCAAAGCTTTGGGCAATCCTCTGCTGCTTTCCCAGGCTAAAAGTAGGGAGCCTGATGGGAAGTAGAGCAGCCAGGACATGAGCTGACACCCATATGGGATGCTGGCACGTGTGAGGAGAGGATCTAACCACTGAGCCTTGTAGTTTCATTTTTATCGGATTGTCTTGAGCTTGTGTTTTTGAACCATTGATGAAGTAGTGGTATGATATTTATATCCAGAATGTGCAAATTTGTCTGCTTTCTTTTTGTAATTAAGTTCTGGTTTAATTCTTTCAGGGTCTGGGAACATATTTTGAGCATTTTTAATTAATTCCTTTACATGTACTGAACTTTTTGTCACCTAGAACATTATGTCTCTTGGGGCCGGAACTGTGGCACAACAGTTGGAGACGCTGTCTGTGAAGTTGACATCCAGTGTGGAATCCAGTTGATGTTCTGAATGTTTTCTATCTGATCTGGTTCACTCCTAGTGTGTCTGGGAAAGTGGCAGAGGACGCCCCAAGTCCTTGGGTTCTTGTAGCTGTTGGAGACCTGGAGGACACCTGGCTTTGGCTTGGTTCTGGCTGTTGTGGCCATTTGGGGAGTAAACCTGAGGAAGAAGGAACTCCTTTTGTTTTTTCTTCTTCTCTGTAGCCTTCCTTTCAAATAAATTATTACATCTTTTTTTTTAAAGATTTATTTATTTTTATTACAAAGTCAGATATACAGGGAGGAGGAGAGACAGAGAGAGGAAGATCTTCCGTCCGATGATTCACTCCCCAAGTGAGCGCAACGGCCGGTGCTGTGCCGGTCCGAAGCCGGGAACCTCTTCTGGGTCTCCCACGTGGGTGCAGGGTCCCAAAGCATTGGGCTGTCCTCGACTGCTTTCCCAGGCCACAGGCAGGGAGCTATATGGGAAGTGGAGCTGCTGGGATTAGAACCGGCGTCCATATGGGATCCCGGCCACGCTGCCAGGCCCCTAAATTATTACATCTTAAAAAGAAAAGCGGGGTCCTGGTACGATAGCGCTGTGGCTAAAGTCTTCACCTTGCATGCACAGGGGTCCCATCTGGGCACTGGTTCTTTATTTTATTTTATTTTATTTTTTGGTGATCATTATGTGGTTGATCAGGGTGGGAAGGATCGAAGGTTAGGGAAAAGTGGGTGAAATCATTGTTTCAGAATTTTCTGTTTCTTCTTCTTGTCTCTGGGGGAAGGGGAGAGAGAAAGAGAGAAGTCACACCCAGCCTCCCAAATGTCTCAGTACCCAGTGATGGGGAACCACCACTTGATATCAACCCAGGGTCCTGGTGTGGTACATGTTCTGAGGGTTTTGCCTAGGTGGTTTTGATAGATCAGAAATGCTGTTGATTTTGCTGATCCAAGGGTGGGGCAAGCCTCCCAATGTCCATTGGCTGTCATATTTGACCTCAAGTCACCATTCACCCAGATCTTTGCTGTCATTGTTTGGTTAGGGTAGTTATCTAATCTGTTTAGTTCTCCTTCCTCTGCTGTGGTAGCCAGTGAGCTGTCATATTCTCCATTAGGTCAGTGCATCAGGGTCTGTAATCACTGCTCTGTCTTTTACACTTGTAGGCAGGCTCCAGGACCCAGAGCAGGTGACCTGACCCCTGCCGGATCTCCTGCCCTCAGTGTTCACATATTCAGCACTTACCTCATGGGTGGGTCTAAGAACTCAGGCCAGGAGACCTGGTGCTAGTTACACTTCCCATCCAACTCCCTGCTTGTGGTCTGGGAAAGCAGTGGAGGAAGGCCCAAAGCCTTGAAACCCAGTACTTGTGTGGGAGACCTGGAGCAGGCTTTAGGCTCCTGGCTTTTGGATCGTTTCAGTTTTGGCTTTTGTGGCCACTTGACTACTGAAGTAGTGGATGGAAGATATTTCTTTCTGTCTCTCCTTTTCTCTGTAAATCTGACTTTCCAATAAAAATAAATGAATCTTTTAAAAAAATGACCTATCTTGCTAGTATTCTGCTTCTACTAATAAAGAATGCATTTTGTGCAATTGCTAAATGAAATATATTTGCCAGTTTAGTTGCTCAGTATAGTTATACATGCTTTCTTTATCTTTGTTGATTTTTTGGTTACTTGTGTTTTCCATTGTTGAAAGAGCACATGAACACCAATTATATCTTTGTATGTGTTCATATATAAATGTTCATATATACATATATACACACATTTTTATATGTAAATTTATTTTTATTGGGAAGTCAGACTAACAAAGAGCAGGTGAGAGAGAGAGAGATCTTTCATCTACTGGTCCTCCCACCAAGTGGCCGCAACAGTTGGAGCTGAGCTGACCTCAATCCAGGAGCTTTTTCCAGGTCTTCTATGTGGGTGCAGGGTCCCAAGGCTTTGGTCAGTCCTTGGGTGCCTTCCCAGGAGTTTGATGGGAAGTTGAGCAGCTGGGACACTAGCCCACACCCATATGGAATCCCAGCGGATGCAATATGAGGATTTAGCCACTAGGCTACCACACTAGTCCCAGATATATTCAGTTTTACTTGGACGTTCTAAGGCCCTTTTCTCATAATTTTCTACCTCTTCCATCCACCATTCACAAATGTTTTAGTAGTTGCTTATATATTCTGTTCTGAGTTTTTTTTGTTGTTGTTGAAATCAGTTGGAGGAATAGGGTGGAGTGTGTGTGTGAATTGCATCTTGAGTACAAGTGGAATTTTCCAAAACTTTTGGAAATTTTGACTCATTCTGTGGTTGGAAGCAGAATTTCGGTACTCATAATCAGGTGCATGTCGCAAATTTGGGGTCTGTTTGATCTGTAAGTAATAAGAGTGCTGGAAAGGCTGGGAGCTACACACAAGATGGCTATGCAGGAACAGTTCTAACTATGGTGTGGGGCTGGTTTGCTGATGATATTGTGATGGCCACAATTGAATGCCATGGTCGAGACCACTGCCACTTTCAAGCATCATGAGTTGCAGTACTGCTGCACACAGCTCGTGTAAACTGATGGCTAAAGCTAGATTACATGGCAGTGTTGTATCTGAAGACAGTCTCTGTCTTCCATAAGGCTCAGTTTTTTGACGGAATTCTCTAACAGAAGGGATTTATGTTTTTCATGGCTAGAAAAGAATACGTGTAATTATGTTGTCCCCTTGCTCACAGGTAGTACATTTTAAAAAAAAATCTTAGCTTTAATTTTTTTTTTTTGTTTTCAGATTTATTTGAAAAGCAGAGAGAGGGAGGGGGGGAGGGAGAGAGAGAGAGAAGTATTTGCATCTGTTGGCATGTTCTGTATGGTAGTAGTTTGCTTTCAAGGTTCTAATTCTAGGCAACAGTAGCACTGTTTTGATACCCTTATTCCGTATTTAGCCAGCAGAAGTTCCTTCTCTCTGGGCTTTATCCTTTTAACATGTGCCAATAATTTTCATAGTACTTTTTTACTTTTTAGCGCAATAAAAAGTTTCATATTTATCTTGCTTTTTTTCCTACTATCTGGAAAGTTCCTCAAGGAGTCCTAGTTTCTTTTAGTTAGGAGTGATAATTGGGAAGTAGATTTTCTATGCTTCTTTTGCAGGAATGTACTGTTTATAGACATTCTCAGCATGTGAGAAAATTTGTGTACTCAAACACAGACACCTGTTTTATATCTACCCAATAAAATTCATGAGTTCTAAAATGATTTAAATGTAACTTAACATGGCCATTGTGGAAAATAGTATGGAGGTTTTTCAAAAAACTGGAAACAGGAGTAGCCTGTGATCTATTAGCACTACTACTGGGTGTATAACTAAAGGAAAGGAAATCAGTGCGCTGAAAAAATATCACTCACTTCTGTGTTTAGTGTAGCACTATCACAATAACCAAGATACAGAATCAACCCTAATGTCCATAAGCAGAAAAATGAGTAAAGGAGAAGTGTGCAGTGTTTGGATAATGGAATATTACTTCACAATAATAAAAATGGAATTCTATTGTTTGCATCAACTTGGATAGGCTGGAGGATATTATGTTAAGTGAAATAAAAAAGGCACAGAAAGACAAATGCCACATGTTTTCCCCTATATGTGGAATTTAAAAAAGCTGATCTCATAGAAGTCAGGAGTAAAGTAGTAGCTACCAGAGGTGAGGAAGGGTATTGGAGATGGAGATGGGTAATGAGTACAGGGACGTAGTACCTCTTTGTCCCTAAAGCTGGGTCCCACTCTTTGTGATTGGATCCCCTGGTGGAATAACTTCTAATGTTCAACCGTTCGTTGTATATTTCAAAATAACCGGTAGAAGTGATTTTGTATGTTGCTAATGCAAGGAAATGATAGATGTTTGAGGTTCCAGTTTTACCAAGTACCCTCATCTGGTTTTTAAGCAATGTATACCGATATTAAAATCTGACACTCTGCCTCCATAAATGTGAACAGATATTGCATACGAATACAAAAAGCAAATACTTCTTAAAACAATCACCAGTTCATATTGATATTTCTAATTTCAAACACCAGAGTTCATTTCTCTTTTCCTTTTCTAGTTTTGTCACTTTCCTCTAACAGTGAGAAACTTGACTCCCGTTATCTTAACATATTTCCTCATTGGCCGAATTCTTCATTATATTGAAAGCAGTTTCAGGATTGGCAATGCATACCACTGCAAAAAAAGAAACAAATGTATTAACCAGAATTCAGTGTTTTTAATGATCTTTTTGATCTTAGACAAAGAGTATATTAATTGATTAACCCAAATTCATGACTTAAGACAAGAGAAATGTATTTTTTTATTTTTCTGGAGGCCAGAAGTGGAAAGTTGAGGTGTTGGCAGGATTTTGCTTCCTCCAGTAGGAGGATCTTGCCTCTTGAGCTACTGGTGAGTTATGTGTTTCTTGGTTTATGATGGTGTCATTTCAGTCTCTGCCTCCATCTTTACATAGCCTTCTTTTTGTCTATCTTCTATGCTTCTAAAAGATTCTCTCTCTTTTTTTTTTTTAAGATTCTTGTTTTTTTTAATTGGAAAGGTAGATATACGGCAAGACGGAGATTAAGAGAGATCTTCCATCTGCTGGTTCAATCCCAAAGGCCACAATGACTGGAGCTGCCCCAATCCAAAGCCAGGAGCCTGGAGCTTCTTCCTGGTCTCCCATGGGGGTGCAGGGTCCCAAGGGTTTGCGCCATCCTTTTATGCTTTCCCAGGCCATCCTCTACTGCTTTCCTGGGCTACAAGCAAGGAGCTGGATGAAAGTGGAGCAGGCTGGGACATGAATCGGCATCCATATGGGATCCCGGCTCATGCGGGGTGAGGATTTAGCCACTAGGATATCGTGCTGTGTCCACGTGTTTATTCTTACAGATGCATTGTTGATTGAAGATTGTTTGTACAGTATCAGATATTACAACTCCTTGTTCCCTAATCTTTGTTTCTCCCCACTTCCACCTCTACCCCAAACTCTAGCCTTCACCTAGCTATCTCTAAGTACTTTCTGTTCATCTTGCTTTTCATTGAGGGAGAGTCAGGATCTTTTAAGAAAGGCTTGTCTTTCATGGTAATTTTTTTTTTTATTTCTGGTTTTTTCTTAAGGAGTGCATATCATATTTTACTCAGTTTCCAACTTATTAAGCACCTGTTTTGTATAAGCACCGTGTTAATTTCTATGAATTGGTACTCAAGTGAATTAAAATAAGTAAGGTATATTATCAGATACATTTGGAATCAAGTGACTGTAGTTTGTAACTAAAACGGTGTGTATTTTAGAAGAGTGTAAAGTTTTAAGCGTATGTCACTTTCTAGTCAGTTTTTTATCATACCTTTTAAAAACATCTTTTCTTTTATATTTTTAAGGGTCACACAGCAATGCTTCATACTGGCTCATGGCATCCTAAAATAAAGGGAGAATTTATGACTTGCTCAAATGATGCGTGAGTATTACTGACAGTTTATCCAACATACTCATAACTTTAGGGTTTTTTACAAGAAATATTTGTATAGCAAATCTTGGAAATAAAGTAGGAGTCCTAATGTTTATATATTTTTATTCTATGCTTTGATTTTAGCTCACAGTGTAAGGTTTGATTTGATAAATATGGACACTCTAAAAATGGTAATGAATGAATCATCTGATGAATGAATCACATTCTTACATTATTCGAGTGATGTTTTTTCATTGCTTACCCAGTAATTTGTATCTCAAGCCTGGCTCAGATCTGTTAGGACTGCTTCTGCCTCTATAGCAAGTAAACTTAACATATTCACATCTTCAGCTTAATGAGTTTTTTGATGCTTATGATTTTTATGATTCTTTGCTACGGCATTTCAGACTTGAGTGTGTGTTGACCTGAAGTGTTTTGAAGCCCAAATCCCGGTATTTGAGGAAGGAATTGTATGGGTATATTTAGAAGTTAAGATGATTTTGAAACTGCAAGGCTGACCTCTACTCCATGACAGCTGGGCTTTTCAGAAGAGGCAGAGGCATGTATATCAAAGGTAGAGACATGAGGACTGAGCAACAAGGTGGCCATCTTCAAGTTAAGTAGAGAGGACCTTAGTAGAAACCAATCCTGCTGATGTTGAGCTAGAGCTTATAGCCTCCAAAGCTAAAAAAAAAATGAATTGCTCTTGTTCAGATCACCCAGTCTATGTTACTTTGCTATGTCAGAATGTATTAGCCAGCTTTTTGTTGCTGTAAAATATGTGAGAGGAGCTTCTTGGGAAGGCCTTCAGTTGGAGGCTCACGGTCCAAGGTTAGATAGCTCTGTTACTCTGGCATTTGACAGAGGCTGGCAATAGTGAGGTGGATTTGGAGAAATAATCATAGCAGGCTGGTCTCCCTTCATAATGCCTTCATGATTAAGTTACAGTGTGCCACCCTCTAAGAATCTAATCCAATCCAAACAATACCCTATTTCCAGATGCCACAATTGAATCATTCCTCCACCATAATCCACCAACTGTCAGCATTAATCCATTAATCATTAGCATGAGACTTTGGGGTTCAAACATTCATATGACTTTGGGGAGTCCTACAATGATCAGGATTCTTTGCTGTTGAGATCTGTTCCTATTCTGCCTTTTATCCCCTCAGCTAGTCTACCTGCTGCAGAGATACATTATTAATTCACTCATTCTAGACCAGTTTCTTTTTTTTTTAACATATTTTTATTGCATTTCATTTTTTTAAATTAATTACATTGCATTATGTGATACATTTTTTATGCACTGGGATTCCCTCCGCCCCTCCCCACACCCTCCCCCGACGGATTGCTCCACCTTGTTGCATTTCCATAGTTCAAATTCAGTTGATATTCTTTCATTGGAGGTATTTACCAAGCATAAAGTCCAGCATCTTATTGTCCTGATAAGTTCAATGGTTTCTTGGTGAGACCATCTCTGGTCTGAAGGTAGAGCCGGCAGAGTATCATCCCAATCAATTAAAAGCCCCAACATAATATTTCCAACCATTTACAACATTGTGGCATTAATTGACATGGTATTGATTAACCAATATGTTAATAGGAAAATGCAGGTTCTCAACCACAACCTGTGACTTCTTCATAGACATTTCAATTTTGGTTTACATTCAACCGTGTTCTATACACCTTAAAATGGCTTAGATTGCTATTCAGCTGTCTCATGCCTATTTTAATTTTAGTATTTAGCAGTTTATAGCATTGAGGCACGTTTTCGCTGAACCTGGCTGTTTTTCAGGTGGTCTAACTCTATAATTCTAACAGGATATATGTCAACAGTTTAGATGAGCATGTTTAGGAGGGGTGTGCAGAGAAATCTTCCATACCCCAGTGAGGAGTAACTAATCTTTGTGTCCCATCCAGTGAGTTATAAGTGCATCCCCGCTGACCGTTTCCTGTCTGGTTCTAAGCTTTCCTTGTTGTTCTCTATCTATTCTAGTTTTGTTTGCTTGTTTGTTTGTTTTGAGGGGTTTCTGGAGCGCTCCTGATGGTTATTACGAGAGGGGGTGGGGACCCAAAGTTGGAAGCAGACAAGGAGCAGAGAAACCTCCTCTCCCTAGTTCCGAAGGAAGTTTACTGTTCTTCTGTTTCTGCTGACCGCTCAGGGATCCTGGTTGTCATTCCGATGACCTTGGATCCTGCAAGGCAGGATTTGGGCTTCTTCCATCCCATGTGGTAGATCCAATTGGGAGTGGGTGACCTCAGAGTTCTTGTTCTCCGAAGGCACTCCATTTCCCCGTGCTAGACCAGTTTCTTCCCAGTGAAGAGAAATATTAGAACACGATAATGATGTAAGGCAGCTAGAATTAATTTTCTTCCCCAGATCATCGTTGTCCTGAGGGCCACAAAATCTGGCTTATTTTCCATGATTAATTTACATGGAAAGAAGATCTGCCACACATTTTTTTCTGGCATTGTTAGAGATTTCAGTTGAAAAGCCTCATGATTTGTCACCTACCCAATGTTTTATTATGAAAAATGAATTGTGGTTATCATTTTCTTGACTAGTTTTTATCAAGTTGCTGGCAGATTTCAAAAGATTGAAATGATTTTATTTTATTAAAAATTTAGATGTAAGCCTACATGAATATTAAGATTTAAGACTGTAACTGATGAATAACTCATAGTTGATCATATTCTACAGCCTCAGGATAAAGCACAGTAAAATGTTTTAAAGTCTCAGGACCTAGAGCAAATAACGTTTATTGAGTGACTAGAAGAATGCTTGATGTTTGGTTATAAATTTGTGGATTTTCCTATCTTTTTACAATTAGGAATTTTTTTGATGTATCACAAGAATATTTGTTGTAAATCTTAAAATGTGGAACTATCCGTCAATGTAAAGTTCATCTATTTTCTACTCATTTTTATATAATCCCAAAACGTCAGATTTTAACATCACCTTACGTAATTTTTATACAACCTTTTATGTAATTTAAGTTGTATTTTCTTTTCAAAAAGGTTTTATTTATTTGAGAGGCAGACAGAGGGATGGAGGTAGAGAAAGAGGGCGAGAGAGAGAAAGTTAGAGAATGTTCTTCCTCTTGGTGGTTTGCTTCTCAAATGATCACAGTAACAGGGTTGGAGCCAGAGATGAAGCCAAGAGCTGGAACTCAATCCGGGTCTTCCATATGGGTTACAGGGATCCAAGCACTTGAGCCACCACCTCTGTTCCCAAGGTGTGCATAGGCAGGAAGCTGTATTCACAAGGGGAGCAAACACTCAATACCCAGGGTCTCTTGATTTGGATGCAGCTGTCCCAAGTGGTGTTTTGACTGCTGTACCAAGCACCACCTACAAGTTGTGCATTCAAAAATAGCTTCCATCTGCACTTGAATGGAAAAGTGCATCATGATGCCTTTTGTAATGATGGCGTATCTGATAGGGAAGCGACCACACAAGGGAAAAGGGTTGCCTTTTGAAGTGATGGAAATGTTTTCACATTTTTATGCATAAACATTTGTAGTAACTAATGTAGTTATAATTTAAATAAAGTTTGTAGCCTTTGATAAATAATATTAGCATAAAACTGAACCAGTTTATATGAGAGCAAAAGATGTTGGCCTTACAGAGTTTGCTGTTTCTTGATGTCCCAGTTGGAGCCATACTCATATTGTAGAGTAATAGTAAGAAGGAAAGGAAACCTTTAGTTTGGCTGGATTTGAATTTAATTGGGAAGAATGTACAGTTAAGGAAAAATACATTGTGCTGTTTGTCAGTGCAATTCAAAAATATTACCCCTGTGCATACATCAAACTCTGTAATCTAAATAAAAGAATAAAAGTTGTAAACCAATTTATAACCTTGACAGTCAGCTCTTTTAAGAATCCCTTCTTGGTATGTACTTTTTTTTTGTGTGTGCTGCTTCATGGAAGAGTGCTTTTGTGTCATTAGTAACTGAGCTAGTGAAATAGCTTAGCTGGCAGGCATATTTTGCTGCAAAAGTCATTCCCTTTTGATCTTCAGATGAGCTATAGTCATTTATCTAGAGACTGTTATCTTGATGAAAGAAGAAACTTGAGTAGATTTGTTTCATTGAACATCAACTTGATGTGTGAAATTACTTATGTTGTCTGTATTTACAATGTTAATTCCCAGGAAAACAGGTGTCTTTATATTATGTGGCCCCCTTGAATTTAACTACACCTTCCCCTTTTTCAAATGGATCCATCAAGATGTTAAAATATTCGATTATTTAGTGTCATTTTGTGTTTTGAAAAGTTGTTAAAAGTTTATGTTTATTTAGGTCAAAGTAGTAATGCTTCCAGTGATAAAACAGTTTATAGGTAGAAGATTTAAATATGTTCAGCATATATCCTCTTGCATTTTGTTTTTATGAGTTCTTAGTATAATTAATATGCTAGTATTACTTGCCTTTTACAATAACTTTATTGTGATATAATTCACATGCTACAACACTTACTCTTTTAATGTGTGTAACTCAGTGGTTTTAGTATGCTCCCGGTTTTAGAACATTTCCATCACTCCAAAAGGCAACCTCTTCCCTTGTGTGGTCGCTTCCTTATTTCTCTTCCGCTATGACCCATGAGAACCACTAATTTACTTCTCATTACTTTAGGAATTTTTAAATGATGCACTGAAGGAGAAATAGATAGTAATTTGACAATACAATTTCTTCATGTTAATGATTTATGTAATTACATTCTAGTTGCATTAAATATTTATAATATTTAATCTGCTGCTAAGGTTCTGCTTTCCTCCTGCTATAAACAACAGATTGTCATCACTATGTACTTTAACTTGGCATAGTGGTGTATCACTTATTATTTAGTGCTGTTTAGTATGATTTTGTTGAATCTACTTCGTTTTAGTTTTGAAACTTTGAGGTGAGGATTTCTTTCCTTTAATATCATCTATAGGGATAAATGCAATGACTTTTTTTTTTTTGGTTACTTGGAGTACACTTAATGATACAAATAAATATTTTGATGGTAGTTATAATAGAGGTAATGATTAAAAATCTTTAAAGTAAACTTTACATTTTTTCTTAGTTTTAAAATTTCTCTGCACACAAGAAATTGACATTCTTTACAGATCATGTTTATTTGCCCACCAGAGTAGATCGTTGCTAATTGTGCAGTTTGGGAACCTGATTGTTTGAATGACTAGCGGATTAAGAATCACAACTATGTACTTGTAATAGAAGGGTAAAACTAATTTTGTGCAGCTGAAAATGAGAAAGAAAGTTTGGTAGTTATACCAAAGATTCTGTTAGTGTGGAGATCTGCTTTACAGTTCACTTAGAATTCAGTTTAGCTGGGGACGGTCAGAGTCATCCTAAAACTGTTGTGTAAAACTGTGTTAACATGTCTGTGGAATGAAGAAGCTGTTGAAAAATTGACTATATAAAAATTCCAGGAGAAAGACATGCTTAAAGAACATCACTGTAAGGCTTCTCTGCTTCTTCTTGGGATCTCCAGAAATTAACCATAGCAGTTGTTAATGTGATTATTCCTGTAGTTGAGATGCCTTCTCCCATTATTTCTCTGGTTATAATGGAGTATCCCTTCAACAGTCAAGATGCTGGAAGAACTCATAGGTTGAACATGTGTTTCATTCCTTAATTCGTACCTGAGATTACTTCTCTGAATTTAAAACTTAAAACATTCATTTGAATCTTAAATAACAAACGAGAGGGCTAACATATTGTACTTACTGGTTACTGGACAGAGGTACATAGAACCTAGATCAGCTGGGCAGGAAGAAAAACAAATATCATCATGTAAAAGGGCATCATATTGCAACCTTTATTGTTGTTATACAAAAATCTAACCTAAACCCATGATCTTGGGGGCATGCTTATAGATAGATACACATGTTAGGTTTTATAATAGCTCTCAGAGGAAGAATGGGTTTCACTTTACAAAATTTTGTTCTGCCTACAGAATTTTAATAATAAATCTCTTATATAATTTGATGCTCATGTAAAATAAAAAATTAAGAAGCTACACTGCTTAAACATAAAACAGATTCTAATAAGAAGTGCTAGCAGTATATTCAGGTTTTATGTTAATCTCCACACCCCTGCCCTTGTGCTAGAATAGCTCCTCCACTTGTAACCCCTGAAAGATGCCTTTTATCACTGTGATCTCACACGTTTCTCCTGAATTTGAATAAGCAGATTTGTTCATACCTAAGGAAGATTTCTTTCACTGCTTGTAGTTATCATGCCTGGCTTGTGTAATTGGGTAGTCGTCAGAAAAGGGGGGTGGGGTGGATTTTTTTTTAACCTTTGAAAGTGATACGCCTTTCAGCCTTGGCAGATTTAAGTGTTCTATCTTTGTCTCTAAAATCCACATCGGAAATGCTGAGAGTTCCCATGCTGGAGTTAGGAGAGGTCGTTGTTGGTAGGATCCTGTGGCACTTTTCAGAAATTAGAGGGTCATCCAGCAAAACTAGGCCACATAGTCCAAGGATCAAGTGCACCCAGTAATATCACTTGGATTTGGAGATCTGCATGCTTTTAAGCTTATCTGTAATTTGGTTCTGGTTTCTGTTTACCAATTCAATCCCAACACAGTTTTAGTGTTGGTGAAAATGCTTTACTCTATCAGTTGGTGCATATTAAAGTACTTTTTCATTTTTATTTAATTTTCTTTCTGGTAGGTGCCAGGTTTATATGTATTTGTCAGAGGAACTCTGCATATGGCCGTATGTGTCAACTTACCTGTCTCCTCCATGTGGTACAAGGATATAGTGAGTGCTTCTATGCATATTCTGTAGAATAAAAAGCTCTAACTTTGGTTTAGCCCTTGGTTATTTTAATTGAATCCTTTCCTTGGTGATACAATTTGCTAGCGTATTCATTTCTCAAGCCTAATTAAAAATAGTGAACAGAATGCATTGCTGTACATATGCTATTCTCTGAAATTAGTAGGGAATGATACCACATAAAGTAAATGATCTGGCATAAGTCTTTCAACTTTTGTTATGATCAGTGAGGTCTTTTTGAATATACTTCTCTGTCTACTATACTGCTGTTTAACTTCTTGCTATAGCATACTCATTATGAATCTTCAGAACTGCTCAATGTAGTTGTATGTGTAGGGCCAGATAGGTATTAATTAGATAGTGTGTGGAATGTTGCCAAAAACTGTGGCCTTTGTTGTTGCCTCCTTGTGTCTGTGACCCTTGTCATGTGACCCTGTAAAGATAAGGTCCTATTTCTTGCCTCTGGATGACCTTGTGACTTACTGTGGCAGAGATGATGTGTCAATAGCGTTAGAAGCCTTGTACATTTTTGCTGTTGGAACTCTGTCTGGATGACATGAGAAACAGCTTGGAATAAGCTGCTGAGTGTGTTCGACCATGTCGCTTCAAGAAACAGGCAGCCCTGGGAAAGCAGTGGATGACAGCCCAAAGCCTTGGGACTCTGCTCCCGTGTGGGAGACTCGGAAGGCGCTCCTGGCTTCTGGCTTCTGTTTGGCACAGCTCCAGCTATTGCAGCTACATGGGGAGTGAATCATTGGACGGAAGATCTTCTTCTCTGTCTCTCCTCTTCTCTGTGTATCTGACTTTCCAATAAAATAAAATAAATTAAAAAATATTTAAAGAACCAGGCAGCCACAAATATTCCAAGGGTGGCTGTCAACCTGTGATATTCTATTGTAGAGCTATGAGGGCACAACCAACATGGAATTGCCAGCTGGCCTGTAGAATTAAGAGCACTAAGTGTAGTTTTAATCTACTAGGTTTGGGGTTGTTATTCAGCAGTGTCTAACTAACACAAATGACACCAGCTTGCTTTTGGCCACTTACTTTATTCCAAAAAAATTTTCTGAATGATATTTTTACAAAATTAATGAACCTAAGGAAAAAAAAACCTTGTTTCTATTGTTGTTGGCCACCTCTAGTTTTTTGTTGTTGTTGTTGTTGTTGTTATTGTTGTTGGATTAAACTACCCTCTTGCAAATAATGTTTTGTTCTCCTTTGACAACAGCATTTCATGTATTATTTGCTTTGGGGACGTTATTAGAAGCAGGAACTCAGGATTGTCTTACATGCTATGTTAAGTTTTTTTAAAATATATTTTTATTTTGAATTTTGAATTATGTGGTGCAATTTCATATAGGCTGGGATTTCCCGCCCCCCCGACTCCCACTCCCGACGGATTATCTCAATTTTACTACAGTAGTGTAGTCCTTCATAAGAAATCATAATTCTGTCAATCTCTTGTTTAAGTGTACCCCGATATTCTTAGTTGGTGTTAAGATTTTAATCTTATGTGTGCTCAGTGTTTTGATGAAATATGTTAAGGATTTTCTTGTTTGTTTAGTCATAACACGTTATTTTGAGCATTTAGACTATGCATTGGCTCTGTGCCAATGGCTTCTGTGAGCTTATAGTCCAGGAAAATTCTGACTAGTGAACAGCAAATTAAAATGTAGTGGGGTGGGATTTCTTATGACAGCAGCAATAGGGGGGATAGTTGAGGTATCAGTGGATTTCCCTAGGAAATGATATTTTAAGTCTGCAGGGTGAGTGGGAATTAGTTAGCAGGAGGGAACAGAAATAGCATTTTAGGCATGGAAATGTAGAGACCTGAGACATGATAAATTGTTAAATGTGGCTGGGAATAAAGAATAAATGGTTATTGGTGAGCAATGAATCTAGCATATATTAGAAACCAGACCACGCAAGTTATTATGGGATATATCTTTCTGGGGAAGCTAGAACAAAGGAATCAAGACTAGATGCAGAAAGACCAGTTAGGAATATATTGAAGTGATTTGTGCTAAATGTGATAGTACTATATGTGAAGACACCAGAAATTGACTTGTAGAGAAATGAATGAATTCAAGTAAAAGGCAAAATCCATAGGACAGAATAAAAAGTGGAAAATATACTGGAGAGGGAAGAGTTAAGGCTGCTGTCCAAAGTTTTATCACTGACGGGATTGGATATCATAGTAGCCAAGTAAGGTTTTGGGGGGAAGACATTTTAATTCTCAATGTGTTAAAAAGTATATGTGAGGGGCCCAGCGGCGTGGCCTAGTGCCTAAAGTCCTGGTCTTGAACATGCAGGGGGTCCCATATGGGTGCTGGTTCTAATCCCGGCAGCGCCACTTTCTGTCCAGCTCCCTGCTTGTGTCCTGGGAAAGCAGTCGAGGATGGCCCAATGCCTTGGGACCTTGCGCTTGTGTTGAAGACCTGGAAGAAGTTCCTGGCTCCTGGCTTTGGATCGGCGCAGCACTGGCTGTTGCGCACACTTGGGGAGTGAATCTTCGGACAGTAGATCTTCCTCTCTGTCTCTCCTCCTTTCCGTATATCTGACTTTGCAACAAAAATAAATCTTTAGAAAAAAAGTAAATGTGAGGCCCGGGACGGTGGCCCAGTAGCTCAAATCCTCACCTTACATGTGTGGGAATCCCCTGTGGGTTCTGGTTCTATTCCCGGCCGCTCCCCTTCCTATCCAGCTGCGTGCTTGTGGCTTGGAAAAGCAGTAGAGGACGGCCTGAGGCCTTGGGACCCTGTGCCCGTGTGGGGGACCTGGAGGAAGCTCCGTCTCTTGGCTCCTGGTTTCAGATTGGCTCAGCTCTGGCCGTTAGGGCCACTTAAGGGGTGAATCAGTGGGCAGAGTATTTTCCTCTCTGTCTCTCCTCTCTGCATATCTGCCTTTCCAATGAAAATAAATCAATCTTTTTAAAAAAGTATATGGGAATCTTTTAAGGCATGTTTACCAGGCAACTTGTTGGTTACTCTTTTTGGTTTTAGTAAGTGCAATGTATTATTTACCAGTTAGTTAATGATCTCATAGTCTATTTGGTAGCATGTACAACTTTCCCCCTGAACACAGTACAAAGGAAATGAAGAACGCATTTTCTGCCTAGGGGAAGTGTATAGTAAGAGTAACAGGCACACAGCAATTGGAAAGTGACTGATCCATATCTCAAATATGCCCTTTACGTATATAATTCTAAGTGTTGTGGGAGATGCAGAGTGACTGTGCACTTACTGTATCAGCCAGAAGAGCTGCAGGGGGATTAACGTTGTGGTGTAATGGATAAAGCCATCACCTGTGACGACAGCATTCATATCTGCACTTGTTCATGCTTCTGCTGCTCTGCTTCCAATCCAGTTCCGTGCTAATGGCGTGGGAAAAGCTGCAGAAGATGGCCATTGTTTGGTCACCTGCCATCCATATGGGAGACCTGGATCAAGCTTCTTGTATTGTGCTTCCTTGTACTCTGTAATTCTGATTTTCAAATAAATAAAAAAATCTTTAAAAACAAAGCAGCATTCAGCAAGTACTCCATCAGTCAGGAGTTCACAAGAATTAATGGTGCATGTATTATTATTATTAGTGTGCTTTGGACACTAGAAGTGTGTCAATGAACAAAACAAACATCTTTACTATAATGCAGCTTGCATGGTCTACTATCCCATTCACTTTAAAGATAGATAAACACAGAGATGCTAAACAGATACTTGATAGAGATGAATACATAGCTTCATAGCTTCTTTTTTTTTTATTAAATTTATTCATTAATTACATTGTGTTGTAATTACATAGAATCTGGGATTCTTCCCCCCACACTTCCCCCATGGTGGGCTCCTCCACCCCGCTGCATAACCATAGTTCAAGTTTAGTTGAAATTCCCTCCCTGCAAGTATTTGCCAAGCATAGAGTCCAACATCCCATAGTCCAGACAAGTCCAGCTACTTATTGGCAAGACCCTCTCTGGTCTGAGGGCAGAGTCAGCAAAGTATCTTCCCGATCAAATAAAAGCACTAATATACCATCTGCAACAATTAACATCTTTATGGAATTAATTGACATGGTATTGAGCAGTCAACATGTTAAAAATAAATGCGATTTCTTAACCACTTTCTGTGACCCCCCATTCACAGTTCAATTTTAGTTAATATACTACAAATGACATAATATCCATAACATAACATGATATGCTTAACATCATATCATATTAAATTAAGGCAAACATGTGGTATCTAACCTTTTGGGATTGGTTCATTTCCCTTAGCATTATGGTTTCCAATTTGGCCCACTTGGCCACAAAGAACTGCATTTTGTTTTTTTTAATAGCTGAGTAGTATTCCATGGAGTAGATGAACCATAGCTTTCTTATCCAGTCCTCTGCTGATGGGCATTTTGGTTGTTTCCATGTTTTTGCAATTACTGATTGTGCTGCTATGAACATAGGAGTGCATGTTGGTTTCTCATAAAACAAGTGTTCTGGATATATTCCTAGGAGTGCTATAACTGGGTCATACGGTATGTTGATTTTGAGTTGTTTGAATATTCTCCATACTGATTGCCATAGAGGCTGTACCAATCTGCAGCCCCACCAGCAGTGGAGTAGGGTTCCTTTTTCCCCGCAACCTCGCCAGCAAGTGTTGTTGGTGTTTTTCATGTGGGCCACCCTTACTGGCGTTAGGTGGTATCTCATTGATGTTTTAATTTGGATTTCCCTTATTGCCAGGGAGCTTGAGCATTTTTTCATATGTTTATTTGCCATTTGGGATTGTTCCTTTGTGAAATGTCTGCCCGTTTCCCGTGCCCATTTCTTGAGTGGCTTGTTTATTTTGGTGTTTTGGCTGTTTTGTAATTCTTTGTATACTCTGGAGATTAGTCCTCTATCACCTATGTCGTGCGCGAAGATCTTCTCCCATTCTGTGGGCTGCTTTTTTACTTTGTTGATTGTTTCCTTTGCTGTGCAGAAGCTTCTTAGTTTGATGAGGTCCCATTTGTTTATTTTGGTCTCGATTTCTACTGTTTTTGGTGTCCTTCTTAGGAAGTAGGGACCTACCCCTAGATCTTGCAGAGTATTTCCGACATTTTCTTCCAAAAGTTTGAAGGTTTCTGGATGCAGGTTTAGATCTTTTATCCATTTAGATTTGATCTTAGAACATGGTGAGAGATATGGGTCTATCTTTTTGTTTCTACAGGCTATCAACCAGTTGTCCCAACAGCATTTATTGAAGAGACCTTCCCATTTGCCTGGATTATAGTTTGTCCTTTTATCAAAGATTATTTGACTGTATCTGTGTGGGTTCCCTTCTGGTGTTTCTATTCTGCTCCATTGATCTTCCTCTCTATCTTTGTGCCAGTACCTGGCTAAATACATAGCTTCTTGATTACCCTTTAATTCAGGAAATAACCCGTTTTGGAGATCCGTCTTTGACAATCATGAATAAATGATAGTTGAAACTGTGGAAAGGTAATGAGATCAGCTGGGCAGGGTATGTTTTACTTGTTAAAACAGAGCCTAGGAATGAATACTGAGAAAATGATGATATTTAAGAAACAAAGAGAAATCTAACAAGCACATTGAATAAGCTCCAGCAGAGAGATAGAAAGAAAATTAAGAGAGTGCAAAGTCATAGGAATACAACAGTTCCTAAATCAGGGTTATGAGGATGGTGATTAGGGCCAAAAGTTTTTTTTTGAGGTCAAGTAAAGTGATTTTGAAGAATGTCCTTTGGTTTTAGGCATGTGCATACCCTGTGTTTCCAAGTACAAATTGTTCCTTACACTTAGAATGCTCTTTAACCATCTTTGTACTGACTGTATTTCCATTCCTCTTTGAAGATATTTCTCAGATGTCCTCTATTCTGTGAACCTTTCCTCCAAAAAAATTATTTGTTCTAGTTTCAAAGCTATGTCACATTTATAGCTGCTTAAGATTCTCAGTTGATTTTCGGTATCTTTGTGTATCCTAACAGGATAGTAAATTCCTGAGTTCATCAAATATGTACTCATTCATTTAGGACTGGCATACTGTGATACCTTTTTTTGTTTGTTTGTTTAAAGATTAATTTGTTCTTTATTGGAAAGTCAGATTTACAAAGAGAAAGAGAGAGAAAGATCTTTCTCCAAGTGGCTGCATTGACTGGAGCTAATCTGATCTGAAGCCATCAGCCAAGAGCTTCTACCGGGTCTCCCATGTGATTACAGGGTCGCAAGGCTTTGGGCTGTCCTCGAGTATTTTCCCAGGCCACAAGCAGGGAGCTGGATGGGAAGTGGAATAGCCCGGATATGAACCGGCGCCCATATGGGATCCCTGGAGTACAACACGAGGACTTCAGCTATTAGGCTACATTGTTGAACCCCTGTTTATGATTTTTTTAAAAATTTCTTTTATAGTTGTAGTAAGTTACTTTTTAAAAATAATTTATTTTTATTTCTTTGTTTTTAAAGATTTATTTTTGTCGCAAAGTCAGATATGCAGAGAGAGGGAGAGATAGAGAGGATGATCTTCTGTCTGATGATTCACTCCCCAAGTGACTGCAATTGCTGGTGCTGCGCTGATCTGAAGCCAAGAGCCAGGAGCTTCTTCCGGTCTCCAACACACGCGGGTGCAGGGTCCTAAGGCTCTGGGCCATCCTCGACTGCTTTCCCAGGCTGCAAGCAGGGAGCTGGATGGGAAGTGGCGCTGCTGGAATTAGAACTGGTGCCCATATGGGATCCCAGCGCATGCAAGGCAAGGACTTTAGCCACTAAGCTACCATGCTGCGCCTGTAAGTTACTTTAAGTTATTTTTTTTTAAAGATTTATTTATTTTTATTGCAAAGGCAGATA
Source organism: Ochotona princeps (assembly GCF_030435755.1). Taxonomy (NCBI): domain Eukaryota; kingdom Metazoa; phylum Chordata; class Mammalia; order Lagomorpha; family Ochotonidae; genus Ochotona; species Ochotona princeps. The sequence goes on along the minus strand of NC_080854.1, from coordinate 21,288,924 downwards.
TACAGAGATGAGGAGAGACAGAGTGGAAGATCTTCCATCCGATAATTCACTCCCCAAGTGAGCGCAACGGCCAGTGCTGCGCTGATCCGAACCCGGGAACCTGGAACCTCTTCCAGGTCTCCCACACGGGTGCAGGGTCCCAAAGCATGGGCCATCCTCGACTGCTTTCCCAGGCCACAAGCAGGGAGCTTGATGGGAAGTGGAGCTGCCAGGATTAGAACCGACGCCCATGTGGGATCCCAGTGCGTTCAAGGCGAGGACTTTAGGCACTAGGCCACGCCACTCGGCCTTAAGTTAGTTTTTAAAAGGAAGATTTATATATGTATTTGAATGATAGAGTGACAGGGAGGGACAGATTTTTCTTCTGTTGGCACACTTCCAAAATTCCTACACCAGCCTGGACTGGGCTAGGCCAAAACCAATGGCCAGGAACTCCGTCAAGTTCTGCTGTGGTGACTGGAACAGTAGTGCTTAGGCCGTCATTCACTGCCCCCCAGGCACACCAGAAAAAACTAAGTTAAATGTGGAGTACCCATTTCTTAAACTAGCTAGCACTCCAATATGGGATGCACCATGATGCCTACCCCTATTTGTGAATTTGAATGCTTGATTTTCGAATAAAGTCTTAGACAGAAAACACATTTAGTATTGTATATTAAAAGTCACTAAAAAAGCACAATTTCTAAGTCTGTGTGAACTTTATTGCATGTTCTTTTTTGTAATAGCAGACATAGCACAAACTGTATCCCATTTTATGATATGTATTATGTAACATTGGAGAGTTGGAAGTAAATAGGGGAATTTTACTGAATGATTGAGAATAGATTATCCTTATTCTCTGTATTAAGCCTCTGAGTCACAAAGAATCTTTCAGGAGACTGGTGTGGCTCAGTGGGTTAGGCCACTAGTACTTGTAATGGTAGTATATTGTATGAGTGCCTGTTCAAGTCCCAGCTCTTCATTTCCTATCTAAGTCTCTTCTAATACACATGGGAAAGCAGTAGAATAGGCTCCAAACACTTGCTCCTCTCCCACCCATGTAGGAGACTAGGATGGAGTTCTAGGCACTTGGCTTTGGCCTGATCTAGCCCCACTTGTAGCATTTTGGGGAGTGAACTAGTGAATGGGCCATCTCTTGTCTCAGTTTCTCTCTGGCTCTCCTGGAACCTCTTATAGTTGTGCCTTTGAAATAACAAGAACAAAAGGTCGTTCATGAAGGTTTCAAAGTATACAGGAGTCTATTCCTGTTACGAGTTTAGGAGTCCGTGGCTTGTAGAGGATGAAGTCTGTATAAGGGTTTGGGCTGAGCACATTGTACCATCTCATGCTGCATAATTAAGGTGCTCCATGAATTTACATTGCGTGAGAGTCACTTTAAAGTCCACAGGAATGTCTGTGAGTAATTGTTACCTTCGATTCAACATGCAACAATGGCAACACTGAATGCAAAAAAATTTGTTTCCCTTAGATATTTTGTTGTAATCTTGAAAATTTGTAATATTCTTTCTCCATCCTTTCTGGTAGTTAAAATTTTCATTCACTCGAAATCTTCTTAGTATACTTTTTCTGATATTTTATTGATGCAGTGTTTGGGACTTGATAATTTCTTGTACTTCTACATAAAGAATATTTAGAATTGTAGGAAAAATGACCTCTGCAGTGAAAAACAAAAGGTCAAGGACTGTTAAGATCTGATTTATGAAGTTTGATGATAGTCTTAGGTAATTGAAGGAAAGACCTCCACAGGTTAATTTAGGATTTCTAATTTCAGTGAAAGCTAGTGGAGAAGCTAGTGATAACAGCTTCAGAAACTGCCCATAAATAAATTGCTGGGCTGAGGAATTATGGCCTGTCAATGAAATATGTGTAAAGTTATATGTAAAGGTCAAGAGAGCAGCATTAATATGCATGACCAGATTCCAACTCTAGTAGGCAATGCCTTCCCTCAAGCGTGAAGTGAGATGGTTGAACGTTATAGCAGAATTACATTGTGTAAGCCTGTGCTGTGAATTCCTTTGATGGTGGGATTGTTGAGGTAGGACTGGAACAGCCTTGGGGGTTACTGGATACCTGTGGCCTTTAGGGCGCCATGCTGAGCCTCTTATCCAGTTTCGTTCAGTTGCATGAGCAGAATCCTAGGAAGTATTCTTGATAACTTGCCTTTCTTACAGTCTTAGAATTCACCAGTCATGGGGTATCTACATTCAGAAATACATATTGAATCAATTTCCTTTCTCTTGCTATTCAATTTGATTTGAATAAATGAATGAATGCATTCACTTGCCCAAGTTCAACACTATCAGCTTTCCATAGATCATTCACTTCTGTTTTTTCCCTACTGTCAATGTAGTGTTATTTTCTAAAAATCACAAATCAAGTCTTATAATTCCCTAACTTAAAATCTTTAGGCTTTGGGCTAAGATCTAAGATGTTTATCAGTTCTCACATGACCTTGCATAAATTGGTCCTTTTTTTCTAGTCCTTTAATAACTCATACTTTCTTATTCCTTGGCTGGATCACCTACTCTTCTTCCCCCTTCCTTGAACCCTCCTATTTCCATTCTTCTGATAAACTTTGCTTCCTCAGTCTAAATTAAATTCTTTTGTTATACTTTTTGAAATTCTTGTACTGTTCTTTCACAGCACTTGTTATAGCGAGGTGTTATGTAAGCTAATCTGGAATCTTTCTCTTGCGATTTCTTCCGCTACTTTAAAAGCTCAGAAAAGTGAGCTGTTTTGACTTAAGGGCTTTATATCTGCCATTCTCACCTTTCTGCATGTCAGCATTCTTCTTTACTGGCTCACTTTGGGTCAATGCTAATTTTTTTTTTAATGTTTTGGCTTTAATGTAGAAAGTACAGGAGATCTTCTTTCGCCTTTAACTTCACCCTTCAGTTGTTCCCCACAGCAAAACTTCCACAGTGAGTTTGTTGTGGATAGTTGCTTGTTCTTTACTCATTGTCATTCCAATTCACTTTGCTTTTCATCATTGTGCTGCAAGTGATCTCTTGAGGGTTCTTGATAACCTTCATTTTGCCAAATTCACTAGTTAGTCATCTCTCTGTAGCTGACTTGACTTCTCAGCAATCCTCCTCGAAGTGGACCACTTCCTCCTTGGAACTCTCTTCTTGCCTCTTGTTATTTGTTACTGTTTCATATGGTCTTCCAGGATGTGGGTGCTGAGAGAGGGGGCAGGAATTTCCTGTGAAAGATTCAGGGAAAGGAAACAAGGACAGCCACAGCTTCAGACCAAGGCTACCGTCTGTGAAAGGTCAGGGGCTAGGAACTGGATCAGGCACCTCTGAACATCGTGCAGCTCTATCAGAGCCTCTGAACACCCAACTGAGAGCTTTTGAACCCTGCACCTATGTGAAAGTTCTGGAAGAAGATCCTGTTTCCTGTCTTTGGATCAGCTCAGCTCTGGCTGTTGTGACCACTTGGGGGGGTGAACAAGCAAATTGAAGATCTTCTGTCCTTCCTTTTCCCTGTATATCTGTCTTTATAATGAAAATAATAAATAAATCATTAAAATGTTTATATAAATTTAAAAATTATTTTTTAATGATGTTGTTCCATTGGCTCTAGGATTTCCCCTTAGCCTTCGCAAATCCTCTTCCCCCACTGATTTCTTAGTATTGCAATGGGTAGTCTGTCCCTCATGAACAGTCACAAGTCCATCATTCCATTATTTAAGTGTTTCCTGACAATGAAGGTAAGGATAAAGGCAAAGAGTTCAGCATCCCATTGTAAAAATCACAACAAAAATAAATGGATTTGGGGCCCGGCGCAATAGCATAGTTGTTAAAGTCCTGGCCTTGTACACGCCGAGGTCCCATATGGGTGCTGGTTCTAATCCCATCGGTCCTGCTTCCCATCTAGCTCCCTGCCTGTGGCCTGGGAAAGCAGTCAAGGACAGCCCAAAGCTTTGGGACTCTGCACTGATGCATGGGAGACCTGGAAGACACCCCTGACTCCTGGCTTCAGATTGGTGCAGCACCAGCTCTGGCGGTCACTTGGGGAGTGAACCATTGGATGGAAGATCTTCCTCTCTGTCTCTCCTCCTCTCAATATATCTTCCTTTCCAATAAAAATAAATAAATCTCTAAAAAAATAGATTTGAAACAAAACAACAAAACACAAATTGAAACAAGAAAAAAACTGTTTTCTAAGAAGATGAGCAAAACAACCTCTTAGCCATATTAACAAAGTACATCATGAGGGAACAACCACTTACAATTAGAGATGAAAGAGAAATGAATCCAACTTTGTTTTTTACATGGGTCATGGCACGGTTGGTATAGCCGATGGTAGAAATTTTAATATTTTGTTGTCTGGATATATTTAGAAGTTCCACTGGGAGTCTTCTTTTAAAAAGTAGACTCTTAAAACGTATTAAAAAATCTTAAAAATAATAATCATAGGGCTTATTCTAAGTGTAGGTGACATATAATGATGACTCAATTCAGGATACTGGTGGCCATTTGGCATAAAAAGGGATAGAAGTGAGGTGCTTTTCAGGATGGGTTTCATCACAATCTGCCTTCTCATTAGTTATCTATTCAGTCATGAGTTATTGTTGTCGATTCTGTGTCTCACTCTGGGCTTGATTTTATGGGATCCTAGTGAATAAGACAACTTCCGATCTTACAAGGGAGAACCATATTAGTGAATTGATATCTGTGGATTGTAATCAAGCATATGTTAGTGTTACAGTTGTGGCACATTGTGTTAAACTGCCACCTGCAATGCTGGCCTTCCATATTACTGATTCACCTCTGAAACATTGTGGTCATTTGGGGAACCAGCAGATGGAAGAGATCTCTCTTTATGTCTCTGTCTCAGTCTGTTTTTCTTTGTCACTCAGCCTTTCAAATAAAATATGATATTTAAAAAATTTTTTAAAGCAGTAAGGTAGACTAGAACAAAATGATAATGATGATAGTGAAAATATGCAAAATAGAGATTAGATAGAGTTAGGGAAAATTTGTTTTCCAAGGAAATAACTTTTTGGTTGAGAACACAGGAAAGAGAAAAAAACCTGTGAGGCAAGCTGATGCTTTTTATCCTAGATCTACTTACACATTGTGAGCATGGAGAGGAAGGAGTCAAGGATGAATGAGACCCCTGCTTTGAGTAATTTCTTTAAAACTGATTCTCACATGGGTTAGGAAAAGAAGCTGGTCTAAAGGAAAAGGCATTACATTCTGTTTTTGCCATCAAGTTCTAGGTGCCTACAGAAAAAGTGTATCTGGTTGATAGTTTAAAATTGCAGCCAGGAAGATAGATTCTAGGATAGTAAATTTAGGACTAAGAGTCATTACATAAGTGGTATTTAAAACTATAGGGATTTGTACTCTATCTCAGAACAACCAGGTTTGCTTGTTTGTTTGTTTGTTTAAAGATGAAAGTCATGCAGTTCAGCACAAGACAGGAAATTGAAAGAAGAAGGAAAGACTTGTAGAAAGAGGCAGGTAGATCAGGGATGCACATAACTGTTTCATTTGGAAGTTAAATAGTCATTGCTGATCTTACAGAATTTAGTTTCAAGAAAATGGCTGAGTGAGGGAAAACAAGGTTGCATATGAAATACAGCAAAAAATGTTAGAGAAGTACAAATAAGGGAGAAATCAAATGTGCAAAATGAAGAGGAAGAACGAAACTAATGAACTTTAAGAATTATAAACATGTCAACATTTAAGATTTTTGCTTTGCCTTTGGGCTGTGCATCAGAGAGCATTGTTATTTTGTTTTATTGTGAGACCATAGGGATTTCAGGAAAGGTTACAGAGTAGCAGTAATTGCATGCGGAAGTAGTCCCCTAGTAGTTAATTATTCAGGTGTAATTGCATCTTATTTATGACATTTTAGTAACACATTGTTTTCTTGACTGTCTACCTAGTAATTCCTGATTTATTGAAATGAAAAGTTTGTGTTGGTTTTCTTATTTATTCATGAACATATAACATTTTGGGTAATTTTCTTCGTATAATTAAGGATAATTGATTCAATGTACTTTTATTTGAGCTTATTTGAAAGGCACAGATCTTGAATGCTAGGTACAGAGAGAGTTCAAAGCTGGACAGTGGAGTTCACAGTGTAATTCAGAAGAGATAATTCCAAGTATAAAATGTCTTAAGGTGTGACAAGTTTCATGGAAGAAATGTTAATTCATTTAATCTCCTAGAAACACAGAAGTGATCTATTCAACCTGGAGAAGTCAGGAGTTGCTTCCTTCCCTAAGTGGGCACTAACTTGAACTTCACCTGTCTCTTCTGCATATTTGTTTTCATTTAAATAGCTTGTTTAGAGTAAATATTTATTTGTTTGAGAGATGGAGAGATGAGAGAGGGAGGAGTGAGTATTATTTTTCCTGCATACTTTTAATCCTCAGGTTGTTTAGATTCCTAGTGTGTTTCTTCATATTCTATGTTCCTTGAAGGCACACTATCAAAAGGTACTTGAATGAAGGAAACAGCAGATGAGTTACTGCAAATAACGAGATTCTGAGCTTCAAAAGGATATGAATTTTTGCCTGTTTTGGTAAGTGCTATGTTTTCTGCATTTAGAGCAGTGCTTGGCATATAAGTAGAACCATAAATACTTTTTGACTGAATGGAAGAGGGAGGGAGGGTGAAAAGGAAGAAGAGAAGTATTTTTTTTTTAGTATATTTGGTTTTAGAAAAGAAAAATGACACAAAATACAATTTTGACAACATTTGATATAGAGATTTGAATATAGTCTGAAATTTCAGATGTTTTAATCTTTACTTGTTTCATAATTATGAGTAATCCAAGATAGTGTCATTTTCTTTTCTAGAACTTTCAGTGGACTGGACACTCACCATGGAATTTTTGTGATAAACAGCAGCTTTTGCAAATAGGAAATCCCTCAAACATTTTACAGCATGCTTTTCTTTAGATCATTTGCGTTTTGTCTTCATTTTTGTATTTCCTTAGCACTCCATTTTAATTTTGTTCTAAGATTTTGTATAATGTAGTTAAAGTGGATTTTACTCTACCAGTTCTTTAGAAGTCATACCCTTCTTTTTGTTAAAATACTTGTTTCTTAAAAATTGGTGTACCATTGATTGTATCCCCAAGTCAATGTATATCTTCTTATAAATATGGAATTACAGTATCCATGGAAACTCATATCAACATGTGTAGTACTAAAATTGCTTTATAATTTTATCTATTTAATGACCTTTTTTATTGCTCTGTTTTTAATTTTTCACTGTCAACATGTGAATCAAATTAAGATAGTTTATTTGGAAGCTGTACTGCCAAGCAGCTATGGAAAGCTTCTTTGGCTTACATTTTGAATTTTTTTCCCCTTTGTCTTTGGCCAACTGCTCAACCCCTTTAGTATCCCATCTGCTTAACACACGATAGCTATGGCACATTCCCATTTATTTGGGTCAGAAAAGGAAGAGGACTTTAAGTCGGCCTGGATATTACCTGCCGTTACTATGGTTCCAGTATGTACAATGGAAGATGGAAACTGTTTTTTTTTTCTTTTCCAGGAATTGATGCAAGTAAATTTACTATCCTAAATTAATAACTGCTTTTTGAGGCATTCTTCATTGAATTGTAGAAGTTAAGTTTTAGAATGTAAGCACTCACCTCAAAGGAATAGCATGTTACTGAGTCTGTCATGACTTCATCAGCTTGTTTTTAGTTCTCATGAACATCAGTCATTTGTTGTTTTTTCTTTTTTTGACTTTTGACTCAACTTTGCTTTGAAAGATTAAACTGTTCCAGAACAGATCTTTTTAAAAAATCCAATCTATGAATTAGGAAGTTATTGATGTTTCATCTTCATTGTTGTCCTCTCTTTGTCTCCTCCTCCTCTTCCTCCTTCTGTTTGAAAGACAGAGTTACAGACAGAAGGGAAGAGACAGGGAGATCTTCCATCTACTAGTTCACTGAAGTCAGCAGCCTAGAATTCCACGTGGGTTTCCCAGCAGGGTGACAGGGACCCACACACTTGGGCCATCCTCTGTAGGATTCGTCAGCAGCTAGATAAGAATGGGGCATCAAGAATTGAAATGCATGTTACCTACCCCAAGTCCAGGTGAGGGAGGGTATATCCTGGGGAAAAGGGCCATTTGACAAGTAGACAGAGAACTCAGTTCACAGATATTGCTATTTTTTTCTGTTGATTTATTAGTTTGTTTGCTTATATGTTTTCATGCATCTTGCCTCATTAAAAAATAATTTGAAGATGGTCAAAATAATAGTGTGACACAACATTTGAACAATGTTCAAGGCAATGGGAAAGTAAGGACCCTCATCTAGCCAACACTGACTGATGTAGAGTATCCTTAATATACATTATAGAAAATTTTGTGCTGATTGGGCATGCACTAGTCACAAGGCGCTGAGTTAAATACTTTATGTATATTTTCTTGTTCAGTTCCTTAAAATCTGAAATATTCTTTTCAGATTGGGAAATTGAGGCTCTGAAAACCTAACTGACTTGTCCAAGATCACATAGCAAATTGGGAGAGAATGATATTTTTTTTAACGTTTAAAACTGAGCATCTTTTCTTTTCTAGTGAAACAAAAAGAAAATTTAAAAATAAACAGCAACAAAATTACAATAGAGAATGTCAATTCCAAATAAGATCCTACAGGTTCTGCTGATGGGAGAGAGGATTTTGAAGTAGGCATATGTGTCTTAATTATCCTCACTCTTAGTAATTTCGCATGTTATATTCATATTGCTGTTTTTGTCAAACCCCTTAATGGAAGTCGATACAGAACCTAGAAATATAATTCAAGAAAAGGTATTCTAGGAGAGGATCAAAGCAATGCAGTCTAAATATAAAACCACCTCTTGAAAAAGTCTTACTTGAGCCCAGAGTAAGCTTTATGTTACCTGGAGCTATGCCTTAAGCCTTTGCGTGTGTGTGTGTGTGTGTGTGTGTGTGTGTGTGTGTGTGTGTGTTTGTAGATCTCTGCAAAAGTGCACGCACACACACACACACACACACACACACACACACACACCATTGTAGGCAATTCGTAGAACCTTGTCCTCACCCCAACTGAAGTGCAAAAACTATAGATCTAAGGTTGGGAAACAGGCTAAAGCTGGCAGTTTACTCCAGGGAATATGAAGTTAAATGGAAACAGCTCCTTTTTCTTTAGCTGACTGCTGAATATTGGGTGGTATGTTCCTTCTTAAGCCATGAGTCAGGAGATATTTCCCTAGATTTCAAATTCTAGATCCCAATGTGGGATCTCCTGTGGGTGGCAAAGGATATGAAAACTTTTTTGGTTTTTAATTTGTGGAGCAGTACTTTGCTTACTAGAATGTTTTATGTTTGATGGCATCAGTACTCAGTTATAGGATAGACAGATCATTGTAACAGTTGTATTCTGTTCTTTGTGTCTCTTGGAATCAATTTAAATGTAGTACTGTACACTTTATGTAGCCTAGTTAGCTGTTGGGATCGGAGAAAACCAAATTATGAGGTTAAGAGTTTTCGTGTTTTGGGGAGACTTATAGTGGAATATAACCCTTGGAAGCCAGATGAATAACTCTCAATAGTCCTTTTCCCTTCATGGTTCCTGAAAATAAAATCAGTAGTAATATAGCCCAAAAGTATTCTCTTAGTTAACAGTGTCTGGCCCAGTTTTATATAGTGATTATTCAACCAGAGATTGAGGTTATGCTATAGGTATTTAGGTAGAGGTAAGGGATGTGCAACCAGGCTGATGTGGAATAGAGTCCTAACACTTTCACTATTAACTGTGTGACTGTTATGTAACTTCCTATACCTCCTCTGTAAAACTGGAGTGATTGTGGCACCAGTCTCATAATGGTGAGTTTAAAATCAGATAGTGAGGGGCAGTGTTGTGGCATGTGGGCATGTCACTCTGCCTTTCAAATAAATAAAAATAAACCTTTAAAAGTAGATAATATCAGTCAGTCTCCTAGCATAGTGCTATTATTGTACTTAATAACACTGCAAACAGCAGACATTTCTTCATGCTTCTCAGTGAAATCTCAAAGATCTTAAGTCAAGGGAAAGTAGATAGAGAGTGTGCTAAGTTCACCCCTAATCTGCGTGACCTGAGGTTGTGTGTAGCCATTTCCCAAGTAGCTTTTCTTTTTCTTATCAGAAATGCCATTTGCATAGTTCCACTTGCACTCTTCATTCTGGTAGTCTACAGCTCCTGCAAGGTTTAAGCTATGCTATTATGAATTTTCAATCCTTGTCTGGATTCTACTTTTTAGTTCCCCCATTTGAACTTTGTGCCTCCTATGTGGTATTCCACTCTCCCTATGCATAAAAATTTGTCTTATAGAGATATTTAAATAGAGTAGAATAGAGCTTATTCAAGAATAAAATGCTTGTCTTATGAACAAAAATCTGCAAGATCTGGGAGATGGAGAAGTTTAAGGGATTGGAAAAAACAGGCTTTTCTAGGGTGGGCTCCATTATTTTTGTGTTCTTTTGAAAAGTGCTGTCTTCACTGGGAGAAGGAAAGTTGGTATTTTGTTGAATAGGTGAATCTGTATTCTTATTTTTGGAATTTTAAAAAACATTGTTTTTTACGTGGAAGTCAGAGTTGCAGACAAAGATGGAGAAAGAGGGAGAGCTTATCTCCCTGTTTCACTTCCCAGATAACCAAAATGGCTGAGCTGGGTGTGTCTGAAGCTGGTAGGCAGAAGTTTCTTCTGGTCTCCCACATGGGTACAGGGATCCAAGGATTTGGGGCATCCTCTGCTGTTTTTGCAGGCTATTAGCGGAGAGCTGGATTAGAAGCGGGGTAATTGGGACATGAACTGATGCCCATATGGGGTGTCAGTGCTGGCAGACAGAGGATTAGCCTGGTAGGCCACTACGTTTGCCCCACATCTATATTCTTGCATTCTAATAAATTTTGCAGTAGTAAGATTTTAAAAAATTCTTAAAAGATGCAAAATATAGATTATATTCAGCCTTATTTGCATTAGTATTACATATATTGCAGCTTTGCAATGTTCTTTCTTTAGTAAAAGTATTGCTTGAATCAATAATATAGCGCATCAGTCCAAAAAGTCAAGGCTTTACTGATTAAAATACAAGGTAGATAGCTAAGTAGCTTGACAGAAAGTTTATTGGTTGATTATTCCAATCAACTGAAATAATCATTGTTTAATCCTTGTGTGCCTTAGTTTTCTCTGTAAAATAGAGATAATATCATATTATTATTATTCTCCAGACAGTTGTAATCAGTGCATGCTACATTATGAACACTTACATGTTAGCCAGACTGATGTGAGTCCAGATCTTAATTTTTATGAAGATTATTTTCAATTCTATGAATCCAGTTTTCTGGATTCATTATCAAACACATTTTGCCTTTTCATGGCTTCTGGAAATACTCCTCCAGTACAAGAGTTCTGTTGTAGATTAATTTGTTAGAAATATTGGATGTTTCACTATTTTTAGTGTAAACTTCCAAAGTAACATTGACTTCACTTCTTAGCTCTACAACTTGATTAAGCATTGTTTAATTTTCTGGTCAAGAGAACCATCCATTCCATTTCAAAAGAAGAATATTTATCTCATTTTCAAATTTGCACTGAACCACCCTTTGGCACATAATTTTTTTTTGTTAGAATCTGTTTTACAGATGTGAAATCTGCTGCTTTTACACTTGATTGGTTGAATCCGAGTTTTGTATATGTATTGTATTTCAGAGGCAGTTCTCAAAAATGGAGCAGCACATGTGGTTCGGGGCAGGTAGAGGCAAATTTTTGTAAGGACGGCGATGCCCATTTTATCCTGTGGCAACCACGGTAATTTCTCCTTGGCCCCCATATCTCCTGTACTGTGTATCACCAGCCGTCCTATTTTGTTATTGTCACAAGGTAGTAAAATAGCATTACTACTTAACATATATAGAACAGTCATCAGTGATTACAGGCATTCTTTATCTCCGCAGATTGAGGCCAAATCAATCCACCATTTCTTATTTTGATATATGTTGTGAGAGTAATTTTTAGTGGGCTAGAACTGAACAATTTGCTTTATGCTGTAGTTAGATTCTTTGTGAGTTTTCTGCTCCCTAGTCAAGTTTGTGGAAGAGCATGGAGAATTACAGGAATTTTCTGTATGTCCTTATTTCAGCTCCAGAACAGTTGATTTCTGTTGTGACTTTTACATTCTCGTTTCTGATTGGTCAGAAATGTATACTGTTAGGACTTCTGCACCTTGCATACTTTAAGTTCATTCCCTAGTGTCGTCTTCTCAGGTTCTCTGTGTGAACAACAGGACTGTTCTCCTGACTCGTTGCTGGCGTATCAGCCCAGATAGGCTCTGGGGCACACTGTGCAGGGAGGGAGTTCAGTCTGGTTCTTCCCGAGCCCTTGTTTGTTCCTTTCCAGTCTAGTCCAGCCTGTTTCCACTTCCGTCTTCAGGTGTGTGTTCATGTGCATGCACACACCCTCCCTCCCCCACACTGTTCCATTCACTGTTCCTGCCAGTGATTTCCATTGTGGTTTTTCATCTGCTATAAATTCTGTCCTTCATATGTACCTCACAAGTCTTTTCCTTACCATTTTAGAAGTGAAATAGAATGTTTCATCTTCTTGATCTCTCTTCCGTATTCCCACCCCTCTTGGTCTTATCAAGCGTTTATTGGTCCACATCTGCAATTAAGTAGAACTCTTGCCTGGTTGTCCCCAAGATTCTTCCTACTCTTCATTCCATGGAACTCTGATTCTTGTTCATATCATTGCTCTTGAACGTATTTGTGAGACCTTTCACTTCTTCCACTGCATGTTTCTGTGGAATTTGACTCTTTCTGTTCCACATGCCTTTCCAGCCTTGGCTTTCCTGACACTGTCTGGTCCTACCTCTCTTCCTACCTCCTTTTCTTCTCTCCAATTGCTTTCCTTTTTGATGCATGTCCTCTGAGTTTCTGTTCCTGGGGTGCTGCCTGCACAGTTCCCACAGTTATATCTCCACATGTTGATTGTATTGCTATAACCCCATTCTATATAATAAGATTTCCCACCTGGGTGCATTTGAACTTGAACCTGCTGTTAGCCTCCTCCATCAGAATCATTACTACATGTGCCCTCAAGCCAACATCTCCTCTGCTGTCCAGGTGATTTTCTAGAAACACCTATCTGATTTTATAACTATCCAGTGGCTCTGCAGCCCCCCGGAATATAGAGCCCAGAACCCTATATATCTCACAGGATACCTTTGTAATCTGATTTTTACCAAGAACTCTTGCAATCTCATCTTCCATTTATGCCTGCTATGTACTATATCCAGTTGTCAAAGGAAATCTATTTTTTATTCCTCAAACAGACTTTGCTTTTTCGAACCCCCTCATCTTTGCAGCCTCTAAATCAATTTCTAGGATTTAGTTCCCACTAGCAATCTGTGAATTTTATCCACAGCATCTCAGCTGTCTCCAAAGTCACACTTCTGTGGACTCCTTCCCATGGCCTTGTTTTCTTTTCTTTTGGTGGCTGCCTCTGATGGCATTTTTTTCCACTTTTCTGTTAGGAGATTTCATATTTTAGGAGGACAGATACTTATCTGTCACACTGTCTCTACCAAATTCTCTGGCCCACAGAATGTATTTAATGAAGTTTGCCAAATTGTTGCCCTATTGCTTATTGCTAGGATGTGATTTCTTTGAAGATAGGGCCTGTCATAGTCATCTTTGTTTCTTCAGATTCATAACAATGCTCATGACCCAGCAAAAGCAAACTATAATAAAGAACATATCAGGGAAACTTAGGAACAGAGTTGATGATACTGATGTAGAATATCGGGATTCGTGCTCAGTGCTTTGATTCAGTGATTAAATCCTTGCCTTGCACGAACCAGTATTCCATATGAGTGCCAGTTTGTGTCCTGGATGCTCCACTTCACTTTCAGCTCCTTGTTGGTGGCCTGAGAAAGCAGTAGATTATGGCCCAAGACCTTGGGACTCTGCACCCATGTGGGAAACGTGGAAAAAGTTCCTGGCTTCCGGCTTCGATGATCAGCTCAGCTCTGGCTGTTGAGGCCTCTTAGAAGAAAATCAGTGGATGGCAGATCAATATATCTTTCTTTATCTCTATAAGTCTGACTTTCTAATAAAAATTAATAAATCTTAATTTAAAATAAAATGAGAGGATTCAAAACATTCATGGAAATTGAACTGAATGTTAAGTTTGTTTTGGTGCAAGAAACTTCAAATCCGTGCACACTTTTTTATTGTGCATTTTAATTACATATTTGAGGTACCTTCATATTTACTAATTTATAGACATTTGGTATAGGAGCTTAATTTTGTTGAAAGCATTTTATTTGTATAAATTTATGCCAGATATTAAGAAAATATGAGTACAAGGTCTATGAAGGTTTCTATATAGTGTTTTTTTGAAGTAGATGTGGAACATTTTTTATTGTAAGTCTAGGAAGAACAGTTCCTAGTATCTCCTTGTGGATATTATTCTAGAACAGTGGGTTAGGTTTTTATGAACCTAATGATAGGTTAAGTTAAAAGAAGCTATTGGAGACAAAAGGAACCTATCTTGTCAACATATTGGGATGTGCCTCTGAGCACCTTGCCCTGCCTTTCACCTTTCTCTCCTCCGCTTTTCACCTTGCGTTTTTATTCTCCCTTCTCCTCTACTATAATTAATGTTACCTATTGAGATATAGTTATGATGTATTATATATGAGAGAACTTTGCAAAAATCTGTGAACGTGGAATGAAAAGGTAATCCATATTTTCCATAAGCTTTTTGATGTGAGAGTATTCTATTTGTGCAAAGAACTTACAGGGTTTTAACTTAATGTTGGTAGAAAGCTGTTGAGTATTATTTCTTCTAACATGATCTAACAGATCACTTGGGCTGGGACTCAGTGTTTTATAGGATCCTTAATTTCTTTGATGCTATTATGTTTTTTATTTTAATTTTTGGAAAGAGAAAAAGAGAAACAATGCGTACATGTGTAAGAGCTACCATTTGCTGGGAGAGGCTGGAACCTAGAGCCAAACTCATTCCAAGTCTCTATATGGGTGACTAAGACCGAAGTGTTTGAGCTATCATTTGCTTTCTCCCAGGGTACTTATTAGTGGAAAGCTGCAATCAGAAGTAGAGTTATTACTCAAGCCTAGGTGCTCTAGTGTGACTCATAGGGATCCCAAATAGTGTCTAAAAGCTAGGCTTACCATCTGCCCCAAATCCTACAAATAAAAAAATTCCAAGCTTTGACTTCTCTTAACACTTTTATTCAATGAACTAAAAGACTGTAAAAATGCTTCATAAGGAACTTCAGAGTTATTTGTTTTATAAAAGACGGAATAATTTTTGTCTGTTAAGAATATTGCTGTATATACTAAATTGATAGTATCTTACAATTCTCTTTCATTAACTTTTTCATGTTTGACCCAAGGAAATGTTGCCTATGGGAATTTTTGAGATTTTCAGCTGTAATGACTCCAGCTGAAACTAGAAGAGGATAGGATAATTCAATGATTTTTGATATATTTACAGACAATAGTCTGGTTTATTACAACTGTCACCTCCAGAAAGAGACCATGTGTAATCATTCCCTGTTTCTGTCTCTAACCCTAGACATCCTGTGAATCTTCTTTGTACATATTTGCTGTTTATTGATATTGCAGATACTGTCGTGTAGTATGATGATCTTTTTTTTAAAGTTTTATTTATTTTTATCGGAAAGTAAGGTGTACAGAGAGGAGGAGAGACAGAGAGGAAGATCTTTGGTCCGTTGACTCACTCCCTAAGTGGCCACAATAGCTGGAGCTGAACCAATCTGAAGCTAAAAGCCAGGAGCATCTTTTGGGACTCCCAAGGCTTTGGACCATCTTCAACAGCTTTCCCAGCCACAAGCAGGGAGCTGGATGGGAAGTGGGGCTGCCAGGACACGAAGTAGCAACCATATAGGATGCCACCGTGCTGGGCCCAGTATTGTGTTGTTTCTATGTTCAGCTTGGGATGTGTCGGTTTTATTTATTAAAGAGAGAGAGAGCGAGCGAGCAAGCACGAGCTTTCCATCCATTTGATTATTTCCCAAACAGTTACAAAGATTATCTCGGTCTTTCATGTGGTTATCAGGGAACTAAGTACTTGGGCCATCCTCCACTGCTTTCTTAGTGTCAGAGGGCATCATCAGGGAGTTAGACATTGAGGTTCATGTTGAATGGAAATGCCTGGAATATATGTCCACATCAGATCCATCTAATTTGGAAAAATATTTTTTTTTTCAGATAATTCTTAAGTTTCTTGATGGGGCCACCCTAGCTTATCTGTTGGGTACTATATGCAGCAAGTCTTCTTATAAGAAACAGAAAGGAGGACCCAGCAGCGTGGCCTAGTGGCTAGAGTCCTCGCCTTGAACACTCTGGGATCCCATATGGACGCCGGTTCTAATCCCGGCAACTCCACTTCCCATCCATCTCCTTGCTTGTGGCCTGGGAAAGCAGTTGAGGATGGCCCAAAGCTTTGGGATCCTGCACCCGTGTGGGAGACCTGGAAGAGGTTCCTGGCTCCTGGCTTTGGATCGGCTCAGCACCAGCCATTATAGTCACTTGGGGAGTGAATCATCGGAAGGAAGATGTTCCTCTCTGTCTCTCCTCTCTGTGTATCTGACTTTGTAATAAAAATAAATAAATCTTTTAAAAAAAAAAAAGAAACAGAAAGGAAAACAACACACAGGGGTAAAACCATGTACAGATGGAGGTAGAGGAGCAGCGTTGTGGCAGTGAATGAAGCCACTATTTGAGTCTTAAGTTCAGTCCTAGTTGTTCTGCTTCCAATCCAGCTTCCTTCCGGTGTGCCTGGGAAGCAGTGGAATATGGCCTTATTTACACTCTTGCCACTCACATGGAGACCAGGATGGACTTTCTGGTCTTGGCTTTGGCCTATCGCAGACCTGGCCACGGTGACCATTTAGGGAGCAAACCACTGGATATTCCTCTCTCTCTCTCTCTCTCTCTCTCTCTCTCTCTCTCTCATTTACCCGTTTCCCTCTCTCTTTCTGTCTTCCACCCTCCTTCTCATTCTTTCTCTAGCTCTCTCTGTGTGACTCTACTTTGAAATAAGTCGGTTAATAATCTTTCTATCTGTGAAGAAACACATTTCTCCTCTTGGTTTTAAGTTACTTGGCTATGGAGGGTCATGGTAGCCTCAGGGAAGCTTACTTAGCCACTACCTTGCCTCTTTTGTTTTTGCCATATTCCGTTTGAAACAGTTTCATGTTTTACTTGCCCACCAGTTGACAGACATTTGGGTTGTTTGAAATTTTAGCTGTTATGAATAAATATTTCTTATGTTATGAATATTCATGTAAAAGTTGCTGAGTGGAGTATGCTTTCACTTCTTTTGTATAGAATCTTAGAAGTGAAATTATTGAGTCATGTGGTAAGTCAGTGCTGGAAGTGACTCTTTGTGTCTTTACCAAATTTTTATGTTAAGATCCTGAGGGCCCGGCGGCTTGGCTTAGTGGCTAAAGTCCTCGCTTTGAACGCACCGGGATCCCATATGGGCGCCGGTTCTAATCCCGGCAGCCCCATTTCCCATCCAGCTCCTTGCTTGTGGCCTGGGAAAGCAGTCGAGGACGGCCCAATGCTTTGGGACCCTGCACCTGCGTGGGAGACCTGGAGGAGGTTCCTGGTTCCTGGCATCGGATCGGCGCACACCAGCACGTTGCAGCTCACTTGGGGGGTGAATCATCGGATGGAAGATCTTCCTCTCTGTCTCTCCTCCTCTCTGTATATCTGACTTTGTAATAAAAATAAATCAATCTTTAAAAAAAAAAGATCCTGAAGCCTAGGAGATGATACAGGTTAAGCATCTGTCGTCCACAAAGCACATCTGACACATCTTGAGACAAAAATAAAGTTTTGGGTTTTGGCATATTCAGGATTTGGGATTTGGGGATTGGAAATTTTCAAAATTTGAGAAATGGTGAAATCTGAAATGCATTTGGTGCCAGAATTTTATGTAAGGAGTGTTCAACCTGTGTTATCTGGTACAGCCTTAGGGAAATGATTAAGGCATGAGGACAGATGCCCTAGGAAGAGGATTAGTTCTCTTATGCCCTCAATGCCCTAGGAAGAGGATTAGTTCTCTTATGCCCTCAAATATATTTCTGCTATGAAAAGTTGCAATGCACACATTAATGTCTGTGAAGTGGACCCTCACCAAATTCTGTATATGCTGCTAACTTAATCTTAGACTTCCCTGCATCTAGAACTGTGAGCACAGCCCAAATATTTACCCCTCTGTGTTCTTTTATTTAAGAGCTATGATCATTTGGAGTTAGTTCCTTTTTTTTTTTTGAGTTTTAAATTTTTTTGTGTGTTTGTGAGACACAAAGATAGTGAGTGTGATACCATCTGCTCCTGCTTTCCAGATTCCCCCAAGGGCTCTTGACTGGGGCTGGAGCTAGGAGCTAGGATTTCTTTCTTTCTTTCTTTTTTTTTTTTTTTAAGGGAACCATTTTTTATTTTTATTTTTTTTTAAGATTTATTTTATTTTTATTACAAAGTCAGATATACTGAGAGGAGGAAAGAGAGAGAGGAAGTGGAGCTGCCGGGATTAGAACCAGCAGCCACATGGGATCAAGGCGAGGACCTTAGCCACTAGGCCACACTGCCGAGCCCAGGAGCTAGGATTTCAATCCAGGTCTCCCACAATCCAATCCAGTAACGTGAGCCATCATTGCCACCTCTCAGAGATTGTTTTAGCAAGAAATAGCAGTCAGGAATGAAATTGGATCTCAAATCCATGCATTCCCACTTGTGACAGAAGCGCCTGTGGTTTTTAAAAATTTTTCTTTTTTATTGCAAAGGCAGATTTACAGAAAGAAGGAGGGACAGCGAGAAAGATCTTCTGTTTACTGGTTCACTCCCCAAGTAACTGCAATGGCCAGAGCTGAGCCGATCTGAACTCAGGAGCCCGATCTAAAAGGTTTTGGGCCATCCTCCGCTGCTTTCCCAGGCTATAAGCAGGAAGCTGGATACAAACTGTTGCCCATATGGGATCCTGGTTCTTGCCAGGTGGAGGTTTAGCCAATCGAGCTATTGATCCAGGTCTGAGTTCATTTTTATATGGTGTGAAGTGAGGTCTAAAACCACAGTTCATGCGTGTATAACCACCATGCTAGATTCAGTTATTGTGAAGACTGTTAGGTTGTTGTTGTCTTGAATTGTTGTGGCACATTTGATAAAAATTACTTAGCCATAAATGAAAGAGATAAACTGGGTATTTCTTGAACCATTTGCTTATAAGTCTAGATTTCATGAGAATGTTTTAGAAGCATACAGTTTCAGTAAATATAACATTAACCTCAAGTAAATGTCTGCTGTACGAGGTTGTATTCTTGCTGCAAGTACTGTGTGTATGTACTATGTATATGTATATGAATTCCACATCAGATGCGTGTTTAGAAAGATTATTATGGCATTATATAGAAGCCAGAACATTTTTCCAATTTCTGTAGAATTTCAGCACCTTAATATTTGAGCATTTTTTGCAAACAAGTTTTGTAAGATTTGTTATGCCAAGAGTGCCAACAAATTTCAGACTGTTACATCACTCAAGTTGCTTGTGTAGTCTTTTGAGAAAAATTAAACCAAGATCTTTTAAGTGATTTTCATGCAAAATTAATGCTTCCCTTGACTTCTGCCAAATGCCGTGATGCGTTTATGCAGCAGATGCCAGAAAGTTTAGAACTTGCATCTGGAAAGAATTCAACATTTTAAGATAGAAAGCATTTGTGCCTGGGGCAGTATAATGACCCCACCTGTGTCTTTTTCTTGTCTTCTAGATGTTTTCATTATAGGTTCAGAAAGGCCCAGGCAGATACTTTTTCTATTTTTAAATCTTTTTTACAAAACACAGTTTTAATTTTATAAGACCAGATTTCACTCCAAGTTTCAAAATATGTGTCTTCAGCATAAAATGTTTTGACAGTTACCTAATGGCCTAGCACTTTACCATCCATTTTTCTAGGCACAGATTCAGAGAATCAGAGCCATAAAATCATAGTGTAATTAGTCATTATCAGATACTGCATTAATTTATATTTCATGCATCCCTACGCTAAATAAACTGCTTTTGTCCTTTCCATTATTTTGATAACTAGCTCAAACCTGTTAATATACCACTAAAATAAGTGGAGATACTTCATTGTTGAATTTATTAGCTTTGATATTTCATTTATGGTCCAAGGGAAGAGCAGAAAGGAACTAGTGTTTATTGAGTGCCCACTGTGTTCCAAGGATTGTCCTAGATATGTTTACACCCCTAATCTCATTTAATCTTCACAGCCCCTCACTGTTGGTATTATTATCCCAGTCTTAGAGATGAAAAACTTTAAACAAGCCAGATAATGATACTTCAGGCTTGTGTGGGGCCGTTCATATCATAATTCTGAAGTACCATCTGACATTTGGAGATGTTCAGTTATAAAAAAGAGAAACTATCATAATTTATTCTCACTGTTGTAGAGCTAAGGGTAAAAAGATGTACAGTAATTCTCATCTTTTTGTACTTACTAGGAGAGATACTGTGAGCAGAAATAAAACACAAGTAAGCAATACAGAATGCATTTGGAATACTTTATAATACCAGGAATACTTTACAATGTTCAGATAGAAAATAGTGTTGGAACAGTTGGGTATCCACATGCTAGAAAATCGGCCTTCTCCCATTTCTCTCATGCTATATCTAAAAATAAATTCAGTGATATCATAGAGCTATTCTAAAACTTAAAAATATGATTTTTTTTTTGGTACGAAAGCAGGAGAGTATGACTTTGGGATAAGCAGAGAGTTCTTAGATACAATACCTAAAATAGTGATAAAGTAGATTTTATCAAAATTTAAAATGTGTGCTGTTACAAAAAATGGTTTTAAACAATGAAAACAGGCTACAGACTTGGAAAATATTTGCCATAACCTTATCTTATCAATAACGTATCCAGAATATGTGAAGTGTTACTAAAATTGAATAATTAGAAATAAAAAATGACATAGTCAAAGTGACTGGAAGACTTGACGAGACACTTCACCAAAGCAGAGAACACAGGTGCCAATAGTGCATGGATAGATCCTCAGCCTCACCAGTTATTTTGGAAATAGAAGTTAAATCAGTATCACAGTATACCTATTGGAATGGATTTTCAGAAACACAACTCTTCATGTCTAGTGCAGATGAAGATGTCGAACCATTGGAATGCTTATATATTCTTAATGGGAATGCGATTAAAAAAAAAAAACTTAAAATGACAGAAGGATAAAAGAGATAGAGACACACAGAGAGGGAACTCCTATCTGTTGATTCACTTGCTAGATGTGTGTAGTGACTGGGAATTGGCCAGAGCCAAAGCTGGGACCTGAGAACTCCATCCAATCTCCAACATGGGTGGCAGAAGCCAAGCTACGTAAGCCTTACCTACTGTCTCCCAGGGTATGCTTCAGTATGAAGACAGCATTTTGGGCAAAGCAGAATGTAAATGCAGACACTTTGATATATATAGCATGTGGGCATCTCAAATGGGATGTTAACCCCAGTACTCCAGATGTCCACACCAGAACATCCATGTTGGAAAACAGTTTTTTATTAAGTTAGACATATATACGTTTTTATGACCAGCTGTTTTCTAGGTGTTTGATCTAGGAGGAAAAAAAAATGAATTAGTAAAATGTGCTTTTCCTGTGTTGGGACTTTTTTTTAAGAACCATTTTGATATTTATACCATCATGCATGGGACAAAAAGGAGCTATTTACATTAAAATGAGCATGCTCTAGGTGTATTGAATTTTGAGTTTTGCTTACAGGGACAGACCACATGATATAGTTGGCCTTAACATTGCCCACAGACCAGACATTCTTCATCCTTTATTTATATGGTGGGATTTTATTCAACAACAAAAGAAATGATGATGTGCTGATATGTAAAACAAAATTAGATATATTCTAAATTAAAGAAGCTAGGCTCAAATGCCTGCTAGTTGCATACATCCAGTTATACAAATCGTAAGGATATAAAATAGCTTACTAATTGCCAAGAATTAAAGGTGAAATAGAGTAATCTCTAAAGGGATATTATAAAGACAGGTTTCTGAGAGATTAAAGTCATGTATTGTTAAAAACATACAATTGTAGATTTTAAGTTATGAGTGTTCTTTGTATATTATTCTCCAATAAGCCTGACTTGCGTACATATATGTATATAACCAAATGTACTTGCCGTCTCTAAGAGAGGCCTACTGTCAGCCACAGCAAAGCTGGTTTGATGGCTCTGGAGTCATCAAGAACCAGGTACTATCTTTTTTGCTGCTTAGGCAAGATGTACTAGTTTCTAATTAATCATATCTGAATTGCTGAAAAAGGAAGGAATGAAGAGGAATTTGAAGCCATCTTTTAGAGGACTTCTTCCAAGTCCTGTAGTACTGTTTCATTGGAACCTCATTAGTTCAAACAGTTGGCACATTTCATCCCATGTATGTATCTGCAAGGGATGCTGGAAAGTAAGAACTTTAAGAAAGGAGACTGCATACTGGAATGTTGCAGCTAACAGTATCTCTTTTACTCTGATGACTGCCTTTCTGTGCACAAACCCTTATGTGAGCTTATATTTTGCTATTCCTTAGTTGTTAAAAATTTAGTCATTACAATTCTTTTTTCCTGCCTAAGATTTATTTATTGTAACTTGAAAGAGAGACAAAGACACTGAGAGAGAAAGAGAGAAAGAGAGAGAGAGAGAAAGAGACAATCTTCTATTGGCTGGTTCACTTTCCAAATGGCCACAATAGCCAGAGCTGGACTGGTTATAAGCTGGGAGCCAGGAGCTTCTTCTAGGTCTCCTACATTAGTGCAGAAGTCCAATGTCTTAGTCCATTCTATGTTGCTTTCCTAGTTCATCAGCAGGGAGCTGGATTGGAAATGGAGCAGCCAGGACTAGAGCTGACTCCATATGGGATGCTGGTGTCATAGGGGGAGGAGTAGCTTGCTACTTCACTCTGCCAGCCACTGATTAGTACAATTCTTAAGATTTTGTCAGGCAGTGGATTTGATAGCTTTGAAAAGTGAACTTTGGTATAGGCTTAGTATCCCTTACCTGACATATTTGGTAGCAGAAGTATTTTGAGTTTCAGAATATTTGGAATTTGTAATATTTTCTTTTTTTTCTTTGCTTTCTAAAATTTTCTCTCTGTATCTATAAATATAGATACAGATAATTTTTTAATAGTTGATTAGGACACAAAGGGTCAAGGGCTACAGGAAAGTGGGTAAGACCATTGTTTCCACATTAATATTATTTTTTCTGTATCTGGGGTCAGAGGAGAGACAAAGGGAAAAGCCCCACCCAGCCTCCCACCCATCCCAGGTTCCCGATGTGAGGCATGCTCCGAGGGTCCTGCTCAAGCAGTTTTGATAGTTCAGCAGTTCTGAATTGCTGCCAATCTCGCTGTTCCAAGCACGATGAACTCTCTTCAGAATCCACTGGCTGACATAGCCTCTTTGTGATTGGGGTTCTGAAATCAGCAGTTCAGTTGGAGGGATCCCCAGAGAAACTTCATCTGAGGTGATCCCAGCCCTGATTGTTGTGTTGTGCTTGCCAGTACAGGGTCTGGCACAGTCTGTCACCCCAATAAGCTTATGCAAATGCTGGTGGTTGTACTTGCTGGGTCAGTTCTGCTTCCAGCCCTGTCTTCCATGTGAACCGATGGGTTGCAGTCCAGCCCGGTGCTGCCCACTTCATACTCGGCCCTCACGCAAACCAGTGGGAGCTGCAGCCTAGTCGAGGAGACTCCCCATGACCCCCACCAGGCCTGCCCCCTACCCTGAATCCCATGCTTGCCAGTATGTACAGCAGACTTGTTGAGTTTGTCTCACATCCCATTTAGCTCTCATACATGTCAATGGGCATTGAAGCCTAGTGCAACCCAACCTTCCCTACTATCCAACCCACACACATGCTGGCAGGTGCTGTTCTGTCTAGCCACCCCTGCCCCTATCCTGGTTTTCATGCTCTCCAGTGGGAGTGGTAACCCAAAAGGGAGATGCCCACTGTTTCCCTACTAGGCCACTCCCACTCCCGGATCATGCACTCTCCAGGTGGTTCTGTGGTTTAACTTGACAGAATAAGCCTCCAGTGGCAGCTGATGCTGCAGCAAACTCCAACCAACCCTCACCCACTCTAATTTATGCTTGCACCAGTAGGAACAGTTAGCCCAGCCTGACTTTTGCTGTTCTAGCTCATATGAGGCCCACAGGTGTTGTAGCCCTGCCTGGTCTGGTCTGTCCCTATCCCAGCTCACACTCTCCAGTGGCAGTGGCTGTCTGGCAGTGGAGCCCTCCACATTCCCCCGCACCCATCGGCTTTTCCTCCTCACTCCCTGGTTGTCTCATGTGCTGGTTTGGCGCTGTGGCCCAGTCTGGCACAGCCCACCTCACCTTGACATTTGCCAGTGGGTGTTGTAGCCTGGTCTGGCCTGGCCTGGCCCACCCTCAATTCCGTGTCTAAATGCTTAGGTTCGAATCCTCTCTCTACTTACAGTTCTGGCTTCCTGCTAATGTATGCCCTGGAGGACAGTGGGGAAAACCCAGCACCGTGTTCCTGTCACCTAAATGGAAGCTCAGGCTGAGTTTGGTTCTGGCATTTGGGAAATGAAGCAGCAGAGGGACGGTCTCTCAGCCTGTCCCTGTCTGCCTGCCTCTCTCTCTCAAATAATGAATACAAATAAGTAAAAGCTTAAAATTTACAGTTATTGAACTTGTATCCTGTGACTATGCTAATAAAATCACCTATTAGTTGAAGCATATTCTGGTAGATTCTTGAGATTGTTTATATATATACATGATTATGCGATCTTTTAATAAAGACATTTTTATTTCTTGTTTCTAATCCTAAAGTCTTTATTTGCTCTTTATTTTGCCTTATTTCTCTGACTGGCAATTCCAGAATATAGACATGCTTTAAGTTTGCATCATGGACTTGTTCTCAAGCAGAGAAAGAAAGCATCTACCCTTTCTGCTTCAAATATATTACTTTAAGTTTTCCTTGGTGTCCTCCACCTGGTTGAAGAAGTCCCCTGTATTCCTAGGTTTCTCAGAGGTCTTCTCATGAATGCAAGCTGGGGCTTCTTCAAGTTGTTGGCTTGAATTTGATGGTGTTTGGCTAAGGATTTTTGTATCTGTTTAATGGGTATATTGGTGTATAGGCTTGTTGTAGGCACTTTGGACTTTTTCATGAGAGTCTTGTTGACCTTAAAGAACGTGTTGAGAAAACTTTCTCCTACTTTCTGGAAAAGTTTGTAAAGAATTGTGTGGAATAATTTGTATAGAATGCTGTCAAACATTTCAAAATGTTGGAATTCAAGAGAAAATCCATTTAGACTTTTCTTTCTGAAAAAATTTTTAATAATGTATTTAGCTTCTTAAAGAATGAATTTAAATAGTTTGTGTCTTTCAAGGAAGTTATTAAATATACTTGAGTTAAGTTGTTTGTAAATTTTTTCCATTACCTTTTTTTTAAAAGATTTGTTTATTTTGATCTGAGAGGCTGATTTACAGAGGAGAGGCAGAGTGAGAATATCTTTCATTCACTGGTTCACTGCCCAAATAATCAACTTTGGACTTTCTCTCTCTCTCTCTCTCTCTCTCTCTTTCTTTCTCTCTCTCTTTTCCAATTTTTCTGTTTCATTCATTCTGTTATTTTTCCTTCTGCTGATTTGGATTTTATCTTGCCATCCCCTTTAAATCAATTTCTGAAGATTTCCTCTGGAAGTTGATTTGAGGATATTCTTCTCCCCTATTAATATTTGCAGTGAATGCTGTACTGTGTATTGCTTTAGCAGAACAGTGTTACTTTTGAGACATTGTATTCACATATTTATATTAGAAAATATTTGTAGTACCCTTTATGATTTTTGTTTGCCACATGGATCATTTAGAAATATATTGCCTTAATTCTAAATATTATGAAATATATTTCTAGATATTATTGCTTATTAGTTTTTGATAGTGTATGCACCTTGTATGGTTTCAGCCTTTTTTCTTAATGGTCTAGGTTGGTCTATCTTGATGTATATTCTCTGTGCACGTGAAAGTAATGTAAATCCAGTTGCTGTGCAAGAACATCAGCTCAAGTCAGGTGATATTCTGTTTCAGGTGTCCTATGTGCTTACTGATTGAGGAAGTTGATGCATATTCTTTTCTAACAGTTTCTGCAAGTCTTGAGCTATGTGGATGTATGCCTTTTTTCCATCAAATTTACTCTTGTATTTTGAAAGTCTGTAATGAGAGGCATATGCATTTAGAGTTGTTATGTATCTTGACCAACTGAGTCTTGATTATTATGTAATTTTACTTTTTGACTCTGATTATGTTCTTGTTTTGAAGTCTTGTCTGATGTTGATGTAGTTTTTATATTGTTTGCAGCTTACTCTTTTTCCTTTCTTCTGTTTTAACTTGTTTCAATCAGTGAAGAAAACAAATAACCTGCGAGAATATGTACCTATTTTTTTTTTAAGGTTTATTTATTTGAAAAGCAGAGTTAAAGCACAGAGAGAGAGAGAGACTCTTCCGTCTGCTGGTTCAGTTCCCAGATGAGTACAATAGCTAGTAACTGGAGCTAGACCTGTCCCATATGGGATGCTGGCACAGCAGTGCACCTGCCCCTACTGACATATTTATGACATGCTGTATTTGGGTTTTGCTTCCATTCAAACACATCCAAAATTTTTTCCCTCTAATTGAAGCTTTAAATTATTTTCAGTTGAAGTAATTATTAGATTGAATTTTCTTGTAAATATTGCAGGTTACAGTTTTACTGATCTAGACATAGTTAAGAAGAAATTGGAAATCACCACTTGAGAGGGTCTGAGCTAGTAACTGATAGATTTGAAGTAAATGGCTCACATGATTTCTGCTGGTAACCTCATCTATAAATGGTAAATGTTTCATGGAGCATGTCTTGTTTTATCTTTTAGTGATTTTTAGATATGTGTATTAAAAAGACAAGGCACTGCTTATGGAGTCTTCCCTGTTTTAAAATCCTCCTTTGTAAATGAGCATCTCTTTCTTTTTAGGACTGTAAGGCTATGGGAAGTTGAAAATCCAAAGAAGCAGAAAAGTGTGTTTAAACCACGGACAGTGCAGGGTAAAAAAGTGATTCCCACGACTTGCACATATAGTAGAGATGGAAACCTTGTCGCAGCTGCCTGCCAGAATGGAAGCATCCAGATCTGGGATCGAAATCTGACTGTAAGTCAAGGGCATTTAAATCTTTCTTAGGAGACCTTATAAAGACAAACATCGCTTTAAAATATTATGAAGGTCAATTTCCTGAGTTTAGGCCTAATTTAAACTTCAGTGTTAGTTGATCAAACATTGGAACTTTTGCAGTAAACAACATTTCAGTGAGCATTCCATCTCAGTATTTTCCAAGGTGTCTTACATGTTACTTTTAAAATGAATTTTCTCTCCTGGCATAAAATTTAAAAATCACAGTACAGTTTATTATGTAACATCTCCATTTTTTTTGAAAGTAAAGGGTTTGACAGTATTATCAAAGAAGCCTAAGCAGAAAGCTAGAAAATACTCTTTAAAAGATACAAGAGAATGAATAGTCCAGGATGATACATTTGTATAGTAATCCAAATAATATTTTAATATTCTGTGACATTCCACTTGAATAGCTTCTAGGTTTTTCTTATACAGTTCTAGTTCATAAATCAGATATGTGAATTTTAGACTTGGAAGGGGCATAGATATAGTGCATATGAAAAACCTTTGACTCATTCTGTAAATTACTCTGTGCTTTAAAAGGGGCTTTATTTATGTTTCAGTGGTAACATGAGAAAGTTTGACTCTCGGTTATCACTGTTCATGTTTATACAAATGACATAATTTGGATTTTTTATTCTAGCAAAAAACTGGTCAAGTTATTAGTTCAGTAAGTATTTACTGGCTATGTACTATATGCCAGGCATTGTTCATGGCTTTGGGAATACTTAGCAAAAATTCCTGCCCTCAGAGAGTTTACATTCTAGTTTGTTTTCTCAAGTCATAAAAATTATATTCTTTTCAGCTTTGTTAATAGAACATTAACATCTAGAAAACCAGCTGTCTTTTCAGGCAGATGAGTTAAAATCAGTTGTGTTGGAATAAGGTAGACAGTAATGGTGGGGTAGTGTGGGGGAATCCATGCTGATAATGCTGGAAATATCTATGGCATTTTCTGTTTGTCAGATCTTTTTATTTCTGTTTTCATCTCCTCTGTAAACCCCATAAAGCTTCATAACAGCACAGAGATTTTAAAACTCCTTTGAATTGTAAACTGAGTTTTTACCAAGCAATAAATTTTTTAGTAGCTGGCTTTCATCGTCTCTGGGTGCTGTTGATTCAAATGTAGAAATTCTAAAATACACAATTTTCTTGTGTTGCTTTAGTAGTAATATTTTAATGTAGGGTGTATGCACGTGCCTTTGTTTTAGAACCGTATGCTTTTAAACAGTTTAATATGGTTTTTGAAGGTTAACCTTGCACTTGTCTTGAAATATGAGTATCTCTTTCTGATACTTTATTTTGTGAAAAATAGACATGTGACTACTTAAACCATTTTAGTAATTACACTTCAGTCTTTGATCTCATTTTGTTAGAACTTAATAACACATCAATGTGTGCCTTATTATTTCCATTCCTCTTTGTTATATTTATATTTTAAATATTTTTTGTTTGTATGTTAATTTATATCAAATGAAAACAAATCAGATTTAGAAGAAAAAGTTAGCAACAGGAAATACAACTTGATATGAAAACAAATGAAAAAGTTTAACTCTTTTTTCAATAAAAATTTGATCACAGGTAAACATTAGAACTGAAATAAGAAAGCCTTTGAACAGTAGTTAAAAACAATTTTTAAATTTAGTTGCCAAAGAATCACATGGCAGATAATGGTTAATGCATGCCTTGTGATGATTAAGTTATTACAGTTGCCAGGTGTGGCCATAGAATTGTCATTAGACCAACTTAAATCTTTGCGAATGTCATGTACCTCTATTAAAGATGAATCCTGAAGGATTATGCTGGCCAGTGTACTAGATAGTAGCTACATTTGACCATTTCAGTTTATTAAAGTAAAACACAGTTAATCTTTCAGTTCCTCACTGAAATACCCAACAATTTCATGTAATGACTACTTAATGAAAAGCACAGATATAAAACATGTCTTTCAAGTATTATTGGAGTGATGGTGTTTTTTTGTTTTGTTTTGTTTTGTTTTGCCAAGGGTTCCTTTCCTTCACAGAATAATGCCCTGCTTTTCAGGGTGAGAAAGACCCCTTCGAGAGGCTTCTGCAAGTCCACACTGCCTCACTGTCTCCCTACTCAGTACTCACCAGTATAATTATTTTAGAAATAACAAGGGGGGCAGTTCCTAATTGGAGTAAAGTGAGGGAGGAGCAGAACAGTGGGAGAAGACATTGGAGAAGTAACAGTGTGCACCTGGTCCAGGGCTTATGCTCCTGTTAAACTCTTCACTCTGCAACTTTTCTTCCACATGTTCTTACGACTTTTCCCCTTTCCTAGTTCTTTGAGAGCAAGTTTCCTCTTCTCATCAAGGCTTCTCTGACCACATTGTTTAAAATTGCAGCCTTCTCCCCTCCAATTACACTCTCTGCTCCTCTTGTTTTCATTTGCCATGTTGAACCCCAACTGACATGCTGTTTTTGTGTTTTTATTGGCTGTTTCTCTCCAGTGTAATATTGGCTCCAAGAGGGAAATAAATGTCTGTTTTTGCTCACTAATGTAGTCCTATAACAAAACATACTGCCTAGTACATAGTAGATTTGCAGTGACTATTTTTTGAATGAATTAGTGAATACCTGTATTCCAATAAAGGTAGCATAAAATGAGATGGCCAATTCCTTTCTAAGAAGCCATTACAAAATAATAAGATTCATGAAACGATTCTGAGTTTGTGAAAAGATGCAATCAGTGTGTGTGTGTGTGTGTAAACATGTTCATGTGCATTAATCTTGGTGGTTAGAGGAAATATTTTAAGACAAGTTTTGCTCTCCTTAATTTTTTTGTTTTTTTAAAGATTTATTTATTTTTATTGGAAAGTCAGAGAAAGACAGAGAAAGATCTGCCATCTGCTGATTCACTCCCCAAGTGGCTGCAGTGGCCAGAGCTGACCCAATCCGAATCCAGGAGCCAGGAGCTTCCTCTGGGTTTCCCAAACAGGTACAGGGTCCCAAAGTCTTGGGACGTCCTCTACTGCTTTCCCAGTCTACAAGAAGGGAACTGGAAGGGAAGTGGAGCAGCCAGAACATGAACCAGCATCTGCTTGGAATCCCAGAGCTTGCAAGGCAAAGATTCAGCCATTGAGCCATTGCTCCCGGCCCTCTCTTATCAGTCTTAATGATGTCTAAATGCACTACAGATTTTCAATTACCTTAATAATAGGTGAATTTTTAAGAACTATTTTTGTGTCTTGTTAAAGTATAATTTCTGGCTTTTAAAGTAATTTAACATGTAAAGTCTTATGAATATCTGATAGCTTCTTCTGTTCATGTAAAAAACTTTCAAATTTAATTTTTGGGCTTACTCTGCTCAAAACAATTTTGTTGTTTTATAATAGCTATCGGTAAGTCAGACTCTTTACTAAAACGATTTGTTGTATTTACTCTGCAGTCATTTTATAGGCTGAACTCTTGTCACTCAAATGGTGACCCATGCTATCCATGGAGCTCTTCCTTCCCAGACACAGTGATAGGAGGGAGTAATATTTCAGCTGTGATTTGGCTCTAAGCACTACCAATGTAACCCATCCTTGATTTGAGTATATCCTGCTGTCCTTTGACCAGCAACCCTTGCCCATATCTTAGGGCTGACACTTTGAAAATTCACTACACACCACAAAACTTTAACACTTACGTTCCAAGCCTACCGATACCACAGGGACATTTGTCTAGGTCAGTGACATGTCGGTTCCTTTACTCTCAGCCATGCCAAGAAATGCATCAGAGAATGCGGAGGCTAGGACTGGCAGTCATACCAAGAGATTAACTTCTCAACAACACACCCGTGGTGAGTAAGAGAACAGGCACAAAAGAGAGAATATAGGAGATAGTCACCAGTAATAGGTTTGATTCAGCCCACCACAAATGTTAAATGTCTCTAACTGTTGTCAGATAACCAGTGTTAAAGATGTGGTTTATGTCCTTCTGTACCTTTTCTCTTCTTTCTTGCATGTTTACAAAGATATAGGTTAAAAATGTCAACTTAACTTATACAGATAATTTGCAGTCCATTCTTTGGATAGCAAAATCGAGCCTTGTAAATGAATTTATACAACTTTTTTTTTTTTATAATCTATTTTATTGTGTTGTTGACAATCTTTACATAGTTATATACAACTTTTAATTTGTAATTTTTTTCAAAATTTCTTTAAATAGAATCATAATTTTATATGGCATGGAATATGTGGTTTTTTAAAGAATTTTTATTTTCAAACTTTTAATTTTTACTATTTTGTCTATTGCCTCTCTTCTCCACCCTTACCATCAAATAATTACCTGGTATGTCTCTTTCTGTGCTCTTCTCCACATCTGTGTATCTGTGTCTTTCAACCTATAAAACGTTTCATATAGGATTTTGGAGTATCAGCCACCTTGCTAAGAACCACACAAAAGAAAGTTAATTTGTTAAAAAAAAATTTAGAGAATAATCTACAACATAATTCATGACCACATGGTAACTTGGGCTGTGCCCCAAATGCAGAAGAGTTAAGTAAGATGGAGGCCAGGCTGGCAATCAGAGTCTGGGCCCCTGGGAAGTGTACAGTTTGAATAAGCAACAGGATTAATGGGGATTGCAGAATGATAATGTTGATATTTTACTTAACGAAGCAGAACAGTGCTGTTCTGCATAAAAAGTTACACTGAAAAGGCTCCTTTGAGATTCAGTCTTTTAAAAGCAGCAGCAAGCCAATTTGATATGATGATAAGTACCAAAAATAAAAATAAGGCAGAATAAAAGACTGTTCTGGGGAGAAAATAGCCCTTGAGTACCTCACTTCTCTCTGTTGGATGCCATCCGCTATGCATTTATTCTGTTAAAGATACTTTTCAAGATTTGGAAACTTGTTTTTTCAGTGTTTTCTGTTAAATTTTCATAATGTAGTTCTGATTTTTCTTTCATACCTCAAACTCATTCAAGCTAAATTCTCACAGTTGTTTTTTTTTTTTTTTTCTGTTTTCTCTAGTTACTTTTGTTTAATGGGTATTATTGTAAATCCTTTTTGGGGGGTATTCTTAGAAAGCTGTTATAGCCACAGTTTTCACTTTTAGGGAGGTTCAGTAAGTATGTGTTTTAACATTGACCATTAGTGAGAAGAAAGAATTTCATAAAGAAGGGTTCTTCTTTTCTTTCTTTCTTTCTTTTTTTTTTTTTTTTAAGATTTATTTGAAAGACAGTGTTACATGCAGAGAGGAAGACATGGGGGCAGGAGGTGGGGAGAGGGAGAGAGAGGAGAGAGAGAGAGAGAGAGAGAGAGAGAGAGAACACACAAACTGGTTTATTTTGCAAATTCCTGTTTTCGCCTGTCCAACTTTTAGAAGAATAAAGTGGTCTGTCTCTGAAAAATACAAAGAACAATGTTAAAAATTCAAACATTTTTGTGTTTTCGATAGGCCTAATAATGGGAGTCTAGAAAACCATGCATGTACAGCCAGAAGTCTGCATAGAGCTGTATGCTTCTGTAGCATATTTTATAAACAATGCATGAGACACATGATTACTTTATTCCTTATATGCAACTTTATGAGAGTCTGTCCTCAGTTTCCTATGTACTTTGTGTCTCACTTTCTGTATATATGAAATAAGACCTCGTCGGGTTATTAGGAGACTGATTTTGGGCAATGTATTTAAAACAGTCAGGCCATAACACACTGCTCCTTACCATCTGTTGCACTGACCCCTTTTGCTTCGTAGGTCCTAGCCTGCTTACAGTTTTTGCAGAAAGGTGAAGTTAGATCTCAGGATACTGTTTATTAACTCTGTCTGTAGAAGTCTTAGGAATCCAGTTGCACAGATTTCTTGGTACTAGAAATATGGATTAGGAAGGTGACAACATAGGTCCCTTGTTACCACAGGCATCCACGGAAATTAATAAGAAATAAATTAAAATGCTATGGACCTGAAATTTAATTATGTCTGAGAAGATACTTGAATTTTAATTATTTTTTATGGATATTCAAGAGAAAACAGCTCAGAGTGACCATCTTTTTAGTATTATTCACTGCCATGATTTTCAATTATTACTTTTCAGGAAGATATTTCATTGATTCAAAACACAAATAACTATCATAACTGCAAAATCACTTGCAGACTCTACACTTAAATTTCTGTCAGTTATTTTAATGAAAGCTCTTAACTTTTAATGATGTTGTTCTGGTTAACATTTGTCAAATGAAAAAAACCCTCACTTTTGGGAAAGTTATATGAAAAAGTTCTCATTAAATAGATAGTTTTTAACTTTGTGATTTGAGGTCAAGGATAATATAATAATTGAATTAAAGCTTTTGGCTAAACAGAATAGGTTAAACTCTTTCATTTAATCCTGTTCCCTCTGTAAACTTCACTGAAATAATAGGAAAGGCATTTTTAAAAGCATAATTCTGTATTGATGAAGAGAATCAGGGAGAAGATGACAGCAGAGAGATGACAAAAGTCAGGATACATTTGGAAGCTGTAAACCAGATACATAAATGGTAACTGACTTAGCCAGCTGGAGAAAGCTTACCCGTCATGTGGGTAATCTGTGAGTGAGTGAGTGAGAGAGAGAGAAAGAGAGAGACAGAGAGAGACAAGCGTGAGCTGGTTTATCTTGGAAATCCCTGCTCTTCCATGTGCATCCAGACCACAGGTCTTTCCTCACCAGTAAAGAGCAAAATGGTACTTGTACAGGGAGTCTGTTAGAGAGGCTTTGTATTCCAGGTAAAGCTGAGATGGGTGAAAACTTTCATATAAAGCTGTCCTTCCTCCTGTCCTCCCTTTTCCATTGTCAGAGTAATTATCATCTTCACAATACTTACTTTTATCCAGATAATATGTCCTTTTTTATTTTTACTGGAATATCAGATTTATAAATAGATGAAAAAAGAGAGAGAATGATCTTCTGTCTGCTGATTCACTCCCTAAATGGTAGCAACAACCAGAGCTGAGCTGATCCAAATCCAGGAGCCAGGAGCCTCTTCTGGATCTCCTAAGTGGGTGCAGAGCCCCAAGGCTTTGGGCCATCCTCCACTTCTTTTCCAGACCACAAGCAGAGAGCAGAATGGGAAGTGGAACAGCCAGGAGACGAACTGGCACCCATATGGGATCCTGGTGGATACAAGGGGAGGATTTAACCACTAGGCTACTGTGTCAGGCCCTATCCAGATAATATTTTAAACACGTTTTATGTACTGTTTCACTTAATCTTTATATCAAACCTGTGATGTCAGTATTGTTATTATTTTATAAATGAGGAGACCCAGCTGCAGATTTTAAATTGCCTAGGAGCTACAGTGGCATAACCAGGACTCAGTCCCGGTAGCCTGTCTCCAAAGCCTATACCAGGGATTATAAATCTGCCACCAAGGAGCCAGATGTAGCCCACTACTTGATTTTGTATGGTCTATAAGCGAAGAAAGATTTTTGTATTTTTAAATGATTGTGTTATTTTTCTGTAGGGTAGAAGGAGAGAGAAAAAAGGGGAAGGAGGATGTAGGAAATAGAAGACATTTTTAAGGGAACAAAAGCCTCTATGATTAATATTCTGAGAGAGGAAAGAGAGAATGATGCAAACTAAGAAACTAAGAATAATACCAAAAAAAAGTAATCAAGTGAGAGGTCTTGGAAAATAGAAACAGCAGGGAAGTAAAGTCCATAGGAACATTGGTATCTTCTAGAAATTAAATGTGGCCAAGGAAAACTAGCAGATAGACTAAAAAAGGCAATGAGTGGAAAAGCTATGAGAGTTAAAGGGTCAAGCCCAGTAATTGTTTACAAAGTTCTGAAAAAAAAAAAGTATAGAGGAAAAAAGATGGACTAAGGTGAGGCATAGTTAAGTAAGTCCCTGCCCTGAGAAAGTCTCAGAACTGGAAAACAGTGACTGTCCAGATGGGAAGGGATACCAGGAATATAGACAGGATGCTAAAATTTGGCCAAGAAAAACTATAATAGGAACCATACAAGAATAATGCAGTCTTGTAATTTAGAATGTTGATGAGACAGTTACTTGAATGTAAGACCATGGACTCTTAGCTCAATAGGAAGGACAGCAAAGAGCAGTCAGGGATGACAGTGGGAAAGGAGAGAATCCTCTTGTTCCTTCCATCAGGGTCATCCCACTTCAGGACCACCACAAGGAAAAGAGAGATATGAAGGCGAAATGTTAGTATTTTGAGGCTTTATCAGGAGTCATTCTTCAAAACAATTTTGTAGTTTTAAAATATGTCGTAAGACTCATAAATTAAATTTTGAGTGTCTTCCCCACCCCCGGCATTTCCCTCCTTTACAGTCTCATTCTTTGAAATGGTCTCTTGATGCCAGTTTTCCTCCTGTCCTAAACAAGGGACAACACTGCCTTTCTGTTCTTAGCCTGCTTCCCTGGCTGTGTTTCCTGCTGGCTCCATACATGGTCAAGGATGTCATCCTTCTCAGTCTTCTATAGAGGGGATGAACTTCTGAATTCTAGTCATCATTACTTTTATAGTGATTGCTGACTGGCCGTGTTCCTCTTTGTTCTGTCCTAAACAGTCTTCACTACAATGGTATCCTTGACTACTTGTGGAGTGTGTTTACTCAGAATGCCACTACAGCTTTTTAGTTTATATCCTTTTCCGAACTTTGAGTATTCCTCATTTTGTATATAGTTAGAAAAACTCTTTTAAAGCCTGTTTTTTGAGCTAAGCTTCCACCTACAACCTTGGCATCCCATGTGGGTGCTGGTTTGTGCGCCAGCTGCTCCGCCTCCTGATCTAGCTCCACGCTTATGGTCCGGGAAAGCAGGGAAGAATAACCCAAGGCCTTGAGCTCCTCCGCCATTGTGGGAGACACAGAAGGAGCTCTTGACTTCCAGTTCAGACCAGCTCAGTTCTGGCCATTGGGGCCATCTGGAAGTGAACCAATGAATGGAAGATGTCTCTCTCTCTCTCTCTCTCTTTTTTTTTCTCTTTGTCTCTCTTTCTTACTGTGACTTTAGGTAAAAAATAATTTAAAAAAACCATTGTTCCTTATTGTATATGATTTATACTTATTTATAGAGTACAGTGTTGTAATTTGATTTATGTGTACAGTGTATAATAATTGAATTCAGGTAATTAGCTACTTTTCCTTTCAAGTACTGCCAGTTACATGTAAAACATTTTATTTTTTTTTCATTTTTTTATCATATTTTTGACAATCTTCACATAGTTAATTAGGGTAAAAAGGTTCAAGGGCTATAGGAAAGTGGATAAGACTATTATTTCCATATTGTTTCCTTCATGTATCTGAGGTAAAGGGGGATATTGAGGGAGAAGCCCCACCCAGTTTCCCACCCACCCCAGGTCCCAGATGTGGGCCATGCTCCGAGATTCTTGCTCAGGTGATTTTGATAGTTCACCAGTTATGAATTGCTGCCAATTTTGCCACTCTGAGCACGATGAGGTCGTTGAAGAATCCACTGATTGACATAGTCCATCATAGAGTCTCCGTTTGCCCAGTATTAAAACCTTCTTTTAAAAATCAGACTAGGTGATACTTTGTTTCCTTATAATTGTCCTCTCATTTACCCTTGTTCATTTTCCCTATACCTCTATGTCATGTTAGGATGTCTAACATCCTATATTGAAATGCCTGAGGATGACACCTGACTTAACTCCTGACTGCAGCTTCCTGTCAGTGTGTACCCTGGGAGGCTGCAGAAATGGCTCAAATAATCGTGTCCCTGAAACCCACATGGGAGACTTGGATTTGCTTCCTGGCTTCTGGCTTTGGCCTCAGCTGGGAGCTATTGCAAGCACTTTAAGAGTGAATTTCTGTCTGTCCTTCCCTTTAACAGCGCTTCCCTTCCAAATAAATAAGCAATTAGATGTTTTACCTTAAATTCTCTTCTTTCTAATAAGTTGAGAGTGTTTTGTCATGCTTTGGCCCACGAGGACAATCAGTTTGCTCAGGCAACAGATTTGTTAGTGATGTGACATTGACTGAAACTGTTATATAGGTGGTGGTGGTTTAGTTCAAATAGTGAAAGTACAGCTGTCCAGGCCATTTCACCAATCTGTAGCTCATGGAACTCCAGGCTAATTTCTTTTTTTCTTTTTTTTAAAGATTCATTTATTTTTATTGCAAAGTCAGATATACAGAGAGGAGGAGAGACAGAGAGGAAGATCTTCTGTCCGATGATTTATTCCCCAGGTGAACGCAACAGCCGGTGCTGTGCCAATCTGAAGCCAGGAGCCAGGAACTTCCTCCAGGTCTCCCACGCGGGTGCAGTGTTCCAAGGCTTTGGGCCGTCCTCGACTGCTTTCCCAGGCCACAAGCAGGGAGCTGGATGGGAAGTGGGGCTGCCAGGATTAGAACCGGCACCCATATTGGATCCCAGCACGTATAAGGCGAGAACTTTAACCACTACGCTATGGTGCAGGTCCCAAACTACCTTCTTTCTGGTCATCAGTTACCAGGTCTGGTCACATCTCAGGCCTTTGTACTTGGTAGCTCTGCTGCATATATGCATTTTCTATTGCTTTTCCGCGGGCATGGCTGCTAACTTCTCATTCTGTCCTTTGGTGAAATGTCATCTCAAAACACCACAAGGGCTGTAGTAGCAGAGAGAGAGGGTATGAAGACTGAAGGACCAAACTGCCAAACTAGAATAGTGCCCATGTGTTCTCCCTGTCCTGGTATCTGCCCCATTGCTTTGCTGTATGTCTTCCTAACATATAACTTAAAATTGTGTAACAATTTTGTTTTATTTTTTATTTTTATGTTATCACCTATTAAGCTTTTTAAAAAAATCTTGTTTGCCGTTTCCCTAAGCCTAAGATGACATTGCGTACCAATAAATGTTTGTTGAATAATGAACACTGTTAGAGCATCATAGGTCTAATCTTAAATTGGTTTTTACTTATCTTATTTCTAAGTATAATGTTACTATTCATCACATTTTATTGTCATCAAGTAAGTATATTGAAATAGATTTTTTGGTTCATTATGTAGTGGTGCCTATTTGCATGGATAATGTTTTCAACCTATCATTCTCCAGTGACTAGGTTTTAAAGCCTATAATATTAACAATCAGTAATATTGTTGAATACTTATTTTGTCCCAGAGACTTCCACTTGTGTTTCATATACATGTTCACGTGGCTCTCAGGACAGTACCAGGAAGCAGGTACTACCATTAACCACATATTTTAGATGAGAGAACTAAAGTAGTATAATGAAAGGTTTAACAACCTGTCCATAGTCATGCAGCCAGAGAGTTAAGAAGCCAGAATTCTCTCTCAAAAATCTGCCCCAACAGCTGTGCATTGCATAGCTTTATGGCTTAGATGTGCATGACCACAATGGAAATGTTCTAAAACTGTGATCCTGTTTGTAAAATGTGAATTTAGTGACTTCAGCTAGATGACTTTCACTGTTGCAAATCATACTTCGATAAAGATGTCTAAAAAAAGTGAAATTATATCTATCCTTTGTAAAAAAAAGAAAGTTTTGAAAGATATATTTTACCTGAAAGTCAGAATTATAGACATAGGGAGAGACACAGAAAGAATCTTCCATCTTACGGTTTACTCTCCAAATGGCCACAACAGCCACAGCTGGGTTGGTTCAAAGCCAGGAACGAGGAGGTTTCTGAGTTTCCCTAATGGGTACAGGAACCAAGTACTTGGGTCCTCCTCTGCTGGCATTAGCAGGGACCTGCATTGAAAGTGGAGCAGCTGGGACTTGAGCCAGCAGTCATATGGGATATCAGTGCCTCAGGCAGAGAATTAGATTGCTACACTGTATGGGCTGCTATGTCTATTTTTCTTTTTTTTCCTAAAAATTTATTTATTTTTATTAAAAGTCATATTTACAGAGAGAATGAAAGACCGAGAGAAAGATCTTCCATCCGCTGGTTCACTCCCCAAGTGGCTGCAATGGCTGTGGCTGAGCTGAGCTGAAGCCAGGAGCCAGGAGCTTCTTCTAGGTCTTTCATGGAGGTGTAGGGTCCCAAGGCTTTTGGCTGTCCTCTACTGCCCTCCCAGGCCTCCAGCTAGGGAGCTGAATGGGAAGTGAAGTAGCTAGGACACAGACTGGCATCCATGTGGCATCATTGCACTTTCAAGGCAAGGACTTTATTTACTAGGTTACCATGCTAGGCCCCTCTTTCATCTATTCTCATTGTTAGGAGAATTATATTGTTTTCAAAATTGTATTTACAATGGAATTTTTAAATCCTTGAAATATGGGATTAGGTAGGCAATAATTTCTACTGCCTAAATTGACAAAGTTTCCGTCAGTGCTGTGAGCTCTTGGGCAAGAAGGATGTTTTCCTTTTTTTACTTTGCATGCATTGGTATGTGAATCATACAAAGTAGGAGATTGATAAGAATTTTTAGATTAAATTATAACAGCTTAATTTATCTGCAGCCTAAATTTACCTGCAGGTTGCTTTCATACTCTAATTTTGACATGTAGAGTTTGTGCAGTATCCTTAAAAAGGGAAAATTATACACTGTCTACATGCATAGATATTAGCAAGTAGAAAGGATGAAATGTAAATGTAATCACTCACTGATGAAACTGTGTGAAGATAAATTAAAATTCAGTTAACACAAGTGTTTATAAAGATGTTAAAAATGCATTCTTAATTTTAACTCATATAAAGCTAGATGAATTAAAATTTCATGCTATGATAGGAGTACAAAACATATGAATATTTATTGAAGTGTGTTGACAGGATGGGTAAAATGGAAATCAGTCTTAAACCAAAAGTTCCAGTTTAAATATCTGAATGAAAGTTTCTATTATAGAGTGTAAACATGACAAGTACAACAGTTAGTCTAATTTTTATTTATTTTCACTGTATTGAAAGTGGCTATGTAGAATCAAGAAAGTAATATAATTCTGATTTGTCACTGTTTGTTAACTGGAATTTAACCAAAATTTAAAGATCAGAATGAACTATTTATTGCAAAATGTGAGATATTTTTATTTGCCTTGCGCATAGTCATAATTAGAAACAGTCATTTGATAAGTATTTTCAGTTTCATTACATTATGTATCTGAAACATGGGTCATGATGATTTCTGAAATCCTGGGTCCAAGCCTTGTCCTTTTTAATGACATGCAAATGAAGGTAACTTTGCTTTTTTTTTCTGATTTTAAGAGGAAGCCATGCTTATTTGCACAGTATTCATCTAAATATAGGAAAGCATATGAGCAAAATAAGTTACCTGTAACTATACCCTCCATAGATGAATATGTCACGGTTTTCTGTACTCTCCATATAGGATGCATTCGCCTTGCATATGCGTTGTATGTTTGTTTGTATAGGTGTTTTGTTTGCTTGCTTGTTTTTGAAAGGGTGACAGAAAGAAAGGGAAGGAAGAGAGAGAACAGAAGAGGGTGAAAGAGAAAGAAAGCAAGCTTCCTTCCAACTGATAGTTCACTTCCCAAAATATCTACAGCAGCCAGGGCGGTCTGGGCTAAAGCTATGTACCTAGAACTTCATCTGAGTCCCTCATATGCATGCAAGAACCCAAACACTTGAGCCATCTTCTGCTACTTTCCCAGGCACATGAGCAGGGAGTTGAAGCAGAAGTAGAACTGCCAGGACTCAAACTGGTTCTGATATGGATGCCACAGTTGGCACGTTACGGCTTAACCCTCTGCACCACATTGCTGAACCCAAGGGTTTTAGTAGTGTTTGTATTTAGCACACTTCTTCTCTACCTGTTTTCAAATAGATTGAGAAATAAGACTAATCACTAAAAGATAGCAGATGAAAACCAAGTTTACTTTTATTACATATAGAAAGGGAGAATTAAGGTCAGGAGTTCCTGCTGACTAATTGCTAGAATAGCACAGATTTGTCCGCCCAGTGTAAACCAAGATTGACTTAGCCACCCTGCCCCAGAAAGTCTTAGGACATTGAGGAGCAGAAGAGAATGTCTAAGAAGTTTGCACCCAAGGGGAAAGTGGAAGTAAAGCATTTTCAGTTGTTCTTTCCACTTTCACAAATCAGTACAAAGAGTGAATGAGAGAGGTTGGAGTGAGAGGATATCAGACCACACACAGGAGCTGGTTAGGTATGGAAAAGAGTTGGGTACTTTCTGAAGCCATTCAATGGATTTTAGAAGAGGAATGCTTTGATCCATGCTTCATGTTTCAAGTAGTCATCCTGGCTCTTCTGCATGGAGGGTACCTATGTATGTAGAGAAGTGGAAGCAGCTAGACTTCTTTGGGTTCATTTCAGACATCCAGGCAATTTCCTGGATGAGCATAGTGATGGTAGAATGTGATGTGTAGATCCTGAGGATGGTTTTGAAGAAGCTAGAGTTGACTAATGGCGTTTAATGTAAAACTCACTCTTGCACAGTATTCATAATTATGCCCTTTAAAGTAGTTGTGTACTGACATAAAACAGAATTAAATTTGGGGAATGATTGCATTTCATCATTCCCATATGGTACCTGCTTTTTTAATGATAAGAAGGTTTTTTGGGATTTGAGAATTTAGAGGTTGTGAAACGTGGAAGCCTGCTTTGATTTTGTTATTTTTTGAGCTAATTTTGAGCAATTTTATGTTTATTCATATCTTTTTTTTTTATATTTATTATTTAACTTCAGTAATTACATTGTATTATGTGACACAATTACATAGATACTTGGGTTCTCCCCACCCCTCCCCAAACCCTCCCACCATGGTGGATTCCTCCACCTTGTTGCATAACCACAGCTCAAGTTCAGTTGAGATTCCCCCATTGCAAGCGTATACCAAGCATAGAGTCCAGCATCTTATTGTCCAGTCAAGTCCAACGGCTTCTTAGGTATACCCTCTCTGGTCTGAAGACAGAGCCAGCAGAGCATCATCCCAGTCAATTGAAAGCTCCAACATACCATCAGCACAAATTTACATCATTATGGAATTAATTGACATAGTAATGAGTAACCAATATGGTAAAAGTAAATGC
Source organism: Ochotona princeps (assembly GCF_030435755.1). Lineage (NCBI taxonomy): Eukaryota > Metazoa > Chordata > Mammalia > Lagomorpha > Ochotonidae > Ochotona > Ochotona princeps. Next base: position 21,246,719 of record NC_080854.1, on the reverse strand, counting down.
GAGTTCTTAACCACCTTCTGTGACCACCTCATTGACATTTCAATTTTAGTTTATACACAACATATAACATACATAACATAACATGTTATACATAACATCATATCATCTTAAATTAAGGCAAACATGTGGTATTTAACCTTTTGGGATTGGCTCATTTCCCTTAGCATTATGGTTTCCAGTTTGGCCCATTTGGCCACAAAGAACTGCATTTTGTTTTTTTTAATAGCTGAGTAGTATTCCATGGAGTCAAAACAAACAAGCCACTCAAGAAATGTGCACGGGAAATGGGCAAACACTTCACAAAGGAACAAACCCAAATGGCAAATAAACATATGAAAAAATGCTCAAGTTCCCTGGCAATAAGGGAAATCCAAATTAAAACATCAATGAGGTACCACCTAACACCAGTAAGACTGGCCCACATGAATAAAAGCACCAACAACACTTGTTGGCGAGGTTGCGGGGAAAAGGGAACCCTACTCCACTGCTGGTGGGGCTGCAGGCTGGTACAGCCTCTATGGAAATCAGTATGGAGAATATTCAAACAACTCAAATTCAACATACCGTATGATCCAGCAATAGCACTCCTAGGAATATATCCAGAACACTTGTTTTATGAGAAACCAACATGCACTCCTATGCTCATAGCAGCACAATCAGTAATTGCAAAAACATGGAAGCAACCAAAATGTCCATCAACAGAGGATTGGATAAGAAAGCTATGGTTCATCTACTCCATGGAATACTACTCAGCTATTCATATCTTTTATCAACTGGCAGTTGGAGAAAGTACTCTTTAGTTCTCAAAAACAACAACAAAAGACTTGATATCATGACACATGTACAGAGTCCTCTGCAGTTGTCCCGATAGGACTGTTAGGTCGTCTAAAATGGTCAGACTCTGTGCAGGGTACTATAGTCTCTAGAAAGCCTATATAAGGGATGCCTCTCTGTAGTAGAGATACTTCCTGGGCCATGTTTCTCAGCTTCAGGACAGCTATGATTTATTTTGTAAGCTGATGAGGCCAAACATTACTGCTTTAACCATTATAAACAAAATAGTAAATGTTAAATGTTCATTTAATAGAGCCACTAGTAGGGCTTTTATATACAGAAAGTAAAGCCCGAGCCAAAAATGTGAAACAGTCCTGTGGTCTGTGTGCATTCCTTTTTAACCTACTCTTTGATTCATTGCAACTGGAGAAGTGATGCAATCAGTGATAATTTGAGCTTGCAAACCAAAGGGCACTGCAGTAGGTCCTGTCTGTATTGTTTTCCTTTACTAATTTCCCAAACTTTAATACCTGACCACATTTTCTCTCAGAACCTTTCTTTATATGTTAGATACGTGAAAACTCTAGATATTAGTGTTATCAGTTTTCGTCTTCATCAGTTTTTTTTTGTGGCTTTCAGCTCTGTCTTGAAAAATCATACAAGGATCAAACTTTAATTAAGACTCATTTTTAAAGTTACTGCCAAAATTTCTTTATAGTAACTTGCAGAAAGAATTATTTTCACTCTGAGTGATCTGGTAAGAAGTATTCCTTTGTGGGGAAGGTCTGTCGTGGGTGTGAAAACAGTCTAGCTGCACTATGCTCATGAGGAAGGTGAAGAAGGAGCTAGTCACTATCCTCGTCTGATGGTGACCCTGTTTTGTTTTGTTTTGTTTCTTTCCTGAAGAATAATTCTTGCACCTCTCTATTTGAAAATATACACACTTGTCTTGCAATACTATATATTTTTAACTAGAAGAAATTGAGTTTTATTTGGGACAGACTATACACATATCTTGGCACACACAGAGACATAAAAAACTGAAAAAGTTCACCATAACATTTCCTAATCTTGCAACGTGCAGTGAACACCGATATTTCCTTCATTCTATTCTTCTGTTTTTAAATGTTGATCATAATCTGCTGAATTGATTTTATTACCTATTAATGAGTTAAAATCCAGACTTTGAAAAACATTTCTTAAGCATTCCCCCAAGTATAATTCAGTCTTCCCAGCAGCCTTGTTTAGTGTGTATTCAAACCATAGCTAAAGCCTCTTGACGTAGAAAATAGAAGTTGAACTGAAGAATCCATGATAGAAGCAATGGTCTAAGGCACTGAGTGAGCAGAGGTCATCATGGAGGCAGCAGGTGCTTGAGTGGTGAGGGAAGAGGAGGAGCTGCAGATGTTTGTAACAGGAGGTAGATGAATGCAACATCTTTCTCCTGCCTTGGGACTTTGGCCTAAACTTTTGAAGAAATCTGATACGTGTATTCTAACCACCAGAAATCTGTGATTAGAATACACTACTGCGTTGCTGGTGTCTTGAAAAGCTACCAAATCAGTATACAAGACTCTACCTACTAGCTTCATATAGTTTACCTCATCTGTCTTGATTCAATTCAGTTGCTCTAAGACAGTCTGTTTCTTCGACATCACTTGTCTGCACACACAGCTGACGTTAATTCTTGACATGTCTGTATGTCTCCATCTGGTTCACTTGATTGACAAAAATGACTTATATAACATCTAAGTACTTTTTAAAGATTGAGCTATAATTCACATAACACAAAATTAACCTTTTAGAGCACACATTTAAGCCACGTAATTCTGTGGTATTTAGTGGGTTCACAGTATTGTGCAACCACCAGCTGACTCTGGTTTCAACACTATTTCATCAACCCACAAAAACACTGCATACCTATTAAGTAATCATTCCACAAAGTCCCATCTCTAAAGGAAACATTATGATGCTACCACATATTTTAAAAATATGTTGGTGTTAATAGAACACAACTTTGAAAAATACATAAAAAATGAAATGGTTGCACTTACTAGCTAGATATTTTTATCTGCCAAAGACTCTGCTGTTGAATATTTTTCCATGTTTAAAAGTGATATTAGGGCCTGGTGGCGTGGCCTAGCGGCTAAAGTCCTCGCCTTGAACGCACTGGGATCCCATATGGGCGCCAGTTCTAATCCCGGCAGCTCCACTTCCCATCCAGCTCCCTGCTTGTGGCCTGGGAAAGCAATCGAGGACGGCCCAAAGCTTTGGGACCCTGCACCCGCGTGGGAGACCCGGAAGAGGTTCCAGGTTCCCGGCATCAGATTGGCGCGCACCAGCCCGTTGTTGCTCACTTGGGGAGTGAAACATCGGATGGAATGTCTTCCTCTCTGTCTCTCCTTCTCTCTGTATATCCGGCTTCCCAATAACAATAAAAATCTTTTAAAAAAAAGGTGATATTAACAAGTTCTGATGCAGATATTAAAGGTAAATTAATATCAATTCAAACCTTTATGCTTAGTATATTTGGAAGAATTGAAAGAGATTTTTTAAGAGATAGAACTTTCTTACTTGAGACTCACTGATATTTGGTGCTATTCCCTTTGCCATCTAGCATTTATCTTGATGTAGAGTATTCTGTAACTGAATCTGTGGAATTTAGAGTCATATTCTACCGTATTAGTCCTCTTATCATTATCATTGCAGTTTATTTAACATTGAATTATGTCTAAAGAATACAGACATGTTTTGCTGACATTGTGGAGGCTCAAGGGCATTGGTGCTAACTTTGGTGGGGGGCCTGTGGCTGTGTCACATCTTGGAGGATGGCATCATGGCAGGAGCGTGTAAGAGCAAGACTGGAAGCCAGACTGGCTTCTGTTTTATAGCAGCTTTTCTGTCTTGGGGGAACGGAGATTCAGGAAGAACTATGTCTATTCCTTCTGTGGGTGTTTTTTTTTTATTATTAATTATATAAAATTAGTTATTCAACTGAACTAGATGGCTTGAGTTTTAAAGAGAAAACACAGATTCTACTCTGAAATAATTTTTTTAAAAGATTTATTTATTTTATTACAAAGTCAGATATACACAGAGGAGGAGAGACAGAGAGGAAGATCTTCTGTCCTATGATTCGTTCCCCAAGTGAGCCGCAACGACCGGTGCATGCCGATCCGACGCCAGGAACCAGGAACCTCTTCCAGGTCTCCCACACGTGGGTGCAAGGCTTTGGGTCCCAATACATTGGGCCGTCCTCGACTGCTTTCCCAGGCCACAAGCAGGGAGCTGGAAGGGAAGTGGAGCTGCCGGGATTAGAACCGGCGCCCATATGGGATCCCGGGGCGTTCAAGGCAAGGACTTTAGCCGCTAGGCCACGCCGCCGGGCCCAACTCTCAAATAATTTAAATCATTGTTGTAAAAATCAGCTTATACACAGTTAACACTTAGAAAATAGAATGATTATAGTCAGTGAGTAAGTGGATTATATTCTGAAAGTCCATAGATTAGATTGCCTGGAACACTGTTTTTCATAGAAGCAATGTTAATATTAGCTATTGTGAACATTCCAGATTAGCCCATATTACTTATTCTTTATATATTCTTCCATAAGCTTCCTAGAGGCAGCTCTGGTGTGCCTTGCACACCTCAGTCTCCTTATCTGAATAGTATTTCGCTTGGCTGTAGCGATTAAATAGATATCTGTTGTGAGGGTGCATAATTGCCTGGTGCTTAGTTGAAGATCATTAAGTGCTTTTACTTATTTATTCAGTCATTCATAGTCACAATTTGCCTTCTTTTTCTCTTTCTTTCTTTTCTTTTTTCTTTCCTTCTTTTCCCTCTCCTCCTCCTCTTTCTCCTCCTCTTCCTCTTCCTCATCCTCCTGCTTCTCTTCCTCCTCCTGCTCTTCCCCCTCCTTCCCCTCTGCTCGCTTCCTCTTCCTCCTCCTTCTTCTAAGAGACAGACAGACAGACAGACAGAAATGTCTTCTGCACATGAGTGCAGGGTCACAAAGCTTTGGGCCATCCTCCACTGCTTTCCCAGACCACAGGCAGGGAGCTGGGTGAAAAGTGAAGCACCAGGACAAGAACTGGCACTCGTATGGGATCCTGGCACACACAAGCATAAGAGTTAAACACTGGGCCATCACGCTGGGCCCAGTCAAGAGGTTCTTGGGCCTGGCGGTGTGGCCTAGTGGCTAAAGTCCTCGCCTTGAACATGCCCCGGGATCCCATATGGGCGCCGGTTCTAATCCCGGCAGCTCCACTTCCTGTCCAGCTCCCTGCTTGTGGCCTGGGAAAGCAGTCGAGGATGGCCCAAAGCTTTGGGACCCTCCACCCGCGTGGGAGACCTGGAAGAGGTTCCTGGTTCCTGGCTTCGGATCGGCGCAGCACCAGCTGTTGCGGCTCACTTGGGGAGTGAGGCATCGGACGGAGGATCTTCCTCTCTGTCTCTCCTCCTCTCTGTATATCTGACTTTGTAATAAAAATAAATAAATCTTTAAAAAAAAGAGAAAGAAAAAAATGTTCTTAATGCATTACTGAGCTGCATCAACACAGTTTGCTGCAAGAAATCAATTAGATTTGTTCTAATGTAACATCCGGAGCTAGGTCAGAGAATTCACCTTCTTCTCACTGCTAACCTACCTCAGCATTGGTAATGGTGATGGTGGCAGTAATAATAATAATAATGATAGTTATTATAGCAGCTAATATTTTATCTACCCGATACTGGAAGTTGTTCTAAATGTTTTCAGTGTGCTTGCTCATTATACAGCTTTGTGAGGTTAGTATTCTTAGTCATGTTTTACAGATGAATTTGTTGAGGTTGAGTACTCTACCAAAGGAAATGCCTGTTATCAATGGCAGAATGCTCACATTGCAAAGTCCTACTTCTTATGTGTTTCCCTTCAAGGGGGCTGAGCAGGGAGTAGAAGCAGAAAAAATAGAGGAGGAGGGGAACATAGGTCATCTGTCCTCATTAACAAGAATGAAAATGGAAAACACATTGAAGAAGAGACCAGTGTAGACTTGAGCCTGTAAGCAGGCAGTGAGTGTTTTCCCTCCGCCATAAGCCCAAGTGCTCTGGCCTAAATGAACTGTACTAGAAGTCTTTGAGATTTTATATCTAGCTCCCCTGTGGAAAATCTTATGTCAAGTCTTTATACATTGAAGGAAATAATTCATATATTATGCATTATATATTTTATCACAGAGCTAGTGAATCAAGATTATAGAAATAGCATATAATTAAAACATTTTTTGCTAAGTTTAAATGCCCATAATTTAAATGGTATTCTTTATCATTGACTAGACCTAGTAGCGAGATGACATCTTGCTGTTTTTATTTTTAAACCTAGGAAGATTTGCCTATAAACCATTTAGTAGCAGGACAAGCTTTCCAAATTCTGTGAGTTGAAACACATGGAGATACTAAAGATACTTGGATGGGCTTGAATGTTTTCCCACACATAAAATATGTGTTTCAAAGATAGGAAGATATTTTAGATATTCATTGAAATAGTAGTTTGAGGTTGCAGAATAGTATGTGATAATTACTATTTTTATAATGATAAAAGAGTGCACTGTTGTTAGACAAGATATAAGTCAAAGTAATAAAAGTTATCCACTGATTGCTAAATCTAAATTCTTGGATGGTACTTGTCATGTGTAAGCATAAAGCATAAGGACTGTGTGTCTGTGTGCGAGACTTTGGTCATGATTGCTAATTTACATAGGTTTCCACATTTGGATCAAATACCTCTGTTTTTATCATATAGGGAACTACTTGTGTTTTTCTTTTTTTTAATGCATGCTTTATTTTTCTTTTTTAAAAATTCTTATATTTTGGTAATCTTTACATAGTTGATTAGGACACAAAGAGTCAAGGGCTACAGGAAAGTGGGTAAGACCATTGTTTCCACATTAATATTATTTTTTCTGTATCTGGGGTCAGAGGAGAGACAAAGGGAAAAGCCCCACCCAGCCTCCCACCCATCCCAGGTTCCCGATGTGAGGCATGCTCCGAGGGTCCTGCTCATGCAGTTTTGATAGTTCAGCAGTTCTGAATTGCTGCCAATCTCGCTGTTCCAAGCACGATGAACACTCTTCAGAATCCACTGGCTGACATAGCCTCTTTGTGATTGGGGTTCTGAGATCAGCAGTTCAGTTGGAGGGATCCCCAGAGAAACTTCATCTGAGGTGATCCCAGCCCTGATTGTTGTGTTGTACTTGCCAGTACAGGGTCCGGCACAGTCTATCACCCCAAAAAGCTTATGCAAATGCTGGTGGTTGTACTTGCTGGGTCAGTTCTGCTTCCAGCCCTGTCTTCCACGTGAACCGATGGGTGTTGCAGTCTAGCCCGGTGCTGCCCACTTCATACTCGGCCCTCACGCAAACCAGTGGGAGCTGCAGCCTAGTCGAGGAGACTCCCCATGACCCCCACCAGGCTTGCCCCCTACCCTGAATCCCATGCTTGCCAGTATGTACAGCAGACTTGTTGAGTTTGTCTCACATCCCATTTAGCTCTCATACATGTCAATGGGCATTGAAGCCTAGTGCAACCCAACCTTCCCTACTATCCAACCCACACACACGCTGGCAGGTGCTGTTCTGTCTAGCCACCCCTGCCCCTATCCTGGTTTTCATGCTCTCCAGTGGGAGTGGTAACCCAAAAGGGAGATGCCCACTATTTCCCTACTAGGCCACTCCCACTCCCGGATCATGCACTCTCCGGGTGGTTCTGTGGTTTAACTTGACAGAATAAGCCTCCAGTGGCAGCTGATGCTGCAGCAAACTCCAGCCAACCCTCACCCACTCTAATTTATGCTTGCACCAGTAGGAACAGTTGGCCCAGCCTGACTTTCGCTGTTCTAGCTCATATGAGGCCCACAGGTGTTGTAGCCCTGCCTGGTCTGGTCTGTCCCTATCCCAGCTCACACTCTCCAGTGGCAGTGGCTGTCTGGCAGTGGAGCCCTCCACATTCCCCCGCACCCATCGGCTTTTCCTCCTCACTCCCTGGTTGTCTCATGTGCTGGTTTGGCGCTGTGGCCCAGTCTGGCACAGCCCACCTCACCTTGACATTTGCCAGTGGGTGTTGTAGCCTGGTCTGGCCTGGCCTGGCCCACCCTCAATTCCAGCTGATGCTTGTGAGGGTTATAGCCTAGCCCAGCCCAGCAGGCATCCTCTCCCAGCCGTAATGTGCACTGATATGTGTTGCGACCATACCGGAACCGGCGCACTCTCTGTTCTGGTGCTCGGATTCGCCAGTGGTTGATGTAAACTGGTTCAGCATGGTCTTCCCCTGACCTATTCCAAATGTATGCTGTTGAGTATCTTTCTCTGGCCTTGTCTGGGCTGCTCCCTGTTGTGGTTCTTGCACTTACTTGCAGGGACTGTGTCCTGCCAGAGGAGTTGCCCAGGATCCTCCATCAAAACCTCTCCCATTGCCAGATCTTGTGCTTACTGATGGGTTCATGAGGCGGCCCTACTTAGTCCACCTCCTGTCCTGGCAGGAACAGTGGCCTTTCCTGACTGGCCTTCAACCCATTCCAGTTCTTACTGTTGGATGTTTCAACCCAGCCAATGCTTATCCATACCCAGACATGGCTCACATATGGCTCAGTAGGGGCAGAGACCTAGTCTAGTCCATCCTACATCTACCCAGGTTCTTCAGTGCACCAGATGGTGCTGGAGTGTAGCCTGGCCTGGTGCATCCAGTCCAGTCCACATTTGTGCCAATGGAGACTGCAGCCATGTCCAGACCAGAATGCATCTGCCCTGCAGCCCCCACACTCACCAGAGGGAATCTCAACCCAGTTTGGATATCTTCTTAGCTCCCCAATGGGGCCTGTTCCCAACCATAGATCATGCGCATGCCAGTGGTTGCTGTGACCCAGGTTGGTATAGCCCCTCACCTGTCTCAGCGTTTACCTCAGATGCTGTGGCCTAGTGTCCCTGGCTTATGCAGACCAGTCAGTGTAAGAGCCTAGCTTGGCATGACCTGTGCTCCAACCTGATTTCTGTTCTTCCTTTTGAGTTACGGTTTGCTTGGCCCTGCCTAGTCCGCCCCTTCCAGTTGCTGCTCGGCCCACCCCAGATCCTGTTTTAGGATGCACGTATGGGTGCTGCTGCCTTGACCTGCCCAGATTGTTGTCAGTTTCTTTACCCGTAAGTGATGGCAGGTTTCATGGTCACACCTAACTCAGCTCATCACCACCCCAACTCTTGAGCTAACCAGCAGGACTTGTATTTCCACAGGGTTGGGCCCACATTTCCCCCACTGAATCTACCCTCGGATCTGGTTCTGTCGCATGCTGGTTAGTGTCTTGACCCTGCCAGATGTGACCCATCCCCCATTCCTGCCACTCAGTCAGCTACTGGTACCTAGCCCTGCCAGACAGGATCCCAGCCATAGCTTTCATGTGGACTGGTGTGTGGCAGTCAGAGAGTCTCCATGCTAGCAGCCCATCTCAGGATTCCCATGTGACTTGATGAATCAGTCTGGCCCAAATAGAACTTATGAACTCTCCCCTCCAAACCCTCAAATCTCAGTCCCCAAGCTTGCAAGCAGGTTCAGTGACCCCATCGCTAGGAATCACACAGAATTCATCCTTCACCTACACTCACACTAGCCTTATCCCTGGATGTCCCTAGGCAGTAGTTACATACCCTAAAAACCCTAGAGCCAGCAGGCAGAGCCTGGCGCTAAATAGGCATACTGGCCTCCTACCAGCCAGGACTCGGTCACTGTGTGGTGACAGTGCCCATGGGCCAACTCCCAGGAATTGGATCTGACCTGGCCTGGGTACTCTTCTCTAGCAAGTTGCTACCACTGCAGAGGGCTGCTGTCACCCGAGCTGCCAAGGTTGAACTCTGTTTTTCAATTTTTTAAAAAAACAAATACAATATTTTATGGTTTTTGTTACCTAAGAAGAACTTTAGGTTTTGCTTTCTGTTTTTTTTTATGGCAGCAAGCAGTTGATAGAGTGAATATGCTTTTTCGAATTAATGTCTATCCTTTGCCTACAAAGAGTTACCATCCCTCCCTGGTGAAATTGTATTGGAATGATGTGGAGCTGGAAACTTGTTTTTTCCCATGTCAATGAATGGCCTTAAGCTTAAGATATGCATGATCATGCTTACTTTCTCGAGGAGTCCTTGTGTTGACTTTATGGAAGACACACTGCAAGAAATTAAGCACAAGATGCTAGTGCATGGAGGGGAGGTTTATGAAGGGCTATCTAGTGAGTCCAGTCTCAAGTGAGAAGTGATAAGAACCTCAACAAGTGTGTAGAGTGGAATTAAATCCTTAGACTTTGAGTACACCCTTACGTATGATATGACAGGAATATAGGATGTCGGTGAGCAGCAGGAGGCTCAAGGTACTTACAACAGTGAGGAGAACTGCCTGTGGAGGAAGGAGAAAAAGGGAAGGTAGTGGTAGTGATGTTTTTAGTTTCTGATATGTTGTGTCAGAGTTCTCAAATCCATCTGTAACTCAGCTCAATGAGTGAATAAATGGATTCACAGATTTGAGGCTTGTGTTCATGCCAATTAGTCTCTTTCACTGACTCCTGATAAAGCACACCTACTTTTTTGAACTAAGTCTTGATTTCTATTTCCAAACCTCACCAAGATCTCATTCTTTCCTCTCGAGTTCCCTTGGCTAATTTTCTTGTTTTAGCTGATTGATTGTTCCTGCCTTGACCCTGTGCCTCCTATGTCTGTACTGTCCCTTTGCTGGAGCCTCTGGCTCTGTGTTATACTAGGACTCTAGTATTTTTCTGCCTTATTCACTTTGGATTAGATTTCCTTCTGGATGCTTGATTTGAGTGAGACAGCATGATTAATCTCACTAGAGTTGTATTTCTGAATATATATGTGAACTACTCTTCAAACCAGGTAGAGGAGCCAACACTGCAGTGTAGAATAATAGCACTGTTTTCACTCTTAATGCTAGCGCTTCTTCAAAGCTGCTGAGTCAGCTGTGACATGAGGATTATATGTGACAGAGCTGTGGCCACCAAATAAAATTTCCAGTATATAGCAGGGCTTCAAAAAATTCATAGAAAATTTTCAGCTGCTTAATTTCTTATGTGCATGAGCTTTTTGAAGAACTGCTATATTTAAAAAGATATTTATACTAAAGTTAAATGTGCATTAAATTGTATGTCCATGACTCTATATAAAAAATACGCAATAAATAGAGAAAAATATCTAATCTTCTTATAGAATTCCAATAATTGTGAAAGAATGATTGGACAGGGCCCTGCATAATAGCTCATTTGGCTAATCCTCCCCTTGCAAGTGTCAGCATTCCATATGGGTGCCCGTTCATGTCTCTGCTGCTCTACTTCCTATCCAGCACCCTGATAATGGCCTGGGAGAGCAGTAGAGAATGGCCCAACACCTGGGACACTGCACCAATGTGGGAAACCTAGAAGAAGCTCCTGATTCCTGACTTTGGATCTGCTCAGCTCTGGCCATTGTTTCCTTTTAGGAAGTGAACCAGTGGATAGAAGATTTTATTTCTATCTTTCTGTATATCCAATTTTGTTGTAAATCTGTCTTTCCAATAGAATATATACATCTTTAAAAAAATAGTAATACAACTGGGGCTGCTGTTGTGGCACAGTCGGTTAAGCTATTGTTTCCAATGCCAGCATTCCATATAGACATCAGTTTAAGTCCTGACTGTTCTACTTCTGAGCCAGTTCTCTGCTGATGCTACTAGGAAAGCAGTGGAAGATGGCACAAGTGGCTGGCCCCTATTAAAGTGCTTGGAGCAGTGTATGGCAGGTAGTAAACTCTGCATTTCAATGTCAGTTTTTGTTTTTACGATTCTTTTTCTCATACTGCCACAGAAGCTTGTATTTCAGTTGAGTTTATATGCTGAGTCCTCTTCTACAGTGCCTTTTGCTAATTCTCTCTGTGTGTTCCAGAGATTTTTTTTAATTTATTTTTATTTGAAAGGAGAATATACAGAGAGGAGGATATAGAAAGAGGAAAATCTTCCATCCGATGTTTCACTCCCCAAGTGGCCGCAACAGCTGGACCTGAGCCAGTCTGAAGCCAGGAGCCAGGAACCTCTTCCGGGTCTCCCATGTGGGTGGAGGGTCCCAAGGCTTTGGGCCATCCTTGACTGCTTTCCCACGCCACAAGCAGAGAGCTGGATGGGAAGTGGAGGTGCTGGGATTAGAACTGGCGCCCATGTGGGATCCTGGGTGTGCAAGGCAAGACTTAACCATTGTGCTATTGCGCTGGGCCCCAGGGATCTTTTTTTTGAGATCTTTGATTAGATTTGGTGAGTTGGTGTATTACTGAATAAAATCTGTTCCAGACATGGTTAGAATCTATACAGTATCTGAATTTTCAGCTATGGTGAGATATAACTGACAGATTTCAGGAGGAATTGAATTTGTATTTTCTAGAAACAAGTCTAAAATATCACCTTCAATACTTTAAAAAGTATTTCTAGTTTCATATACATGACATTTAAAGATGCCCAATTTAATGAAATGGATTTCTTTTTAAAAAGATTTATTTTTTTATTGGAAATGCAGATTTACCGAAAGAAGGGGAAACATAGAGAAAGATCTTCTGTCTATTGGTTCACTTTCCAAATGGTCACAATAGCTACAACTGAGCCTATCAGAAGCCAGGAGCCAGGAGCTTCTGGTTCTCCCATGTGGGTCCAGAGTCCCAAGGCTTTGGGCCATCCTCTAATGCTTTCCCAGGCCATAAGCAGGGAGCTGGATGGGAAGTGGAGCAGTTGGGACATGAATGGGCATCCCTATGGAATCCCGGCACTTGTAAGCAAAGGACTAGCCAATTAAACTATTGAATCAACCCCAATTAAATGGATTTTGTTTTTAAGTTTAGAGAATAAATTCGAGTTATTCCTTGTTCATTGATTGCCCCAAAGTATGAGTAAGTTGGAACATTCAGTTGGAAAAAACAAAGCTAAAGAGAGTATTCATTTAAATGACGAACAAGAGCATCATTGTGTCAGGGGCTTTGTCATTTTTTCCTTAGTTGTCTATTACCATGAGTTTTCCTTCAAGAATGATCATAACAATGCCATGGAAAAACCTGAGAAATTTCTTCACCACTTCACACATCATGGCATATGATAATTTAATCAGTATAATATGAGTGTGATTTTTTTTCCCCTTAATGGTTATAGACATCATCATTATGCATCTCTGAAGCTTTGTCAAAACTCTCCTGAATGTTTTCTTGTCGTAAGCAGTATGTCAAAGGAAAGCTAGACTACTTTCTGGGACTACTCTCTAAATAATTTCCTTGCCCCTTTGGTGCACCCTGAAACTCTACTTATGCATGAATATTTTTAAGTCTTCATTCCTTCACTTTTTTGGCTTTTCCCCTCTGTCTGGTCTAAGTTTGTTGTACAGTTTCCTGTCCATAGCTCTGGCCTTTTACAAGCAGTTGATGCCAGGATCATCTGCTTTGGATTACAAGCTGCTTGAGGTAGTGACTCTTTTGGCTTGGGTCCTGCCACACTCTTTGATGATGATCATAAGATGAGGTAGTTTACTCCTTTGGTTTGAGATATACCCTTGACTTCTGGTTATCAAATTCTGAGAATTAATAATATGGCAACTGAGGTTTCTCAGTCATCATCTGCTTCTAAATTGCCTATGTCACATAAAAGAATGATTATTGTTTGTTTATCATTTTCTACATCCCGAAAGTGCATTGGAACTCTTCATAGTTAATATTTCTTACCACAGCCTACGCTTGCATTATTACTGTAATTGTCATTCTGTAGATAAGACAACTAAGACTTAAAGAGGCTAAGTAACTTTCCTGTTGTCATCCAACTAGAAACAACTAAGCTGAGAATCTGGGTTTGTCTGACTTGAAAGGCAATACTCTCAATTCTATTGTGATTTTCTCTGGCCCCTTGCATGTGCTATGGATTCTTTCAGGTTTCTGAAGTACATATTGTAAACATTTTTTTTTTCCTTGGGACTGGTGCCATGGTTCAACATCCTGGTCCTTCTCCTTCAAATGCCAGCATCCCATGTGGGCACTGGTTCGTGTTTTGATTGCTGTATTTTGCCATCCATCTCATGGTTGTGGCCTGGGAAATCAGTGGAGGATGACCCAAAGTCTTGGGACCCTGCACCTATGTGGGAGACATCAAAGATTCTCCTGGCTCCTGGCTTTGGATTGATTCAGTTTTGGCTGTTGCCACCATTTGGGTTTCAAGTAGGAGGTGAAAGGTCTTTCTCTTTCTATTTCTCATTCTCTTCTGTAAATCTGCCTTTCCAATTAAGAAAAAAATCTTCAATATGCTTTAAAAGTTTTTTTCTAGGGCCTGTGCAGTAGCCTTGTGGCTAAAGTCCTTGTTTTCCATGCACCGCGATCGCATATGGGTACTGGTTTGTATCCTGGTTTCTCCATTTCCCTTCCATCTCCCTGCTCGTGGCCTGGGAAAGCAGTACAGGATGGCCCAAAGCCCTGGGACCCTGTACCTGTGTGGGGGAATTGGAAGAAGCTCCTGGCTCCTGGCTTTGGATCAGCCCGGCACTGGCTGTTGCAGCCACATGGGGAGTGAACCAGCAGATGGAAGATCTTTCTCTCTGTCTCTCCTTCTCTCCGGATATCTACTACCTTTCCAATAAAAATAAGCAAATCTTAAGAAAAAAAGATTATGTTATGGCATTAGGGTGGACATTTTGCCTGGCAGTTAAGATGCCTATAAACAGAGTTGGCGCCATGTATAGCAAACTAAGCTTCCACCTAAGGCACCAGTATCCCATATGGGTGATGGTTGAAGTCCTGGCTGCTCTACTTCCAATTCAGCCCCTTGCAAAGGGCCTAGATAAGCAGCAGAGAAGGACCCAGTTTCTTGGACCCCTTCACCCACATGGAAGACCTGGAAGAAACTCCTGGCTTTGGAGCAGACCTGCTCCAACTGTTGAGGTCATTTGGGGATTGAGCCAGTGGATATAAATTTCTTTCTCTGTCTCTCCATCCTCCACAGCTTTCCCAGAACATAGGCAGGGAGGTGGATGGAAAGTGGAGCAGCTGGGACATAAATCGGTATATGGGATCCTAACACTTGCTGCTGAGCCATCATGCCAGGCCCTGTTGTATTATCTTGAAAATCAAGAATATCTCACTGATTTGTTTTCATTCTTTAGGACAAATATAAACAAACAAACTTTAATGTTAAAGAAAGCTTTTTATTTTGATTTCCTAATGTGATTTAAAATAGGGAATGAACATTTCTGTCAGCTGCTCTCAGTGCTGGTCCATCTTGTATTTTCATGATAATGCTTCTGTAGATATGTTCCTTACTCTTTGTGATGTGACTTTCACTAGTGTTTGATAAATAGACTATATTGTATGGTTTTTCTTTCATTGAGAGAATGATAGAGTTAAAAATAATCACAATAATGAATTTAAAAGAACATGCTGGCATTTAAGTCTAAAGACTTTTTCCCCTAGACTATGAAGTCTTTTTTTTTTTAAAGATTTATTTTATTTTTATTACAAAGTCAGATGTACTGAGAGGAGGAGAGATAGAGAGGAAGTGGAGCTGCCGGGTTTAGAACCAGCAGCCACATGGGATCAAGGCGAGGACCTTAGCCACTAGGCCACACCGCCGAGCCCAACTATGAAGTCTTAAAAGTAGGTTACATTTTGGTTTTAAACTTTGAATGGGTACTTTTTCTCTGTATTCGCTTACCTTTTGTTGTTAAAACTGCACTTACATTTTACTTTAGTATATTTTAAGTTGTCATTTCCAGTTTGTAAGTACTGTGTGAGATGAGAAATTATTAGTTATTTAAAGGAGAAAATTAAAGAAGTTTGGCACTTTCCTGTTTTTTTCAAGGAAGTTGCCTTGAAGAATTGAAACTTTTTGTATGTTAGTGATGAGATAGTGATATGAGTCAGGTGCAAGGTAGAGAAGTAGATGCTTACTTCTCAGGAACAGTCCAAGGATGTTTGTGGCTGCACCCTGTCAAGCGTCCCTTCATGAGTTAGCATCCTCATCAATTCACTTACTTCCCAATATGCTATGCATGACAAGAAAACAACCTGGAGCAATCTTTGAAACTCGTTTTTCTTCATTTTACCAGCACTGCCAACCACCAAAGAACGTCCTTCTGCCTGCTGTACTTGCCGGATTCAAGCATACTCTCTACTTAAAATTTCTCTTCCAGCTTCCCCTGCTCTAGACTACCTCGTTCTAGTAAATGCAAATACTTCTCTTTCTCTGCTGTGGTGGGCAACACACTTATATTTGCAAATTGATGATTGTTGTTCCATACAGTAAGATGAACTACTGTACATGGCAACTGTTTTAGAGAGTTGGTTTGTGGGGGGCGGATAGAGGGAGTTACTAAAGGTTACTTTGAAAGTCTTGAATCTGGCAAACTTTCAATGTAACATTTGATTTTATGTATATTTATGTTAATTTTGCAAATATGATGATTGTTGGGAGTGTGGCGCCAGCTTACCTGGACTATGTTTATTCTACCACCTTCCTGCCATCACACAAAGTAGACATGGTTATTTCAAGATCATCTTACTGGCGAGAAATCAGTTCAATTTAATTCTGTCATTGTGCTAATACTGCCTCCACCACTTTCCCTGGTAACACCCATTCTGCCCTTGCCCTGCTTTATTCTTAACTCTTGTTTTTCCTTTCTAAATGCATAGTGGAGTTCTTCTTTTGTCCATTTCTTTGTCGCCTTACTTACTGAAAGTAATAATCTTCTTTGCTTTTAGAAAATAAGGACTATATTTTTTATTTTTATTGTGTATTGTTGACATTGTAATCTTAGTGTCTGTTGCCAAGATTTAAAATGATGTAGTTAAAATTAGCATAAAGACTTCCATCATGTATCTAAATACTATTTAATAGCTACCATAGAGTATTTCCAGGATGAAACTTTCCAGAAAAGATACATACCAGTTGGTCCTGTCAAGCAGAAAATGAAGAAATATAATCAAATCCAAAAAGAGAATCCAGCTGAGGGTACAGTGGCTAGGAATACTTCGTGCATTTTGTGTGTGTTTAAAGATCTCATTTTTATTTGAACAACAGATTTACAAAGAGTAGGAGAGGAAGAGAACTTCCATCTGCTTCTTCACTCCCCACATGGCTGCAATGGCTGTTGCTAAGCCTATCTGAAGCCAGGAGCCATGAGAGTTTTCTGGGTCTCCCATGAAGCTGCAGGAGCTCAAGCATTTGAGCTATCTTCTGCTGCTTTCCCAGGCTATTAGCAATGAGCTGATCTGGAAGTGGGGCAACCAGGATACGAACTGATGCCCATGTGGGATGCTGATGCCACACATGAAGGATTAGTCTCCTGTACCAATGAGCTCCTTTTTTTTTTTTTCAGGAGAAATTTTTTAAAATTGTTTTTTGATACAGTTTAGTTGGTGTTGGAGTCCCCCTTCTCTGTCTCCCAAATTTCCTCCCCTTCCCTCTGCTTTCACCTCCAGTCTCACAATGGGCGTCTTTCGTGAAATTTCCCAAGTCCTGATTCCTAAATTACAGAAAGTAAGAAGGCTGTCTTTATTTTGTTCATTTAAGAAATACAAAAGAAGTACTAGAAGAGTGGCATAGGAAAAAGGAAGAGCATAAAGAATGAGCAATAGTCTCCCTGAAGATGAGTCTTCAGTATTTCAGCAGTTCTTTCTCATTCTTCTAGCTTTAATTAATTTCATCAGATGTTTATAAATAGAGACACTGACCCACATCCTCATTCCAACCAGTATTTATTGCATGAATGCTATTGCTAGGTCCATTGCTTTCTTCAGATCATGATCCAGATGAAACTATGGAAATAATTCTAAATAGAATGCTATCTTGTTTTTTAGTTAATTAATAAATCTGGAAGTATTTTGAACCTAAAATGACAAGTGTTACTTCTGCCAAGTACATTGTTAGGTAAGAGGTAAATTGTTGTTCATTAGAAGACTGAAGGGGAGAACAGAGGGATGGGGAGGGAACTTGGCAGTGGAAATGCCAACTAAACTGTATTAACTGTATCAAAGAAACTATATCAACTAATTTTAAAAAGTCACTATTCATTAAGAAGTGACCATTACAGTTTCAAAAAACATCTTGTCAGGCTTTTATTATTATTATTACTTTTGCCTTTCTTTAGCAGTTTGTCAATTTTTTGTAACTTTTTTTTTAAAGATTTATGCATTTTATTACAGCCAGATATACACAGAGGAGGAGAGACAGAGAGGAAGATCTTCCGTCCGATGATTCACTCCCCAAGTGAGCCGCAACGGGCGAAGCCGGGAACCAGGAACCTCTTCCAGGTCTCCCACGTGGGTGCAGGGTCCCAATGCATTGGGCCGTCCTCAACTGCTTTCCCAGGCCACAAGCAGGTAGCCGGATGGGAAGTGGAGCTGCCGGGATTAGAACCGGTGCCCATATGGGATCCCGGGGCTTTTAAGGCGAGGACTTTAGCCGCTAGGCCACACCGCCGGGCCCAATTTTTTGTAACTTTTTAATGCATTGTTCTGTTAGTCAAATGAAAAAGAAAAATAGGCAACGGTTTTTGAAGTTTATTGCTGAAAGGCTTGAATTTTGTTTGAGTGCTTGTTGCTGCTAAGCAATTTCGGAAAAAATAGTGAAATCCATGGGGGTCTTTCCCAGCTATGTTTTATATAATGTGTGACTATGTTGATCCTACACAGACTGTAACCAGATACATCCATCAAAAGGCTGCCCGCCCTAATGTTAGAAATCTCTCATGGGATCTGCACAAGTGAGAGTTGCTTGCTCTTCTAGGTAGCTTATCATTCACGAAAGAAAACAACTGCTCTGCTTCTTCTTCATCTGTTGGTGTTTCCAGCATTGTAACACTGTGCTTGCTGCTTGTTAAAGTGTGTTCAAGAACAGCAGACAGTTATCCTTAAAAAATCGTCTATCAGTAGAATAAGCTTAATGACTTCATTATGTATTCTGTCTGTCACTCTTTAAACTCACTTGACCAATGTTCCTGATTTCACACTGCCCTTTATTGACTGTAACATCTAAATGTTCATGTGCTAACTGTGTAACACAAAATCCTGAATGTCCCAGCTGTTCTCAGGAAATGAAATTGTACTTGAGTTGTCAGTATTCTGAAAGTTTCAGAAACATCTCCAGTGATAATTGTTCCAGTGGTGGTCTTTATTGTAACATCAAGGGATTTAAATTTTCAGTTTTTGTTCAGTATGATAACTCAATGGCTAAATCCTCGTTTTATAAGCACTGGGGTTCCATATGGGCACTGGTTCATGTCCTAGCTGCTCCACTTCCCTTCCAGCTCCCTGTTTGTGGCGTGGAGCAGCATTGGATAATGGCCCAAAGCCTTGGGACTCTGAACCCACATGGGATACCCAGAAGAAGGTCCTAGCTCTTGGCTTCATATCAGCTTAACTCCAACTGTTGTCACCACTTCAGTTGGAACTAGCAGATCGAAGATCTATCATCTCCGCTTCTCTTTGCCTTTCCACTAAAAATAAATAAATGTTTTTGAAAACTTTAAAAATTTCAGTTTTGCTCTTTTGTCCCTGTTTTCATTTAAGAGAACGTTTAAAATTGTTAGCCATTATGTCCCCCCATACTAAAATTTATATTTAGGAATATTTGACCTGAATTTGGCTATTTTGGAAGTTTTGTAAATATTTAGAATTTACAGTTGGAATTTTGCTATTTGTTAAATAGTGCTAATAATGTCTTGGATATTTTCATATTAGCAGTTTATAAATACAAGTCTCTTTAAAATATCTTTAGCTAAACAACTAATTTAAAAATGTTATTTGTCTGAACTTGAATTCCAAATTAGATAATATAGAAACTAAAATTTAAACCTGTGATTTTAAAAAATAACTATAGTTCATTTTCTTACTGCCATCTTTAATGATTTATGCCTTTCACTCCCTTCAACTGTTTTGTCTGTTTTTTTGTAGAACATATTTTAAATTATCATAATTTTCTGTCTTTTTATACAGTGTTGAGCAGGGCTTGGCCCTCTATGAATGTTTCAGAGTAAGCATCCTGAACACCCTCCTATACCAAAGTTGTAATGTTGTCACATAGGTATTATACCCTACCTCTAAGCTCTTGTGTTCAGGTACTTCACCACAAAGAGCCATGCCATATCTCAGAAGCACACTATGGTTTATTTCAGTATTGACTTGAACTAGTTAATAACTTTTTTTCCCTCAGAAAAAAAAAGTGGTAACCTGTTTCAGTGGTTACCTGTTAATAACTAAGTTGTTAGAAATCATTGTAAAGTAAAATTCAGTAAGTATGCTCTTTACCAATTTTATGCCATCTGGAGTTCATGGACAAAAATGGTAGTGTCGGGTTGAGATATTTCTTTGTCTTTCAGCCAGGCAACATGGGGAAGTTGAACACTTTCTACTTTGTGGTTTACTTTTCCTGGAATTTTGAATTGTAGCTACATAGTAGCCTTTCATGAAATGAAAAATAATGAATTTTCAAATGTGAAGTTTTCATTTTTTTTTTAAAAGATTTATTTTTTTTTATTATTACAAAGTCAGATCTACACAGAGGAGGAGAGAGAGAGGAAGATCTTCCGTCCGATGATTCACTCCCCAAGTGAGCCGCAACGGGCTGGTGCACGCCCATCTGAAGCCAAGAGCCAGGAACCTCTTCCGGGTCTCCCACACGAGTGCAGGGTCCCAAAGCCTTGGGCCGTCCTCGACTGCTTTCCCAGGCCACAAGCAGGGAGCTGGATGGGAAGTGGAGCTGCCAGGATTAGAACCGGTGCCCATATGGGATCCCGGGGCGTTCAAGGCGAGGACTTTAGCCGCTAGGCCACGCCGCCGGGCCCATGAAGTTTTCATTTTATATACAAAAATGATAGTTTAGGGCAAGACGTTTTCTTGTTTTTTTATTATCATTTTTTTTAAGATTTATTTATTTATCTTTATTACAAAGTCAGATATACAGAGGGGAGGAGAGACAGAGAGGAAGATCTTCCATCTGGTGATTCACTCTCCAAGTGACTACAATGGCTGGTGCTGAGCCGATCCAAAGCCAGGAACCAGGAACCTCTTCCATGTCTCCCACGTGGGTGCAAGGCTTTGGGTCATCCTCGACTGCTTTCCCAGGCCACAAGCAGGAGCTGGATGGGAAGTAGAACTGCCGGGTTTAGAACCAGCGCCCATATGGGATCCCAGTGTGTTCAAGATGAGGACGTTTAGAGGCTAAGCCATGGCGCCGGGCCCTATTTTCATTTTTAAATTGCATTGATCTTACTGAATTTTCTTTCTTATTAATTATTCTTAATACATTAATTTTTCACAGTTAGTAATGGACTTTAAATGTCCTTCAAAACGTCTTGTAGAAATCACTTAGAAGTGATGTAAAACTAAACATTGTGAATTTTAATTATGTAGTGAGAAAGAAGAGGCAGACAGATTCCCAGAGGAAAGAACAGCTTAGGCAAGAGCTGTGGAAGATGAAAGTCATTCCCAGAGATACTGCTCATTCAGGCTTATTTAGAGTGGGGGATTTTCACCGGGAGCATAGGCATCAGACCAGAAATCTTTGTTGGAACTAGACTGTGGAGGAGAACATGAGTACTGTTGTGACTGACTTTGAACACTTGTTTTTGTTCTTATTTACAATGTCAGTCGTTGAAAATCTGTAACATGAGGAAGTAGCTTGATCAATAAAGAATTTTGGGGCCCGGCGGCGTGGCCTAGCGGCTAAAGTCCTCACCTTGAATGCCCCGGGATCCCATATGGGCGCCGGTTCTAATCCCGGCAGCTCCACTTCCCATCCAGCTCCCTGCTTGTGGCCTGGGAAAGCAGTTGAGGACGGCCCAAAGCATTGGAACCCTGCACCCACGTGGGAGACCCGGAAGAGGTTCCAGGTTCCCAGTTTTGGATTGGCGCGCACCAGCCCGTTGCGGCTCACTTGGGGAGTGAATCATTGGACGGAAGATCTTCCTCCTTGTCTCTCCTCCTCTGTGTATATCTGACTTTGTAATAAAATGAATAAATTTTTACAAAAAAAAAAGAATTTTGGAAGATAATTTGGTCAGGGCACATAAGGAGATTGTATTTCACCTTGGAATGAAGAAAGGAACAATTTGGCAAGTGAGACTCATGATATAGAGCAGATTCAGTTCACCTTTCTGATCCTTTTTGGTTTCAACATCTGCACAATAGAAGTGTTAGAGAGGCTCTGCACAGTAAAGTCCTCGCCTTGCATGCGCTGGGATCCCATATAAGTGCCGGTACTAATCCTGGCAGCCCTGCTTCCCATCCAGCTCCCTGCTTGTGGCCTGGGAAGGCCGTTGAGGATGACCCAAAGCCTGTGACCCTGTGCCTACGTGGGAGACATGGAAGAGGCTCTGGACTCCTGGCTATGAATTGGCTCAGCTCCAACCGTGGTGGCTGCTTAGGGAGTGAATCATCAGATGGAAGATCTTCCTCTCTGTCTCTCCTCCTCTGTTATATCTGACTTTCCAACAAAAATAAAATGAATCTTTAAAAGAGTGGTAGAAATATCTTTTCTACATTCTTTTATTGGTTGTTTTAAGCATCAATTTTAGAGCATGCATGAAAGTGCTTTTGTAAACTGTGAAGCACATATGCATCTAGGAGAATATTACTTATTATAGCACTAAAACATTTATTGGCAGCTCAGATGGTGTGGATGTTGTACTGGTTTCTGAAAGAAGCTGTTGGATGTGAGAGACACATTATGTCAAGAAATACATGGTGAATCAAGGATGGTGTTTAGTGACAAGAGAGAAGTATAGTAGATTAATGAAAGGAAGGTTAGACTGTCAGCAATCGTGGAGGTAAAAAGATGGAAGTTCAGGGTGGGCATTTGGTGCAGTGGTTAGGTTACCACTGGGGTGTCGGTATCCCATAGTAGAGTGCCTGGTTGGAGTGCTGTGTGCTCTTTTTTTTTTAAAGATTTATTTATTTATTCATTTATTGGAAAGTCAAATATACAGAGAAGAGAAGAGACAGAGAGGAAGATCTTCCATCTAATGATTCACTCCCTAAGTGACTACAATGGCTGATGCTGAGCCGATCCAAAGCCAGGAGCCAGGAACCTCCTCCAGGTCTCCCACACGGGTGCAGGGTCCCAAGGGTTTGGGTCGTCCTCAACTGCTTTCCCAGGCCACAAGCAGGGAGCTGGATGGGAAGTGGAGCTGCCGGGATTAGAACCGGCGCCCATATGGGATCCCGGGGCGTGTTCAAGGCGAGGACTTTAGCCATTAGGCCACTGCACGGGCCCACCTTTCTTCTTTTTTAACTTAAGATTTATTTTATTTTTATTGGAAAGTCAGATATACAGAGAGGAGGAGAGACAGGAAGATCTACTTTCTGATGATTCACCACAACGACTGTAGCTGAGCCATTGCGAAACCAGGAGTCTCCTCTGGGTCTCCTGAACGGGTTCAGGGTCCCAAGGCTTTGGGCCGTCCTTGACTGCTTTTTCAGGCCACTAACAGGGAGCTGGAAGCGAAGTGGGGCTGCTGGGATTAGAACCGGCACCCATATGGGAGCCTGGTGTGTGCAAGGCAAGAACCTTAGCTGCTAGGCCACCATGCTGGGCCCTTGTGTGCTCTTTTTTTGATTCAGTTTGCTGGAACTCATATCCTGGGATGTACTAGATGATGGTTCATGTCTTGGGTCCCTGCCACTTGTGTGGGACACAGACTGAGTTATGAACTCCATGCTTTAGCCTGACCCAGTACCAGCTGTTAGCATTTGGAAGGTGAACCAAAATGTTGAGATTATCTTTCAAACAAGAATTGTTAAAAAACTGTTTGTGTTTACTTCTAGTGTTACTGACTCCAGGTTCTTTTGCTCACTTACAAACAAAAATTTATAGGGGGGCTATGCCTGAACACAAGGGAGACAGCATGGAAAAACTGCCCACCAACTCTCTCCTGTAAGTTGAACAGGTGTTATTATGGATTTGAGGAGGTGATATGATTTCCCTGAACACACCTGTATTCCACACCTGGCCTGGAGTTGTTTCTTACCTACCCCAGTATGTGACTGTGACACTTTGATGTGGACTGAACTGTGTGTTCTGTGTAGGTGTTGTTGAGGTTTTTTTTTTAAAAGATTTATTTATTTTATTACAAAGTCAGATATACACAGAGGAGGAGAGACAGAGAGGAGGAGAGACAGAGAGGAAGATCTTCCATCCGATGATTCACTCCCCAAGTGAGCCGCAATGGGCCGGTGCGCGCCGATCCAAAGCCGGGAACCAGGAACCTCTTCCATGTCTCCCACACGGGTGCAGTGTCCCAATACATTGGGCTGTCCTTGACTGCTTTCCCAGGCCACAAGCAGGGAGCTGGATGGGAAGTGGAGCTGCCAGGATTAGTACCGGCGCCCATATGGGATCCCGGGGCATTCAAGGTGAAGACTTTAGCCACTGTTGTTGAGTGTTGTGCTCACATAAAGTTAAAAGTAGTGGAGTTGATCATTATCCTAGGAAGATAACATAATGTTCCTATTGAGACATTGTGGGCATGCCAGAAGGTGGTAAATTCTCTAACAGGGCAATAAGGGATTTAGGATTGGAAGGACACAGGAAATGGATACATATCAGGTAAGAAGTTCCATCTTAAGTGGAGACATCCAGTATCGTTAGAGATAAAAAAGCTTTGGGTGAGAGAAGAATATGAAATAGTGTAAGATTGGACTTCAGACTTGGGGCTGTTTCTGGTCTCTGCATTCCTGAGCTTTCGGGGGGAGTGGATATGGAGCGAAGAGCACAAATTTTATTGCAAAACTATGCATGTGTTTACTCTCTCAAGAATCTCCACCTCATTCATTCTATGCCCTGTTTTGAGGAGGATAAGAAAGTGTTCTTTTGTAACTCCCTTTGCTGCCCATCTACCTACTCACTTTGGGTTCTTTTTATCCTGCCTTGAAACCACAGCGTTTTCTTCAACAGGTCTTCCTTCAGGGCTTTCAGAATGTCACTCAACAGTATATGCTTTATTTTTATAGGGGCAAAGAAGAATTAACTGGTCACTTCCCACTACCTTGTTACAGGAGTCATCTTTAGTTAGCTCTCTCTTCTGCTTCATTTGTACAGATTTGAAGACTCTGATACTTAGCTTGCCTGGAGAATGAGAAAGGCTGAGGATCCTTTAGTAGATGTAGTCCTTGGGAGAAGGTGTCAACATAGTCCAGTCGGTTAGCATAGGCATTGCAGCAGGCTTATCTGGTAGGATTCAGCAGTTGGTGCCTGGTCTTTAAGGTCCCTGATAGTCTGATGCTGGTAAAGTTTTCTCTGATTTGTGTTTATATTTTTTAACCAAACAAGTTTACACAATGTTTCCAAAGCATGTCATGCATCCTCCCACCTCTCTGTCTGTCATTAGCTAGTTCCCTCAGCCTTGATAACTTCTCCTGCCTCACCTGATGTGACTATGGAAAAATCCCTCTCACTTTTAGGCCAAGCTTAAATGGTATCTTTGTGAAACCTGAACTAGTGTACCAGAAGAGAAATAATGTCTTCTTTGTTTGCTTATCCCAAACACTATGTATCAGTGTAGTCTGGCTCTCTCCCAGCTTCAAAAGTGCTTAGGCGCTTCAGATGTTTACAGAATGGAAATATTAATGAATGGATAATACAGAGAACCACATGCTTGAGATTCCAGATTTTTGACAAGATTGATAGGCTACTGACCTCCTCCCACAATCATTTTCCAGCTTTGTTTTCTTGTGCTTTTTAAAAAATTATTTAAAAAAACTATTTTCTATGATACATTTTTATAGGTATAGGGATTCCTCCCTTGCCCTCTCCTTTTTTCCTTCCCATTTTCCCCTCACATCATTTCCTCCCATATTACTACAGTAGTATGGTGCTGTAGTAACAGTTACATAACTAAAATTAAACATTTGGAGTTTGATATTTAGTGTTTTTTTTTCACTCAAAGAGCATTTAGCAAGAGCCTGAAACAGGCCTACACAGATTGTATTTGGGCTAATCAAGCCTTCATCTCTATAGTAGAAGCTTCTCCTTAGTATCAGTCATGTGTTCTGTCAGTGATCTATACACATTTCATCTGCCTCTAGAGTTAGTTGCTGGTGAAGATATTCTTCCTGGGTTGTAGGTGTCCTCACTGTCTCCTCAGCATGACTGGCAGAGTGAAAGTGGACAGGTGATGGGGTCTTTCTCTCTCTCTCTCTCTCTCTCTCTGTCCATTAGATCCATTTGAAAGTCAGTCAGAGAGAGAGAGAGAGAAAGATCTTCCATTGCTGATTCACTCCCTAGATGACTGCAATGGCCAGGGTTGAGCCAGATCTTTTTTTTTTTTTCTTTTACTATTATAAGGCTCTTTCATTGTATACCTACAAATTTAGAACTACATGTATTTGCTAAGTTGACTCCTTCCTTATTACCTACTATGTTTTGAGTCCTAGTAATGTTTTTTAGAACAACCACTGTTTAATTTTGCCTGGTGTATATTTTCCCATTCTTTTTGTATTTAACCTACAATGAGTTTCTTATAAATGTCTATAGTTTAGTCTTGCTTTTTTTTTAAGTCTTGCTTTATTTTAATCCCATATAACAATCTTGATTTTTAATTGGAATATTCGGATTTGTGCTATTCAGTGTGTCTATTTAAATGCAATTGAATAAAGATCAAATTCACAGCCTGGCGCGATAGCCAGGTGGCTAAATACTTGCCTTGTATCTGTCCGGATCCCATATGGGTTCCAGTTTGTGTTCCAGCTGCTTCACTTCCCATTCAGCTCCCTGTTTGTGGCCTGGGAAAGCATTGTGGCCACTTGGGGCATGAACCAGTGGAAGGAAGATCTTTCTCTCTGCCTCTCCTTGTCTTTGTACATCTGCCTTTCCAATAAAAATAAATGAATCTTTAAAAAATGAAATTTACAATTGAATTCCTATTCATAGTAATCAGTTTTTAGGTTCTCAGCAGTTACAAGTCTAAGTGGCTAACATGTTGGGCAGTGTGGATCTAGCGAACAGTGGATTTGTGTGGCTGCCAAATTCCGCTTTGTGTCTGTAGGCATTGTTGGGTGAGAGTAAGTGTCTTATCCCTTCCCTTTCTCAATGAAGGGGTAAGGAATTGTGGAGTTTTGTCTGATCCTTGGTCAGTAGTAGTTATTGCTGGATGTCAACATAGTGTCTGGCCATGGTGTATGCCCACCATCAGTGAATGGAGTGCAGGGTCTTGGGGTAAAACGTACTTGTGGCTATCCTGTTTCAGAACTTAACATATTGGTAAATAGCAAAGCTTCAGAAGTTTTCCGTTAGGTGAGCGGGAGAGTCTACAAGAGTGTTTTGAGCTTATGGCAGTAACAGTTTTACATGTGAACAAATGTTTTCCAGGACAGAGGTGAATACTAAAGATTTATTTGGAGAAAATTTCCTTTAGGTCTGGACTTTGCTAAAGTCCCTTCTAAAGACTGATTAGTGTTCATCCCAAAGGCATTTGTCGTCCCGTAGGAGAAAATGACATGGCCTGTCTTAATTAGAATTGTTTCAGTTCATCCCTGTGCTTATATCTGTTGATTTGTTAATGTAAATAATTTATATCTTATTTACTTCAAGTTAAGCCTCTTTTCCATCATTGTTTTTTGTTGTCACAATGTGGTAATCAGAAGTGTTAATTTTTTTGTTTGTATTTGGAGAAACCAGAAAACTAATCTCTTGAGTGCTTGTAGATTGTTAAAAGTTCTTGTTCATTTCTTCTCTTTGCTGTCTTCCTCATATTAAAGAATAAATGAAAAATGAAAGCATAGTTTAGTTTCTCAGTGACAGCTACTACTTGGTCAACATTTGTGGTTTTAGTGGAAAGGTCACATTATTAGTTATTAAATACAAGACATTTTAACAGGGAGAATTATTAAAACACTTACAATATGAATTATAGTTCAGCCTCCTTGAAGGCAGGGATTATGTTTTCTGTCTGTTCTCCCAAGCATGTCAAAATGCTGAGAATCTCAAAAGCAACCAAGAAACATTTGCTTCAAATGAGTGAAATTGGAACCCTCTCTCTCTCTCTCTTTTTTAAAAATAAGTTATAGTGGTGCTCAGAATGAACAAAATATTGGTCATCCATTTCTCGCTATTATGTGGTAATTTTCTCTAATAAAGAAAAAATGGTTTTAACTTTAAAAAACAAAAAAAGTCATCAAGTTAAAGTTCTGTTCTATTAACCACTATTTCAACTTTGGTTGGTTGTAAAAAGCAAATTTAAATCAGTTAACTCTGGGACCTAGCCCTTGGAGTCAAGGCAGAAGATATTTGGCTTCCACAGTATGCATTTCACTAAGATTTGTAAATTACTTTGTTTCCTGTTTTCTGCTCCACAGTCAGTGCAGTGTGATCTGTTGGCTTCTTTGCTTTACCTTTAAGTCCAACTTCAGAAAGCACAGTTTCATAGGTTGGGTCCATTGCAGATTTTTGGCCTGCTTGTCTTGTGAGTCCCTCTCACCTTGGAATTCCCTTCCTTCTTTCTTGTTCATCAGCTCCGTCATTCATCTCATTGGATGTTTTCGGAAACTTTCTCGGCTCTTCTCTGGTCTGCTTTATAAGGCCCCACCTGCACACTCAGTTACCTCCTTTCTATTACATGGGAGAATAGGTTGGATTTCTGTTGTGTTTTTGTATGCTCATATAAATTTCCGTGTCTCCATTTCTCCTTGGTCTCCCAGCCTGCAGTCTCCCAGGAAGAGGTCTCTCTCTAGTTCCTTACTAATCCTTCCATCTGTGTGCCTGATCGCGTCCTTCCTGCTGCCTTTGAGACCCAAGTCTATCAGTTACTCTCTTTCCTGTGATGTTATCCTCTTCATCCCCATTGGCTCCTAGGAATATGCTCAAATTTCTGCTTTTTATTTATTGTATTTAACCAAAGCCTTCTCCTTCTTTCATTGCCAGGTTTCTACCCAGAATAGACTATATTTGCTACTTCACAAATTAACTGCAGCTGCCTACCCCAAAGTCACTGACTGCAACTTAACTTGCTCTCTTATGTGCTCCTGTTAGCTAGCCTCAGACCCTCACCTGAACTACTGTAGGACTTTCTTGACTCATCTCCCTGCCCTCAGTTCTCTCTTTTCCAGTTTGTCCTTTCCATCACGGCATGGTGCTCTTTCAGCATATTAACATAATAATGCTACACCTAAATTCACAAATTCACTCCATTGCACAACATAAGAAAAAAAAAAAGCATTGAAGGCCACTAGTGATTTGAACTCTGCTTTTTCAAGTCTTCCCTACTCTGTTACTGAGACCCACCTGATCTTCTGGAAGCACAGTGCTGTTTCACACTCTAGGTTTTTATATGGTGGGTCCTCTAGTGTAGTCAGATCTTCTGTATCCTTAGAATTCTCCTACTTAATGCTCAGAGACCACAACCAAACATCCTCTCAATGCTTTTTCTGTTTTATCATTCCTTCTTCCAAAGAAAAGCTGACATTTTAATGGTTTCTTAACATAGCTTGTGAACACTGCATCACTTCTCGGCCTTTTGGCTAAGATCAAGTGTAGTATCTGTTCTTATCAGTTTAATATAGCTTGTGAACATTGCCATTATTAGCAGTTTATTGTAGGTGTTTGGTTTTACTTTTGCCTTTTAAGATCAGTCTGCTTGAGAGTGAGGAACCGTTTTGCTGATGTTGTTTGTAACACTGCTATTCATATGGCGATTTTTGTAGAATGAATGAATTTCAACAAATACAAGTTGGTGCTCTTGCAATGGGCTAAGTATTATGTTTTTCAACTTAACCAATGCGTTTGGCATGTTGCCTCTATTATCACTGAATGTATTGCTTGCTGTCATGTCATGTAGATATTTGAAGAGCAGAGAGCATGAATTTGTAGCAATTATCTTAATAAAATAGTCTTTCTGAATATTTTTGTCATAGTATAAGGTATCAGCTTATCCTTGCATTTGTTTTCTAGCCAGATTGTCCTGAATTTAGAGAGAAGTTTTTGTGAAGTCATGATCATTTTTCTACTGACTTTCAGTTATCTTCTTCATTAACATATGGTGGTTAGAAAACTCCATCTAAAATGCAAATCTGATGATTTGCTCTTTAGCTCATAACCTTCAGTTCTACTTTTCTATTTTTGAAAAGATTTATTTATTTATTTTGCTTGAAAAAGAGCGAGAAAGATCTATCTTCCGTTTTCTGGTTTACTCCCCAAATGGCCACACTGGTCAGAGCTGATATGAAGATGGGAGCCAGGAGCTACTTCTGGGTCTCCTATTTTGGTGCAGGGCCCAAGGATTTAAGCCATCCTTGGCTGCCCTACCAGGTCACAAACAGGGAGCTGTATCAGGAGTGGAGCAGCCAGGACTGGAATTGGAGCCCATATGGGATACTGATGCCCTAGGCAACTTCAGATGCTTCAAATGCCACTGCGCTGCTCTCTCCCCCCAAGTTCTACTTTTCCAGTTACTTTTTTTTTTTTTGGAAAGACAGATTTACAGAGAAAAAGATCTTCAATCCACTGGTTCGCTTTCCAAATGGCTGCAATGACTGGAGCTGAGGCAATCTGAAATCAGGAGCCAGGAGCTTCTTTCAGGTATCTAATGGGTGCAGGGTTCCAATGACTTGTGCCATCCTCCACTGCTTTCCCAGGCCACAAGTAGGGAGCTGGGTGGGAACTAGAGCAGCCAGGACACAAACCGATATCAAAAAGGGATGCTGGAGCTTGAGGATTAGGCAATTGAGCCATCAGGAAAGCGCCTCTACTTACCTTTGTCCTAGTCATTTGATAGTCTTCCCTTTTACCAAATTTAAAATCTTGGTTTTGCTTAGATTTCTTTAGAACACTGCTTGTCACTAATGGGACTGTTCTGTATCTCTTTTGTATCTGCAACTGGGAATATACACTATTCTCTATTCCACATGCATGGTTCAAATGGATGAACATAACAGCACGTTGGTGTTATGTGTGTGAAACATGCCTGGCCTCTTCAAGCATCTGCCGCACAGACATGAGACACAGAGAAGTTGTCACAGCTCTTGGCAGCCAAGGCAGCCAAAGGGCTGCCAAACAAAGCCAACAATCAACCCAATGTGTCCAAGAAACATTAACTAAATGCTGCTGGAAAATCCCAATACGATAGATTATACATTTTTTGATTCTTGACCTTGGCTTTGTTCCCTGCATCCCTATTTAGAGGTGGGACTGTTTGCTGTGGTAACTAGGCCAGCTCCAGTAGAGTATATTTGTCATTTATTTGAATTTTGAAAGGAAGTGTTTGAATTTTTCTGATCCCTAGAAAGTTGCTTTGAGCATAGATAGGTTGTCCTCCTCTTGTAAACTTGGTTTTTTGAATGACTTTGATGAGGTTGACTCTAAGGAAACTAGCATCCTCTTTTGCCTGGCGCCACTGGGCCCGCCACCCTCTCTTCTTTCTCCCTCCTCCTCCCCTCCCTAGCAGCTCTCTATCCCTCACTTGAACTGGCTGCCAGAGTTCACAGACAGCTGGGCACAGAGGGGCTAAATCTGCCCAGCTGCCCGGGAAGCTTGGCGGCCAGGCTGAGGGAAGGAAGCATCGGCTCTCTTTGAAGGTTGGCTGCCAGTGAATCTCAGGCAGCTGGACTTCAAAGGGGGGCACCGCCGGGCTTTCCCTCCTGTCTAGGCAGGTCATTCCACAGCGCTATGCTTCCGGTGTTGGCCTAGTGGCTTTCAAGTTCCTCTTCAATTAAAGAGCTGCATTGGGAGCTACACTTGTGTTCTCATCTGTATTTCTTCTGTGATAGAGACAGTCTAAAACCCTAGCCCCTGCTACTCCAAACTGAGGGTTCAAGATTGAAGGGAAAAGGCAGCATCACATGAAGGCAGCTCAGGAGACCCACAGTAGTGAACAGGGTTTCCTTATTGGCAGTTTATTACCGTGTCATTTACCAAGTTTTAAATTTGTCAAGCACTCTTGCTGTGCTCTTGAAGTGCTCTTGCTGTGCTAATCAGTCTGTGTTTATGGACTGACTTTAGCTAATGCCCTGGAGTTTGGTGTAGTCATGGATGAAAGTTTATCTGTTTCCTGGTACAGTGCTCACTTGCCATCCTGTACTTGACTCTTGCTGCACCATTTCTCTTTTCACGTTCAAATCTTATTGGTGATTTTGGGAGTGGACTGGACTAGAGAGGGAAGAGCAAGGGGACAAGGGAGCTGCATGGACATAGTCTGGGAGCGCTTTAGTTGCAGATGTGGAAAGTAGTAGATCCTTGAGCATGTGACTTGTGGAACTGTAGTTAAGAGTAAAGGATGACTCAGTTCAAAGTCTGGTTCTACCACTTACTGGTCACAATATCTAAGGTGATTAATTTCCCTTTTATGCATTTCATATCTTTCCTGGGCTGTGAGGATGACAATATGTGTTTCATATGACCTAGGTACTTAACATGCTAACCCATAGTAAGCACCAACTAAATATTAGCAATTATTGTATATCAGCTCATATTAACTAGGAAGAGAGGAAGGTTTTACTACTTTACTACTCCTATGGAGATAAGGAGCTGCTAACTGCTAGTTTAGATTGAATTATAATTGAGGTTTTTTTTTAAGATTTATTTATTTTTATTACAAAGTCAGATGTACAGCGAGGAGGAGAGACAGAGAGGAAGATCTTCCGTCCAATGATTCACTCCCCAAGTGACCGCAATGGTCGGTTCTGTGCCGATCTGAAGCCAGGAACCAGGAACCTCCTCCAGGTCTCCGGGTCCCAAATCTTTGGGCTGTCCTCGACTGCTTTCCCAGGCCACAAGCAGGGAGCGGGATGGAAAGTGGAGCTTCCGGGATTAGAACTGGCGCCCATATGGGATCCCGGTGTGTTCAAGGCGAGGACTTTTAGAGGCTAAGCCATGGCGCCGGGCCCCTATAATTGAGTTTTTAGAGAAGTAGTAACACAAAGAATGTGTTTCATGTTTCTTATCTGTCTCCTTGAACTTCTGTCCCTGGGGACACAGGAGACTTGATTCAGTGGGGGCCCATTACTATAATAATTAACGTGTACCCCCAAAAGAAGAACCGTGGCATTTACTATGAAGGGGTGTTTAGGGAAGAGTACAGGTTCTGGAATTAGAATCAGGGTTTGGAATTTTGCTCTGGTACTTTGTAGTCATGCCTGTCTGGCTAAGTTACCTCTCTTAATCTAAATTTTCTTGATTGTAAAGTGAGATGATCATCATGATTGGCTCATGAGTCTTTTTTAAGGATGAAATTAGAAAATGCATATTTTTTGTTGTACTGAGTAGCAACATGTTCAAGAAATGTAACAGTCATAGTTGTTATTATGATTATTGTCAGTACCATCAGTGTTACAAGTTAAAATTGTCGAATAACAAAACATTACCTAACAATGACTTGGCAACTAGAAGCCCTTTTCCTAAGGGTTATGTTCTTGCTAGATCAGAGGTAAGTTAATCCTAAGACAAATTAAGTTTGCTGCTTCTTTTTGTAAATAAAATTTTATTGGAACATAGCCATGTTAATTTGTTTATATGTTGTGTTTGGCTGCTTTATTGCTAGGCAGCAGAAGTGAATAATTGTGACAAACTCTGTATGGTCCTTAAAGCCCATGAATATTTACTCTCTGGGCCTTTCCAGAAAAAAGTTGGCCAACTCTTATTCTAAATATGTGTTTCCCCAATTAAGGCCCAGGGAATGTTAGTTCGACCCAAACTACTATATACTATCTGAAAAGAAAATGCTGTCATAGTCAAATAACCTTTGGAAAAGTTAAAGCGGTTGATTTATTCCAGGACTACCACTTTAAAAGATTCTGGCTTTTAATATACTGGTGTGTGTTGTGTATCTTTGAGCCAAGACCATGGTATGCAAATAAACTCTAGTTTCCCAGGCTTACTTGGCCATCATCCCCACCCCCCCATATGATGATGTTACACAAAACATTCTCTGGGAATTCCTACTTTTCCCTGACTTTCTTCCTAAATTATAGCTCCTTATGATTAAATGGTATCCTCATTTGGATACTCAGACCAGCCTGCAAGATTCTGTACTAGTTGTCTGATTTGTCCCCTTTGGAAATTGTACTTTGTTTAAAATAAGAATAAATATACCAGATATTTAAATAGTCTCATCAGATAACATTCCTGTCTATGCATGATTTTGTAGGATGCTTCAGCATTATAAATTAACTTCTCAGAATTCAAGACAGACAGTTTTGTTTCATGACTTCTTGAAATTCCAAAAGCATGGATCTTCTATAGGGATTTTTTTTTCCTCGTGTGTGTGTGTGTGTGTGTGTGCGTGTGTGCGCGCGCATGCAGATTTCTGAAGTATAAATCCAGAATGCCTAACTGGTATAC
Source organism: Ochotona princeps (assembly GCF_030435755.1). Classification (NCBI taxonomy): domain Eukaryota; kingdom Metazoa; phylum Chordata; class Mammalia; order Lagomorpha; family Ochotonidae; genus Ochotona; species Ochotona princeps. Next base: position 21,212,615 of record NC_080854.1, on the reverse strand, counting down.
CAGCTGATCTCAGTTAGGGTTTATAAGAAGAGAGATTAATGTGACGGTAACTTGTGCCCTAGCCATAAGGGGTTTGTTTTATGGACTAAAGTAAACACCTTGAATTTCAAGTTGCAAGCACATGGGGAGCCAGAAGATTCCAGAGCGGTGGCGTCATATTCTGCCTGTGACTCACACATCTCAGCGGCTGAGCTTTCTCTCGCAGCTGCAGCATCCAGCTGGCCGTCAGATACAGCCTTAGGTAGTCACACACTGCAGTCACCTGGTTTGAGATGACCAAACAAGCACATAATTGCAACAGTCCAGTTATGAATGAAGGCTGCACTGTTTGTTAAAGTTAGATGAAAAATAAATGTTAAGTTGTGGCTGTTTGCTGAAATCCCAGCAGTTGCACCAAATTGGGCTAAAAGTGGAGAACCCTGCCCAAAGTGCAGCCTGGCCTTTTTCTCTCTAACTTGTGAGCATCTCTGCTTGTGGCACAGGAAGTTCTGAAGATATTTTTGGTGTCCATCAAACCAGACACAATCTTTGGCTTATAGGTGGAACAGTAAATATGAAAGAATATGAGGTCTTACAAATTTTCCTCCTTTTCCAACCTTGGTGTTGTATATAGATGAGTTCTCAGTAAATGTGGTTGACATTGAGCGTTAGTCAGATTTTGTCTCTAACAAATAACTGAGTGAAACTAGTTAGAATGGAAGAGGTTTTATTATTTCTTCTCATACTTTTGGAGATTCATAGGCCAAGGTCAGGTTGCCCTATTGGTCTAGCCTCTGATTAGGGTGATGGTTGGCAGAGAGTGAGCAGAGAAGGATTGTATGATGAAGCAGGAAGCAGAGAGTCAGCGAGCACATTCAGTGTAGCTATGTGACCCCTTTACAAAGGCAGAATGACTTCGTCCCTTTGCCTTCCACCCCAGCAACCTAATTCAACATAGCCGTCTCCACTTTCCAGACACCCTAAGTGAGTCAAACCTCGACTCAGTCCATAACTTTGTGACTTAAACACTGTATGTGTTGGGGGAACTAAATCACATTTTGAACAATAGCAAACTTTCATTGTACAGTCTTTAAGAATTTCATGATCTCACATTGTGGAGGATGAAGGACTTTTGGGAAGGTTTTGTCAGATTTCATTGTCTTTATCTTTAAATTATTCCTGCAGAAGGAAAGAAGGAAGAGGAAAACATTTCTACATGAAACATAATTAGCATTTTTAAAAAAGATTTATTGATTTTTATTGGAAAGTCATTTACGAAGAGAGAAGGAGATACGGAGAGAAAGATCTTCTATCTGCTGGTTCACTCCCCAAGTGGCTAGAACAGCTGGAGCTGAGCTGATCCAAAGCCAGGTGCCAGGAGCCTCCTGTGGGTCTCACATGCAGGTGCAGGGTCCAAAGGCTTGGGCCATCCTACACCGCTTTCTCAGGCCACAAGCTGGGTGTTGAGTGGTAAGTGGAACAGTTGGAATACAAACTAGCGCTCACATGAAATCCTGGTGGTTGCAAGGTGAGGACTCCAGACACCACTAGGCTACTGTGCTGGGCTCATAATTATCATTTTTAAAAAAGATTTATTGTATTTTTATTTGAAAGGCAGAACTACACAGAGAAGAACATGAAAGAGATCTTTCATCCACTGGTTCACTCCCCAAATGGTTCTAGTTGTAACTAGAACTAAGCTGTTCCGAAGCCAGGAACTAGGAGCTTCCTCTGGGTCTCCCATGTGGATGCAGAGGCCCAAGCAATTAGGTTATCCTGCACTGCTTTCTCAGGCCACAGGTAGGAAGCTGTGTCAGATGTGCAGCACCCAGGACACCAACTGGAGTGCATACAGGATACTGGCACTTTAGGCAGAGGCTTAGCCTGTTACACCATGGTGCTGGCCCCATAATTATGAAAGAAAGGATTAGAAATGTAGGGAAAGAGTACCACACAGAAAAACCAGTAAGCGCAATTCTTCCTTCTTTATGTCTGCCAAGACTGAATTATCTCCAAGCACCACCACCCCCAACTTCCTCCTGTATTATTTGCTGTAGTCATCATTTTACTTGATGTTAGAGAATATATTAAAGAACGAACTGCAACTCATTGGAAACAGACTGTAACTTCCTAGGGACAATGATTATCCAGTGACAACCACAGCAAGGATTAAAATACATTACTAGTGAGAATTCTTATTCTCACAAGCAGGTGCAAAGAAGGCAAGAGAGATGTATAATAATTATATCCAGTACAAGACATAGAGAAGTTGAATAAATCTAAATTACAAGGCCACGGGTTTTAATATATGCTAGGTATTATTTGGTAGAATGTTGAGGAGGGGAGATACAATCAACCTTTTAAAAAAGATTATAGTCCCATAGAATCATCTGATTTATAATAATGACAAACATCTCTATATTGTTTACTACATGTACTATATGCCAAACATTGTTTACATGCTTTGCATGTGACTTTGATTGGTTTTTGCCATGCCCTAAAACTTAGTGGACTTAAAATGACAAAATTCTCACAAGTTTTCCTTAAAAAGATTTGTTTGTTTAAAGAGCAGAGGTATAAAAAGGAGAGCCAGAGAGAAAGGAGAGGGACAGAGATCTTTCATCCCCTAGTTCAATCCCCAAGTGACCACAGTGGCCAAGGATGAGCCAGGCTGAAGCCAGGAGCCAGGACCTTCTTCTTGATCTCCGACATGTGTACAAGGGCCCAAGTAATTGGTTCGTCTTCCACTGAAGTGTAACAGCTAGAAATAGAACCGGCGTCTACATGGGGTGCCTTCATTGTAGGTGGTAGCTTACCGTGCTATTGAATTCACAATTCTTTTGATCAGTTGAACAGCATTGGGCAGCACTTCTGGTCTGGACTGGTTTGGCTGTTTTCTTTTGGGCTCTTTGTTGCTTGTAAGTAACAACTCGTTTGGTCCTGGATGGCCTACAATAGCCTCACTCACGTGTGTGACATTGTCTAAATGTCAGCTGGTGGTGTAGGAATGACTGAGCACATGTATCTGATCAACTAGGAAGCCTAAACCATGCTTTCACAAGGTAGCTGAATTCCAGGAAATAGAGAGAAGTCCCCATTATAGTTGAAGAGGGTCAGGTGTTTCTACAAATCTGCCCTCAGGAAATAAAGTGGAAGGAAAGAAGCACTGGGTAGGAAGATCCTCAAACTGCAACGAAGTACTAAGAAAGGTTTGGCCAGGCTAATGAAAGTCCTCAAGTCAAAGTCACTGCAGGACTTTGTTAATCTGCTTTAGTTATAATGTCTCATTTAGCACTCACACTGAACAGCAATTGAAACTTTTTATTAAGCTGGTAGCAGTTATCCCTCTGTTTGTGGAAGGATGGGGGAATCATTACTGTGTGTTCTTGCACCAAAGAGCTAGAGTCTTCATTCTTTTTGGAACCCAGCTCTCCCTGATGTTGGTAGACCTTTGATCTGCTGTTGGCTCAGATATGGGAAACAGCACAAAGGGCTGTAGCCGTTTTTAGGGTGAATGATTTCCCCCCCTCCATCTCCTGCTCTTCAATTCCATTTTTTAAAATTGCAGATTATTTAAGATTCTTGCTTTGTCTCTAGGGATGCCATGTTTGTTTCTTTTTCCTATATATCTCTAGCTCCCTGCACATCAAGCCCTCTGGACTGCCTGTCTAATATTGCCAGTCATTGTAACATTACCCTCCTAGTTTCGGTATTTACACAGTGAAAACTGGCTTTTTTTTTCCCCTGGCCCCGTGATTCTCATGGTTCTTAATGACCCAGCTCCAATACTAGCAGTGGATTACAGAAGAGAGCTGTGCCATTGAAGTTGGTTTCCTCATCCCTTTGCATTCCTGATGGCTTTGGTGAATGGCATTTTCTCTGGGCCTTCACATGAAAAATACGATTCTCTGTTTTTGTGGCTTGACAAAATTTTATCTATTTTAGAATGCCCCTTTCTTGCTATTTTCTGAAATCCATACAATGGTGATTATGGAATTTTTACTTTATTTTTAAATTTTTTGTTGTTTTTTAAATATTTATTTTTTTATTGGAAAGACAGATTTACAGAGAGAAGGAGAGACAGAAAGACCTTTCATCCATTGCTTCATTCCCTAAATGGCTGCAGTGGCTGGAGCTAAGCTGATCTGAAGCCAAGAGCCTCTTCCTGATCTCCCATTTGGGTGCAGGATCCCAAGGCTTTGGGCCATCCTCTGCTGCTTTCCCAGGCCATAAGCAAGGAGCTTGATGGGAAGTGGAGCAGCTAGGACTCAAGCTGACATTTATATGGGATACTGGTGCTTGGAGGTAGAGAGTTAGCCGGTTAAGTCAACATGCCAGCCCTCGATATTTTTACTTTACAACATTTACTACAGGGGCTGGTGTGATGGCTCAGTAAGCTAATCCTCTGTCTTGCAGAGCCAGCATCCCATATGGTACCAGTTCTAATCTTAGCTACTCCACTTCTGATCCAGTTTTCTGCTAATGGCCTGGGAAAGCAGCAGGAGATGATTCAAGATCTTGGGCTCCTGTACCCATGTGGGCGACCCAGAAGAAGCTCCTGGCTTCCAGTCAGCTCAGCTCCCGCTGTTTGGGCCATTTGGGGAGTGAACCAGTCAATGGAAGACTCTCTTTCTTTCTGTAAATCTTACTTTCATGAAAAAAAAAAAAAAAGAGTCGGGTGGGCGGGCAAAAACAGAGAACAATGTTGACTGTCTTGTCTGGCACGTGTAGGCCTGTAACAGGCTTGTAGCAGCAATTTTGCCCCATCCCCTGTGATCCTTGCCAGAGTGTTAGAGCCTGTGTTTAAAAATTGGTTCCCAATTTTTAGTACATCTAGTATTATACCCCAACTTTCAAGATCCAAACTCGAGATATTTTATAGGTCCTGCCAGTAGTTTGCAGCTAATTGTTGCAGTTCTTTATAATCTCTTTCCTCCTTTATCTGGCCCAACATTTTTGCAGCTGAGTAATAATGAAATTTAACCCTATTTATTGTCCTGGCATCCAGGAGAGGTGATAGGTACAGGTGCTAAGAGGAATTACTTGTTAACTGTGGGAGAGTCCTTTATAGTATCTCCCAGCTTCTAGGAAAGAGTGAGTACTCAAAAGGAGTGAAGCCCCTGTTTAAACTGAGTGTTACAGGGGCTCAAGGGTGTGGTTATGGATCCATTGTGCTGTGGGGCATCTATCCAGACATTTTTTTACATGGTCCAGGTTTGTTTTTTCCCCTTATCTAGGGTCCTGACTCATCTAGGCTGAGTTTTTAAATATCCCTGAAGTTTTGTTAAGTCTGTCTAGCAAATCTTCTGTTTGTTGCTCAGTTGGATTCAATCTACCACAGCAGGACACGACAGTCTCCTTGAAAGCTGCGAAGTGGTCCTCTAGTTCTTCTACTTAATGTTTAACTGTTAATGGCCCTCAATTTCTCATCATCTCTCAGCAGAGTGTCAGTATGATTTAGTAGTAACCAGCAATACTGCTGTGTTTGTAGATGGAGTTTCTTCCCATAACTCTTTAAATGCTTAAAACATTACATCCTTAAGGATATTTTCTCCACTCAGGTTGTCTCTGGTGAGATCTGAAGCAGTTGGACCACTACCAAGTGCTGTGGTCTGTCTGCGCCTCATACTCTATTTAGCACAACACCTTCTTTGCCCAAAAGCTAGTGATTTCCATCTTACCATGTGTGTTGTTGGACCACTTGTGGCACTACTATGTTAGTCTGGGTCTTCTGAGGTGGAGCTAGCCGAACAGGAATAAACACTGAAGAGGTTTATTGGAGAGGCGGCCATATGGGAAAGTTGGCAAGGATCCAGAGAAGACAAGTGTAAGTCAGACCATGATGAAGATCAGACCCTTGTAAAAGAGGAGGAAAGAATGGAATCTTGAATGTCTGTCTGCTGATGAATTGACACATAAAATGTTGTACATTCATACAATGAATGTTATTTGGCCATAAAATGAAATGAAAGGTAGATCCACACAACATGGATGAACCTTGAGAATGTAAAAAGATAGTATCTTAGAAGGTTTCATTTGTACTACTATTAAGAATAGACCTATCTATAGCCTACAGTACTAGTTTCTTGGTGCTAAGGGGCGAGAGAAAATGGGGACCTATACTCTTGTGTAGAGGGTTTCTTTTTGGAATGGTAAAAATAGTCAGATTTATTGTGGTCATGGTTGCACAACTCTGAATAGACTAAGAAATATCAGCTGCACATTTTAAGTGGGCAGATTGAATTGCATGTAAGCCATGTCTTGATAAAAATCATAATGTTAAAAGTAAAGCATAGGAAGGTTGTGCAGAGTTTGGAGGACAGTACAGAGCTACCAAAATGTTACAGTCTGGCTAACTGGGAGTTCTCTAATAGCCTGCACCTATGTCTGGCCTTGGTGGGAGCAGACATTGGGAAGCATGGCCTAGTAGTAGGGAAGTGAGTTTGTCAGGCATTTTCACTGTGGGAGATCTAAGTGACATATTTTCTTTCTTTTTCTTTTTCTTTTTTTAAGATTTATTTGTTTTTATTGGAAAGCCAGATCTACAGAGAGTAGGAGAGACAGAGAGGGCGATTTTCCATCCTCTGTTTCACTCCCCAGGTAACTACAACAGCTGGAGCTGAACCAATCTGAACCTAGGAGTAAGGAGCTTCTTCCAGGTCTCCCACACAGGTCCTGGGTCACAAGTCCTTGGGCTGTCATTGACTGCTTTGCCAGGCCATAAGCAGGGAACAGAAAAGAAAGTGGAGCAATTGAGATACGAATCAGCACCCATATAGGATCCCAGCGCAAGCAAGGCGAGGACTTTAGCCAGTAGGCTACTGTGCTGGGCCTGTGAGTGACATGTTTTCAAAGCTGCACATCCTGTTAGCTGAAGTGACTCACTCCTGTACCTAGATACAAAGCATAGAAAAATAGATACTACATATTGGTGAAAGGAACAGCAGAATTGTACTGCAGAGAGCTTTGCCATACTTGTGTTAACTTAGTGTATGGGTATAATTACGTTTTCCTAACATGAAGGGGTCCTGTTGCTATTCTCATTTACAGGAAAGATATAGGCAAACAGAGATTAACCAGCCCAGCGTCATACAGAGAGTAAATTGTAGAGCAACAACTTGAACTTGACAGTCTGGCTCTACAACCTGTCCTTTTAGTCACCATAATTTCATTGTTACGTTAATTGATCATTACACGATCCTTTAAAAATGAAGGCTTTGTGATAACAGGGCCATTATTTTGTTCACCGCTAAATCCTTCAATGCCTGTAACAGTATATGGCATATAATTATTAGTTGAATTAATAGAGATTTTTTCCAAATCACTTTATACGATAATTCCTATATTTTGTTGTACTTCATTCCAGTTATCTTCTTTTTTTTTTTTATTGTTAATTATTTTGCATTATGTGACAGTTTCATAGGCTCTGGGAATCCCCCCTCCCTCCCCCTCCCCTCCCCCCAGTGGATTCCTCCACCTTGATGCAGTATTACAGTTCAAATTCAATCAAGATTCTTTCATTGCAAACATATACCAAGCATAGAGTCCAGCTACTTATTGTCCAGATGGGTTGAATAGTTTCTTGGGGAGTTATCTTCAAAATCAGAGGGAAAGGACGAGGTTATAGCAGTCTAGACTGCATTTATTTATTTATTTAGTCTTAGCCTATTAATAGTCTTAGCAGATTTTTAATTCTGGTGTAACAAGTAATGTAACAAGTAATGTATGAATGGGCATGAAGAATTGTTTAGAATTGTTTACTTGTAATGTAATCCCAATGAGAAAGAAAAGTTCTATAGAAATAAATGTGAGGAGGCATTCAAGTGTCAGTACACATGAGTTCTATGTAGCCTTGTGCTTGCTTCCATCTTGGTGATAGAGTTTGTATTTCAGCAACAATTTTTTCAACATTTACTTTTACTTGGGCAATAGAAAGAGGTAGAGTGTTGCGGGGGAGGAGAGAGGGAGATTTTTAGTCTTCTAGTTTACTCCTCAAATTGCACCACATTCAAGGCTTGGCCAGACTGAGGCCAGGAACCAGGAACTCAGCATGGGTCTTCCACATATGTGACAGGGACCTAGGTGGCTCTTAAATCATTACTGGCTGCTTTTCAGGCAGTAAGCCAGGTCAGAAATGGGCACAGGACTTGAACTAGGCACTTCAGTATGGGATGCGGCAAACCCAGTGGTGTGACTGCCTAAGATGTAATAAGCGTTATGTTGGAGTTAGCTGGTATTATTACGAGTATTATTATTATCATCATCATCTTCCAACAAGCACATTTAAAATGGTTTAAAATCTACAACCATGTTTATAATATCTGGTATATACATATTTTTAGGTAAATAAATAATGTATTTATTTAGACTATTTGTATTTGCTTTTAGAATAATAGGGGAAGTAGTCCAAGGATATCATAAACATAATACCAAGAACTAAATGCTACAATCTTGTGTTGCTCAGCATTTGCTAAGGGAGTATGAAAATTGTATCCTACTAGAATTTACCTTATCTTTTCTTTATTTAAGAAGGGAAAGTTTTAAACCCTCCCCCAACAGATACCTATTTGGAATGAAGTGACCTGTAATCAGATTAATTAGTACTTTGTCGTTAAGAATATATCATTTTCCACATGATAAAATAAAATGTTCTTGTCACCAAAATGTTCTCATCTGATTTGAGGTGAGATGTTAACACTTTACTTTCCTTTACAAACAGGTTCATCCTAAATTTCACTATAAACAAGCTCACATCCCAGGCACAGACACTTCTTGCGTGACTTTTTCCTATGATGGTAATGTCCTTGCCTCTCGTGGAGGTAGGTTAAAAACTCTTTTGATGTGTTTCTATATATAAAATTATGATATATAACATTAACAAATGTCAAACAAATATCCTAGCAGTTTGTAAAGCTAGATATGCTCATGTTAATGTGTTTGGCCACCCTTAGATCTCATCAATATGGGACACCCAAGTATGTGAGGTTGTATTTAAATGGAAGAGTAAATCACATGACGGTAGCTAGAAAGTGACTCTCCAAAGAATTCTAAAATATCCAATCCTTGAACCAATTGATCATTACTATAAGGACTAATTGTATTTCAGTCAGTGCTATTTTGGCAATAATTGTTAACACTCCCTGTAATAGCTGTTGGGCAATTTAATTAGTTAACTCTCAATATGTAATGCATTCTAACAATTTTCCTTTCTGGATTTAGAGATTTTGGTAGATGAAAATCCATTCAACAGTCTCTAGGGTTTTATAAGTGTTACTGTCAGCTCCAGAACCTAATAGATTATCTGAAATTAATACAGATGAATGTTCTCTTAATTTTTGAGGATATAAGCCTCTCTTCCTTTTTATTCCCTCTTAGAGACCAAAGCCAATATGGCAACATTCCAAAGATGAGCCTTACTAAGTTCTCCCAATACAAGTAGGCCCCAAATCCAGCCAATTGTAGATTTGTGTACCTCCCAAAATTGTGTTTTAGAGGAAGGGTCATTGGGGAGAGAGGGATTTTCATTGAATTCTCCAGTCACCTCATTTTCACCTGATTCTTGATTCCTTATTGGACCCAAGAGATCAAGTGAGCTATCAGCTGTGAGCATTGGGGACAAATCACAGCAAAGACATTTCTTATATGAGCTTGTCTGTGTTCTGGCAACAAATTAGTAGCCCAATAGAAGTATAATAAAATGAATCCCCAAAAGGATATTCATTATGCTTTAAATGGCTTGAAAAAGCTGTCCTCCCCAGTGGAGAGAAGAATAATAGCCGCAAGGTACAATTACACTTACAGAGGGAAGTCACATTGCTCACCTTCATTAATGTTAATGGATAATTTTACACACACACCAGTGGGAAAAAGAATCTGTTGTTGGTCTTGAGGGCTGTTAAATTATGATCTTCCCAAGAAGTCAGGTTATACTCAAGTATACCAGGGGGAACTGCCATCTGCTCTGAAAGTGTGCTGTAGAGTGTCTGGGTTTCTACTTGCTTCAGACACTCCATCAATTGGGGAAGTAGTGTCTGGAAGGTTGGTTCGTTATCAAATAGCTTCCAACCGTTCTTGCAACTACTGCTGTTTTCAAGCTCCCTGATCAGCTAATAAAAAATAAGCTATGCTTGTAATGCATCTACCACCTTCTTTTGTTTCCCTGCTCTCTCCCTCCCTCTTTCCTTCCCTTCATTGCTGTCCTTCCTTTTAATCATTCACAAAAGTTTAGCAAACTCTAAACTTGAATGAGTTCTTATTGTAAATTTCACCTTTTTGACTTTTTCCCCTGTATTTTCCTCTGCTAGGTGATGATACATTAAAGTTATGGGATATTCGACAATTTAATAAGCCACTCTTTTCAGCCTCTGGTCTTCCCACCATGTTTCCAATGTAAGTAGGGTACTTGAAATATCTGATCAACAACAACAAAAAAAAAATGGAAAAGAAATTTCTTTACCTTAAAGTTAATTTATATCCTCCATCTTTTAGGAAGTGATTGAAATCTCATTTGTTAAGGTGCATTTTATTTTTTCCGTTGATTTCTTCTGTTACTCAGATAACATTTTTTTTAAAGTTAGAATGACATTTGTGTGTGTATTCGTGTGTACATGTGTCTTTTAGTTGTTCTGACAGTCTTCCTTTGGGTAGTTGAACAATGTTACCTTCATTTTACAATGTTGTCAACTTTTAAAGATTTTGCTGAGACAACTGAGGTGGAACTTGACATCTAAGTTCTACTGCTGGCCCCTAGGAAAATTTTTCTTTTGTTAGAAATGAAATTTTATTAAATAATGATCAACAGGGAGAGTGAGAAGATAATGCAAACATCTCATGAAGGAAACTATAAAAACAGAGCATTTATATTTAAGAACAAGTGAAGAGATGGACAGACATGAATTTGTATTTCATAGATATTTTATGAGTTGTTGTGCCTGCTTTGAGTAATGTTAACTAAATAACCTCTGTGAGTTGTGTTTTTGATTATTCACAATCCTGTGGTCTGAGCTCTGATAACAGGAGTTATTGAATAATAGCTATCAATTTGGTGTCAACAGTCCTTGTGTCATGAAGAAGCTGACTTGAAAAAACTGAAATTATTTGGGAATAATATTAGTCATGGTAGTAGTAGTAAAAGTAGCCCAGAAAGTGACTACTACTTAGCCCAGAAAGCCACTACTTTTAGCATTAACCATACATGTACTTACTTGTCCACGGACAACTCTCAGTGCCTATATGGAGTTTTTCCCACAGTCTTTTTAAAGTAAAAATATTAACATATACAAACTAAAAAGCAAAAATTCTAGAGTGAGACTGCCTAAGTTTGAATTGTGATGACAGGCAGGTTTTATTTAACCTCTCTGCCTTAGTTTTCTCTTTAATAAAAAAGAGATGATAACATCTATCTCATAGGATTATTGTAAAGATTTAGCAAGTGATTGTAAATGCTTGACATTAAACCCTGCATAGGAGTTGGCTCTTATTACAGTAATATTTATGCTTCATTTCATTCATTTATATTACTGCATTGTTGTGGGGAACATAAGCTTTTCCTTACAAACTCTTTCTGTCCATAGGACCGACTGCTGTTTCAGTCCAGATGATAAACTCGTTGTCACTGGTACATCTGTTCAGAGAGGATGTGGCAGTGGCAAACTTGTGTTCTTTGAGCGCAGGACTTTCCAAAGGGTGTCTGAAATGGATATCACTGACGCAGTATGTATACTCTTTCATGAGAACGAAGTGAAGTTGTTTGTTTATTTAAATTTATCTATTTAAAAGGCAGAGTGACAGAGGGAGGGGAGAGACAGAGAGATCTTATATATACTGGTTCATTGTGAAATGACAGCAACAGCTGGGTCTAGTCAGTCTTAAGTCAGGAGTGAGGAACTCCATCCTGGTCTCCCCTGTGGGTGGCAGGAGCCCATGTACTCGGGCCATCACCTGCAGCCTTCCTAGTGGAATTCTTAGGGAGCCAGATTAAAAGCAGAGCTAGTAGAACTCCATCAGCACTCCAAATGGAATACCAGCATCATAAGAGGTGGCTTGATTTGTTGTGTTGCTAGTGGAGGCTTAACCCATTGAACCACACTGTTTGTTTAATAGAGCATAAGCCCTGACCCTTACAGCTCAGCGATAGATGCTTCCCCCCACCTTCACTTAAAAAAAAAAGCACAGAAATGATCAGTACATTGCCAACTGACCGATTTACTCTTCTGCCCAGCAAGTGTTTTTGGTGTGTGTCTGTGCTTAAATCTGAGTTTCAAATGGGCCAGAGATGTCATTCCCCTCTGTGCTAACCCATTTGCAAAGAGAAAATGCTGACTATCATGTAGGAAACAGAAGAAATTTCACAATGTGCACTTTGTGAAGATCCTGGGATTGTGGACAGAAATGAAAGCTATACTCACAGAAAGTGACAAGGTTTCTCGTTGTTTCTTAAAACTGAAAACTTTGACAAAATTCTGCTTGTCATAATTATAGCCATTAAGGTAGGGTTCAGCTTCTACCAAACTTGTGATACAGTTATTTAGAAGTTTAATATTTCAGACTTATCTTCTACATTGAAAACATAAAACATTTAGTTTTCTTTACAGATGTAGATACATACAAAAATACCAACATTAATTTGTTCATTATTCCATTTTTCCATGTTCTAAGACTAGACCCATATGTATTACAATAATGGTAAAAAGTTGCAGGGGAAAATTGCAATTTTTTCAAAGCATATATTATTTAGATGATGAGGCTATAATTTTATGAATATGAAATAAATCAATGTATAGGCTTTCTTGTCTCCTTGTTGAATTGTTTATCAGTATCTGGAATCTCACTTTTTTGTGTGAGTTTCTCTAGGATGAGATAATGCAGAGAAGCTAACAAAGGAAAAATTTCAGTAAATGCATAGAGCACATGTTCGGATTCAGTTCTCTTAGAATAGTCAAGAAAGAGACTTTGAGGTTCATTTTAATGGATGATGAACAGAGAACTTTGAACTCTGTACCGTGAAGAGGCTTTTTAAAGTATTGGTTTTATGGGGGCTTTGTTGTTGTTTTTGTTGTAATATCAGACACCATTGTTTATTGTTTATATGGTAAAATGTTCCCTTAAAGGATCTTTAAATTTCCTCCTTTACCTGCTGTGTTTAGTTTTAAGGCTTCTCAGAATGTACGAAAAATCAACAGATTGCGTTTCTTGAAACAAATGAAGCATGGACACTTTGCTCTTAAAAATCAGAATAGTCATCACTCTGGAAATACCACACTCCATTGTAGTAAAGTGTTCACGGTGTTGAGTTTTAATTCACATAAAAGGCAACATCTCATATTCTTAATACCAATAGCTGCTGGAATGAGACACTGGAACACTGAGGCCTATAAGTCCATCCTAAGTGCATCCATTAACCTTAGTAAGATATTATTGGTTATATTCTTCCCACACTGTCTCCTAAAACAAAATAAACCCTTGAGTAGTTACATTCTAGGACACTAAGCTGCATATAGGGAACTAAACATTTTCAGTAAGAGTATGTTAGCAATTTATGCAGTTAGTTCCCCATTGACTAAAATTGTCCTATAATTGTCACAAAGATAGTTCTTTAAAATATACTAAATGCCTTTTCTCTATGTTTTTAAATATTTATTTTATGTTATTGAAAGACAGAGTTAGAGAGATAGATGTTCTATATGCTGGTTCACTCCCCAAAGGGCCCAGGTTGAAGCCAGGAGCCAGCAGGAGCAGAGCTTGATCTGGTTCTCCCAAGTGAGTGCAAGAGCCCAAGGATCTGGACCATTCTCCACTGCTTTCTGAGGCACATCAGCAAGGAGTTGGAATGGAAGTGGAGTGGCCAGGACAGGATGCCTGTCCTGTAGGAGACAGCATAACTCAGTACATCACAATGTGAGGCTCTTTTATATATGTTTTTGACACAGTGTGTTTGTTTGTTTGTTTAAAGGTTTACCCATTTTTATTGGAAAGTCAGATTTACAGAGTGGAGAGGCAAGAGAAAGATCCTGCGACTGCTGGTTCCCTCCCAAGATGGCCGCAGTTGTACCAGCATATTACCATGTATACCTTTTAACCTAAACATAGCTAATAAAATTATTTTGCCTGGGTGCTGTTTGAGATGGTAGCAGCCTCACATCATTTGCTTTTGACAGCAATTTAAAGGAAATAGCATGCATTCCTTTGAGCAAAGAGGAAAAAATGAAAATGAAATAGGCCAGAAAGTCCGTGCCTAAACCTGATGTCTTTTCTCATTTGTTTGCTTAGGTACTGAGGAGTACCTTTATTTTTTGCTGAGGAGCCTTTATTTTTGTAAATACACTTGGTGAACAAAATGAAGATAGGAAAGAAGCCACACAGTTAAAGTGCCTTGCATGACTGATCTTGCATGACTGATGTGGGCTCTGAAGGAAAAGGAAAGGAAATTGCCAACTAGTTAGCCACTTTGGGCTTCTCAAAGCTGATCAAGAACCATAGAACCATAGAACATAAGTAATAGAAATGTAAAGGTCTCCTATAGAAAAAAAATCCATCTGTGATTATCTGAAGAATATTTGATCACCTCCGGTTTGTGCTTCTCTCCATCACAACTTGTTCTCCAGAATACACCTAGACTATACACATCTCATTCATATTCTTTGTTAGAACTTACACAGTGTGAGCCATTGGTGCTTCTGTCACTGTGAGCTTTTGTGGTGGTGTTTGTCAGGGAGCAAGCTTTGTGGTTTGAGGCAGTAGACATGTGTTCTGGACTTGCTGTGCTGAACATCTTCAGTTATCTTCCTCTTCATCAAGCAGAGGAAAGTGGAAAAAAATTAATGAATTTTTTACTTGGTATTAGCTCTTGTCTTCACTGGGTCTCATCAACAGTGAGATTGAGATGAGTTTATTTGCCTGCTTATTGCATCCCTACTCCTTATTCTCATGAATGTGTGTGTGTGTGTGTGTGTGTGTGTGTGTGTGTGAGATTGTAAAAATTTTATTAAAGTGCATATATTTTCCAAAGGGGTATTTAACTATCAAATCTAAAACATTGACAAAGATACAAAAACAGTGAAGAAAGTAAATGTTGTCTAACTCTATCTTCTATGGATTATCCCATGTTTAAATTAATGAATTTTGATGTTTAAGAAAATTGCTCTGTAAATGTGAGATGATGTACAAGATATAAAGAATTACACATAAACATAACATACAGTAATATGTATATAATATGAAATGTTATATATTTCATTTCACATAAAAGAATTTTTATGCTGCTGGTAAAAAAAGAATATTACTATTTTAAATTCAGAAGGATTGAGGAGGAAGAATAAATGGATACAAAAGGGCCATGGAAAGAGTCCCTTCAGGGACCCAGGTAAAAGGCACAGTTACCATTCAGGCCATGACCAGACTCTGTTATTTGTACATATGGTGGAGAGCAGAAAGGTATTTCAGATAAATGGTTATTCCAGGTGTCCTTGGAACTGCTTTGGAATATATCTTTGTTCTTGCATTTGAATACAGATATTTCTGATTTGGGAATTCACTTCAAACAAATTAATGAAGCCATGCCTGTGAAAGCTTGACTCCCAAAGAGCTAAGGAGTTCACCTGGTCTTCTGTCCTTTACTGGGAATAGACTAATCATCTGTCTTACTGATATAAAGTCCCAGTTCAGTCAGAATTACATATCCTTAAAGGTTTTCTAGAAATAAAGAAGTCCAGCAGTGTTTTTTTTCCCCAGACTTGTACAAGGAATAATACACAAAAGATTAGAGCTATTGGTAGTGCAAATGCCAACAGAAAATAAATTTGAAAAACTGTATTTGGCATTTATGTGCCTTCTAAAACACAGTAATACCTTCTTAATGTAAAACACAAGGGAATGGAAAAAAATAGGCTTTGGATTAACTAGCTTTCCATTATCTGATTTTTATTAAAGAGTGATCAGGCAGCTGTGGACTAGGGATAACAGTTGCTTTGAATTATATATTATTTTGAATAAAGTGATATCAGCCTAAAGGAATTTTACAGTAGTTCATTTTTTGGGAAGATTAAACAATGCAGATCCCAAAGGAATTCCATTAAGCATCTTTTTATGTAATAAAATGTTTTTCTTTCTATCTATCTATCTATCTATCTATCTATCTATCTATCTATCTCTCCATCCATCCATCCATCCATCCATCCATCCATCCATCCATCCATCCATCTATTCAACCATCCATCCATCCATCCATCCATCCATCCATCCATCCATCCATCCCATGTTTGCCATAGTCAAGTGATAAGACAATGTACTTACTCAGTGCTGGTATAGGGAGCATTTGCTGATTGAGAAGAGATGCCAGTGTTTGATAGCGAACCTGGGAGTAAGTAGGAGATAATAGTGTTAATGCAAGTCGGCTACCATAGCAGTTACATATATCTTTTTTTTATTTTCTTTTTTAGCAGCAGTTAATCTTGTATTAATTCTACCTTGGCTATTGGGATATTATTCCACTGTCAAGATAATGATGTCAACACTATTTTCTATAGTATTTTCTGTAATCAGAGATAACAGTATGATGTGGTGAGAAATAAATTGCATTTTTACTACCTTCTTAATTTGCATTATGAGACTATCACAAAGATACTAATCTTCTCCTTGGAATTTACTCAAGCAAGCACCATGCATATGGGGTTTAATTTAGTTAGTTATTTAAATATTTAGTTTTATTTGAAATGTGGGATTGCAAAGAGAAGAAAAAGAGAGAACAGAGAAGAGAGAGAAGAGATCTGCCACATGAAGGGTCATTCTTCAAATAGCCTTAACTGCTAGAGCTGAACTGATCCAAAGCCAGGAGCCTGGAGCTTCTTCTAGGTTTTCCATGTGGGTGCAGGAGCCCAAGGACTTGAGCCATACTCTTGACGCTTTCACAGGCCTTAATCACAGAGCTGAGTTGGAAATGGAGTGGGTGGGACTCTAACCAGTGCCTGTATTGGATGCCAGTGCCATAGGCGGAAGCTTAGTCCACTGCACCATGGCTCCAGCACCCATATACATGTCATTTGGACAGTAACTGGAGGGGCTAGTATCACCAAGACTTGACTAAATTACTTCTTGGTGCTCACTGAACCTAAAGGTATCATGTTACGAATGTTTCAGAATGAACAATAATCTTCAGGATTTAAACAGTACAGTTGAGCGCAGAAGAGGGGGTAAAAAAAACCTACCAACTCCACAGGGGTTTACTCTTGGTACGAGGGTACTTGCAAAAGTTCGTGGAAACAGAATCAAAAGATACGTTAATTTTGAAATTTTGCATGTTTTGAAATCCAAGACTAGTTTTTTAAAAATCGTATGTGTTGTAAATTTTTTCCAGATGCTGCATAGGTTTTGATTTATTTTGCACTGAGTTTGCTACTTAGCTGAGTGTTGAATATGCTGGTGAAGGCACCTGTGTCCTGCTTCAGCATTCCCGGGTGTGATACATGACTTCAGCTCCTCACTCTGACTTCCTGCTAATGTAGACCTGAAAGGTATCAGTAACAGTGCCAAGAATTAGGTTACTAGGCTTACCTGGAACACTTGGACTGAGCTCCCTCACCACAGCCTGACCTAACACTGGCTGCTGTGAGCATTTGAGTGACGTATCAGCAGATGAGAGCTTCCTCTTTTTGGTTAGTCTTTTTGTTTGTTGAATTTACAAAGTAAAGTTTTTTTCTTTTTCTAATTATTATTTTATGATACAGTTCCATAGGCTCTGAGATTTCTTTCATCCCCTCCTCAACCCCCCACTGATTTCCCCTATATTTTTATAATATTAGAATCCTTTATAAACAGTCATAAGCCTATCATTATGCTATTTAAATGTATCCTGCCAGTGTCAGCTAAGTGTATCTGGACAATGGCAGACAGTACATCCTCCTATTGTCCAGATATATTTCATATATATTTCATATATATATAGTTTCATTGAGAGTCCATCTTTGATTTGGAAGTAGAGATGCCTATTGTATTGTTTTTTCACATCTGGGTATGATAGACTCTTACACAGTTACTATACATCCCCTTAAATGAAAAGCCATAAAACAAAATCAGTAACAGGAAGAAAAATAGAAAATTTACAACAATGTGAAGTTAAATAACGTTCTACTGAATGACCAATGTGTCATTGAAGAAGTGAAAAAGAAAATTAAAAACTTTCTTGAGGAAAGTGATGTTGCTGTATGACCTATGATTCAGTGAAGAATTAAACTAGAGAAAAAAATCTTTTTGAATTTTAAAAATTTATACCAACTTAATCTCATCTTTTAGTTTCCTGGCCTGGAAACTTTCTGAGATCCTTCCTCTTCTTCTTCTTTTTTTTTTTTTTTAAAGATTTTATTATTATTGGAAAGCCGGATATACAGAGAGGAGGAGAGACAGAGAGGAAGATCTTCCATCCGATGTTTCACTCCCCATGTGAGCCGCAACGTGCTGGTGCGCCCTGATCCGAAGCCGGGAACCTGGAACCTCTTCCGGGTCTCCCACGCAGGTGCAGGGTCCCAATGCATTGGGCTGTCCTCGACTGCCTTCCCAGGCCACAAGCAGGGAGCTGGAAGGGAAGTGGAGCTGCCGGGATTAGAACCAGTGCCCATATGGGATCTCGGGGCTTTCAAGGCGAGGACTTTAGCCGCTAGGCCACGCCGCTGGGCCCACCTGTTGTTATTTTAACAATATATTTTGCAAAGCATCAATTTTTCATTTTGATAGAGCCAAGTTTATCCTTTTTTTTTGTAGATTGTATACTTTTATTGTGTCATCTAAGAATTACTTGACTAACTCATAGGTTGCAGAATTTATCTCTGTATTTTCTCCTGAGAGTTTTATAATTTTCTGTGTAACATTTAGTTCTGTGATCCACTTTAAGTGAATTTGTGTATAACAGAATGGAGTACATGTAAGTCAAGGAAAGGGCCAGGGCTAAGGTGAAGTTAGAGACACTTACCACGAACGCAGAATTCAATGGGATACCCAAGAACTCTGTGATCAGTGAAAGGTTATGTAACAAAAATAGTATATAAGATGTCTATAATGAATAAAATACTGAGGTATGGTGTCAACTACAGAACTATGCAAGGCTTTATGGCACCTGTGTTGAAAGGAAATCTCATTTTGACAAACCCTATTCTTATTTAAAATTTTGATATTTGTCATCAATTACTATCTTAATATTACTTATTATTATGCTGGTGGAGAACTGGAGTGGAGCAAGCTTGTGCTTTAGGAATACTTTGAATTTTGGTCTTCTTTCTGCCATACCAACCATTGCTTACTTCCTAGAGTCCTCAGACAGGACTATGGTGCCTCTGTGCAGCATTCGGAGGGAGAGACTCAATGGATTGTTTTTCTTCTGGTTCTGAGGACCAGAAGCTCTTTGGCATTACCGTGGTGATAGGAAGCACAAGAGGAAACAGCACACATGGCAGCAGATGCCCCCGGGAGGAAGTGGCTAAGTTAGTTGCACGTTTGGATGGACATCCATATGGTAGGAAATAAAATCATGTCATTGATCCCAATGGGAGTCATGTCTTACTCTGCTGCTGTGTTGCCCTGACACAGCTGCCACCAGTGTAGTTGAATACATGTTGTTCTGGTTCTCAATGTTATTTTCCAGAATCTGTCTCTTTTTACCTATGCGAGATCTATGGCTTAATTCTGTGTAAAAATCAGACTTGCTTTAACAGAAGATTTTACAACCTCCCTGAAGGGTTTTGGTTTTTTTTCTTCATGTTAAGCCTCACGTTCTCATGTTTAGAGCCCATATCCTTTCCTATAGTCCTCATGGAGTTGAAGAGCAGCTGGCCAACATCCTGTTTCCTCAAGATTGTAAAGTTACTGCGCAGTCTTCTGATGTCAAAGAGGACGTAATATAAGCTTGTTCTTCATTGACATTTCCTTGTGTATCATATTTTCTCAGTGGTTCTGTTATCTTTGCTCCTACCCTCAGCTTTTTGTAAATTCTCTAGTGACCCGATTGGAGTAAGGCTTTCCTCAGGACTAATGGTGCCGTATGTGTAGTAAGAGCATCATATTCCCCGTGCTTATTAGCACAGTACATGGCATATTGTGGCTGTTCAGTGAAATGTATTTGTTAATTGTACTTTACCTTTTGTTACATTTAATTACATATTCTTGTTGAGACTTACTGTAATGACTATTCTCTCATCTTCCCTTGTGTTTTGTTTTTCTTTTTTTTATTAATAGATTTTTTTAGATTAATTTGGAATTTCGGGAGATAAATGTTTCCTTTGATATTTTATGAAAGAAGTACACATTTTACTTTGCATCTTTAAAACTTGAGATAGATGATCCATTTTTATACTTACTAAAAATAAATGTGTTTGAATTCAGCAAAGGAAACACAAATTTACTGCAGATGCTTAAAATACTGGTAATTTACATTCTAATGAATATAAATTGTTTTTGTTGTACTGTTAAGGCATATGATCTGTTCATCGGACCTATTTTGCAAAGAATACTGTGCTTTGAAGTAAAAATTTATTTATTGGACTTTGACATCATATTTTGTTAAAAATGTAATCATGCTTCCTTAGAATGGGAAACAAATGCTGATACACTTACCACTTTTTTTCTGCATCTCTAGTCTCCCTTAATATGATTTGTTTTTTTTTTATTTTTTTTTTTATTTTTAATTAATATTTAGCATTATGTGACAGTTTCATAGGCTTTGGGAATCCCCCTCCCTCTCCCCTCCCCCCTGGTGGATTCCTCCACCTTGATGCAGCATTACAGTTCAAATTCAATCAAGATTCTTTCCTTGCAAACATATATTAAGCATGGAGTCCAGCTACTTATTGTCCAGATGGGTTGAACAGTTTCTTGGGGAGACCATTTCTGGTCCGAAGTCAGAGCTGGTATAATATCATCACAGTCAATTAAGAGTCCCAATATAACATCAACAGCAATTTGCAACATTATGGAATTGACATGGTTCTGAGCAACCAGTATGTTTAAAAAAAAAAAAAAATCAAAGAACAAAATAACAAAAAACAAGTCCTAACCACAACCTATGATTAGCTCATTGACATCTCAACTTTAGTTTATATACAGGACCGGACTGGCTGCTATATACCTTGAAAAGGCTATAGGGTACCATTCAGCTGTCTCATGTCTATTTCATTTTAGCATTTAGCCATTTGTTGTGTTGAAGTATAATTTTGTTGATCTTGGCAGATTCTGGGATAATCTAGACTAGCTTGTAACTCTAACAAGACATTTGTCGACATTTAATGTGCAGAACATTTTTTTTTTTGGGTGGGGGGCTGTGCAGGAAAATCCTCAATACCATGGTGAGGAGTGACTAATCTTTGTGTCCCACCCAGCAAGGCATGAGCCAATCCATGCCAGCAATATGATTTGTTTTTAAACCAGCATTCTGTTTTTTCAAATAGTATTTATGGTGGGATTACAGATTCAAAGCCTGGAGTGAAGAATCTTTTCCCGTGGTCAAATATTTGACAGTGATCTCATTTGGAATTACTATGTGAGATGAAAGACCAATCACATGTTGACTACAGCTTCATGAACAAAAAAACCCAAAAAAAAAGAACTTGTCCAGTTTAATAACTATTAATCCATAGTCTAGTGTTATTCAACCCCATAAAAGTCTGGACCTTGTTGATGCCATCATTTTCCTTAATATTTATTTTATTTGAAAGGCAGAGGTTTTGCGGGGAAGTAGCGAAAGAGGAGAGAAGAATGATGGGGAGAGAAATATTCCATCACTGGTTCGCCTCCAAAATGTCTTCAATGGCTGGGGATGAACTTGCAAAAGCCTGGAACTCCATTTGGATCTCCCACGTAGAAGGCAGGGGTCCAGGTATTTGGGCCATCTTCTGCTTTCCCAGGCACATTTTTAGGGAGCAGGATCAGAAGCAGAGCAGCTGGCACTTGAACTAGCATTCATATGAGATGTCAGTGTCTCAGACAATGGCTTTAACCCTCTTTGCCACAGTGCTAGCCCCTGATGTCAGTATTTGTAAGTAAATCTCTCTCTCTCTCTCTGTCTCTCTCTCTCTCTGTCTCTCTCTCTCTATTTTATTGCAAAGTCAGATATACAGAGGAGGAGAGGCAGAGAGGAAGATGTTCTGTCCGTTGATTCACTCCCCAAGTGGTCATAATGGCTGGAGCTGAGCCAATCCCAAGCCGGGAGCCCGGAGCCTCTTCTGGGTCTCCCACAGGGGTGCAGGGCCCGTCCTCAATTGCTTTCCCAGGCCACAAGCAGGGAGCTGGAAGTAAGTATCTATTTCTATGTCTCTACTCCTTGAGGTATAGGAATAGTCAGTGTTTCCTTTTTAATTAAATAGTAACTTTCCCCTCCTTTCTCTACCCTGAATTTTGATATTTTATTAGGTATTTAAACTTATATTTCCTTGTGTAAATATGATTGTTATGAGTGGCTGAGTTGGGTGATGAGGCAAACACTGCCTAATGTGAGCAGAATCCTGAGGAAGAGATCCCTACATCCTCAGCAAAATAAGAGGGGTGGGGATGGCGGAGGAAGAGAATCTGAACTTTCAGATACCTACAATGTTCAGAGTGGCATACCATTGTTCCTATGTGTAAACATGTAATAGAGTCATGTCATAATGTCTGTGCTCTGTTGTAAGCATCCCACTGGTGCGCCAGTAAAGGCCTTCATGTAGGATTCTCTGACAATTTTTCTTCTCCAGACCTGAATCTGATAAATAGTCTATGGTAATAAGTTTTCCAGCTGTTCTTTCAGAACTCAGGCCGAACTTTCACAATTATATATAGTGTGGGGACGAAGGGGGTCTCTAATTAGCATATATCCCAGGATAGTGTTTTTCCTTTTCTGAGTGATAGATAATATTTTTGTGGGAGGAGGAACTGTAAAACTCTCAAAGGGCTAGATTGTCATGTTATTTAAAACATCTTCACCTGTACTGTATTAAAATAAAGTTTTACATGTGTTATGTAGTTTGTTTTTAAAAAATTTTTTTTAGCTTCAATACTTGATTTGTAAGATTTGACCACAGACATTTCTAATCTTAGAGAATTAGGATTATACATTTTGTTCATATAAACAAAAGTTTGATGCTTCTTATAGTTTTACTCATTTCTGTTTTTTAAATGAGGGATAAAGCAGCCTGGATCTGTGTAGAACAGACTGCAAAACATGACCATTCATAGTGCTTCCCAAGCCTTTTTAGAACCTGTGGTACAGCAGGCAGGACTCCTCTTCGCCAAAAGCGATTGGGGGGGGGCACTGCACGTCTTGGCACACCTGTAGCCCACCCTGTGCCAGCAGTGGGAACCTTCACTGAGTAGAGCCCCAGCTGGAGTGCCTT
This sequence comes from Ochotona princeps, assembly GCF_030435755.1. NCBI lineage: Eukaryota > Metazoa > Chordata > Mammalia > Lagomorpha > Ochotonidae > Ochotona > Ochotona princeps. The sequence continues at coordinate 21,189,291 of NC_080854.1, read as the reverse complement.
GTAGGGCGACCACCCCCCTGTGGACTCCAGCTTCAGTCTGCTGCTGCTGGAGTGTCGTTAATGAGGATAATTACTGCAGTCTTTCTTCAGTCAGTTGGGCTTTCTTTGCCTTCATAAATTCTCATTAAGTAACGGGATTGGAGCTAACATTTAGTGTTTTGAATTAGATGAAGAAAATTGCATTTAATTTCCTTGCCCAAGAGACCTGTTTTCTTTGAGAACTTTTTCTCGTGATGAAATTCCTTCGGCAAGCTTATTATCAGACACAGATGTGATTCATTTAGTGCCAGGGACAACTACCAGGTTCCAGATTTTTTGCTGCTTTAGCGGTTACCTAAATTTCAAAGCACAGACCATAAGTGGATTGATTTTAATAAACATTTTACATGGGCTTGATGGAAATTAATCTGGTAATTAGACATCAATTTTTTAAAAGTTGAATCCATGCATTGCACCAACTGTTTATGGCTGGTGCAAAGTAGTACATTTCCTCACTTTTCTATAGCCATCCTGACATTTGTAAAAGTGCTGTAGATTTTTTTTTTTCTGTTCACTGTAAGGCTGCTCTCAGGCTTATCAGAAAAGGAAATGATTTGGAACAGGAAAGGGAGAAGATTGGTGAGATTTCCAGCAAAAAAAAATGACCATTGCTCCAACTCTGTTCTGTAGCAAACCTTCCCTGAGTAGAGGAATATAGAGGAGAAAGAAGGGACAGGCTTGTGCTCAGTTTGAGAGAAGTCTGGGGACAACAGCTACCTGTTGCTTTGTTTTTGAGGACTGAAGTTTACTCACCCGGTGTGCTTCCTGAACTGAAAGGGAGGCAGCCCAGCCCCCAAGGCCCATTCATTCTGGAGAGTCATTCAAAGTTTGGGGAAAGCAAGGCTTTGAGAGAGTGGAGGGAACCAGGACCAAACTGATAACCTGGAGAAGACAACACAATTCTCATCTGATTCTTCCATCTCCCTGGTTGAATATTTTAATGTAGAAAACATTTTTGTTCTTTTATTTGAATTAAATAAATCTTGGTCCTGTGGAAGCATGAACAAAGCTCTGATTTGGTACCCTTCTGGCTTTACCTGACTTTTAAAAACTTTTCTGTGGCCCATATCTTGATACACATCCTTAACCTTGGGGTTAAGGGTGCACACATGTCTGTGCAGATGCATTGGATGGTCCTGGGAATGTCCATCGTTCTGAGGCTGCCTGTCCTCTGGTCTGCCAAGCTGTGTGACCGTCTTTTGCATGGGCTGATGGCAGACCCTTAATTTGAAATTGTTTTATGTATGTATGTGTGTATTTATTTACTACTATTTTAGAAAAGTGGCTCATTCTCCCAAGGAATCACTAAATTAACCTATCCATTTTGTACTATATGGTAAAAAAAAAAACAAACCAGATGCAGTTTGGTTTACAGTGTGGGTCAGCAGCTGGGAAAGATCAGGAAATAGTGTCTCAACCTAATCATGTTTAAGGTGTAAACTTATGAACGATGTAGGGCTTCTTTTAGCATGTAGACTAAGAGACTAAGGGTGGTGTTTGGATACATGCATTACAGACATCTAAGATGTTGCACAGGCTTTGTTGTCTTTTATAGTAACATTTGTGAAGTGAGATCTAGGAGGCTTTTTCTTTTATGGTTTTAGTAATACCATCTGCTTTAAAATATAAACTTGCTAAGATTTCTACTTCTGGGTTAGATGACTTTACAAATGATTAAAAATCTCCTACCTCCCTTCCTTCCCATCTTTCCAAATAGGGTTTTGCCTTGTGAGTAAAATAAGGGAATGAACCATGCAGTTGGAGAAACCTGCCAACTGATCCCATCTCCTCTGTATAAGTGATGTGACCTTGGGAAATTTATCTATTCTAACAGCCTCAGTTTCTTCATCTGTGACATGGAGTGAAATTGAGAGCTGTATTAGTAGTAGTATTGTGAGACCTCAAACTGCATTTTTTAAAAAAGATTTATTTATTTTTATTGCAAAGTCAGATATATAGAGAGGAGGAGAGACAGAGAGGAACATCTTCTGTCTGATGATTCACTCCCCAAGCGACTGCAGTGGCCGGTGCTGAGCCGAGCTGAAGCCAGGAGCCAGGAACTTCCTCCAGTTCTCCAACGTTGGTGCAGGGTCCCAAGGTCTTGCTGAACTGCTTTTTCAGGCCACAAACAGGGAGCTGGATGGGAAGTGGAGCTGCTGGAATTAGAACCGGCAGCCATATGGGATCCTGGCTCGTTCAAGGTGAGGGCTTTAGCCACTAGGCCACGGCGCCAGGCCCCTCAAACTACATTAAAAAGCGTAAAATTCCAGATACCTAATAGCTCTCTCATCAGTATGTTCCAAAATATAAACCTGTTTCTGTCTTTCCTTCTCTCCTTTTTAGCTTCTAAAAGTAAATTTTTTACCCAAGGAAATAAACTGTTTGGAATTTTTTTTTAGCTTTTTCACTTTTTTTAAAGGGCAATTTCAGAATCCCTGTTTTTTTTAAACATTTTATTATTGTTATTATTTTATAATACAGTTTCATATTCCCTTATCCCCTTCCCAGTTCCCTCCCCCGCAGTTCCTCCATATCATTACTAACATATAGTTCTTCATACTCAGTCATATGTCCATCATTGCGGGCATAGACAATGGCAGAGAGTCCAGAATCCTATTGTCAAGATATAGTGAACAGTTTCATTGTAAGTCCATCTTTGGAAGTAGAAATGCATACCACCCTACATCCTCATATCTGAATGTTAGTCTCCATTTCACAGCTACTGTACATCCCCTTAAATGAAAAGTCATGATTCAAAATCAACAATAGAAAGAAAAATAGAAATTTACAATGCCATGAAGTTGAATGACATGTTACTAGATATGACAGTTTCCATTACACAGCTACTATACATCCCCTTAAATGAAAAGTCATGATACAAAATCAACAATAAAAAGAAAAATAGAAATTGACAATGCCTGAAGTTAAATGACATGTTACTAGATATGACAGTCTCCATTACACGACTACTATACATCCCCTTAAATGAAGAGCCACAAAACAAAATCAACATCCGGGAGAAAAAAGAAGTTAACAACATCAAGAAGTTAAACAACATGCTATTAAATGACTAATGTGTAGCTGAAGAAATGAAAATCAAGAACCTTCTTGAAGAAAATGATGCCACTGCATGATCTACGAGTCATTGAATGATTTAATCAGAAGGAAGTGTTTTGAAGAGATGAAAACAACAGAAAACAACAAAACCCATGTGATATAGTTTCCGCTGATCTTTGCTGAAGTGTGTCTCCTCCAGAAATTAAGCAGATGGGTTTTGTTTTTTAATCCAGTGTACTAATCTATGGCGTTGATTGAGCTTAAGCCATTTACATTCAGAGTTTAATATACATGGGCGTTACTTTGGTCCTGTCATTTTAGGAATGGGTTGTTCATTGGTTTAATCTTCTGTTGTCATTTTACTGGGATGTTCTTTACCTTTGCCTTTGGTTTTGGTAGGTGCTATTCCTCTTTTCTGTCAAGAGAACTTCTTGAAGTATCATTTGTAGGGCAGAATCCCTGTTTTGTTTCAGTCAACAGATATCTTAATATTGCTGACTGAATGTGATGCTCCCATCTTCCTGGACCCAAACCCGTATTTTCCTCTGGCCTCTCCAGACAGGAAAGGTGTTTGTATAGGGCACGGTGAGAGTTTGTTGCTCCTTCCAGTGCTGTTGTGTGTTACTCCTGGGTCTGGTCATTGTTTCTAGAGGCTGCTGCTGGAGCCAAGTTCTTCTTGAGGGGCAGTTTATGGTCACTCTTCGTTGCCCATTTATAAGACTGTAATATCAAAGTGGAGTTTGACTCCAAAGAATGAGCCTGATTTTGTGATGAAATGGAATTTGGCTTTATAAATTGAGGGAAGCCATTTGTGGGTCAACGTGTTTTGTAAGATGAAGTAGATTCATGTAAAAATAAAACATTTATTCATTTATTTATTAAGTAAATGGGTAGATTAACACCAAAAGACTAATTCCAGATTCTAGTCCTTTATGCTACAGTGGTTTTCTGCTGTTTGAATCTTACCATAAAATGGGAGAACTCTGCCTTTGCCCCCTGGAAATCACACGTCTTGATGTTATTCTGGGGTCCTGCATTTCAGGAGTGCTCCCACCCCTGCGGGAGCTGCCATCTCAGTAACTCAGCAGGTCTGAGGGTGTCAAGTCCCCAGCTCAAAAGAGTCATCTCGTAAAGAACAGGGTGAAGGAAGTTTTGGGATGGTTGGTTGATTGAGTGATTACACTCTATTTATAGCTCGTTTGTCTGCTGAGGGTTCTTTAGGCTTCTAGCAGGCACGTGGGCCTTTGTTAGGCAAAGACTGGTATGTCTATTTGACAAGTTAGCAGCATGGCAGTCCTGCTTGCTCCCCAGCTCTGCCCCTGGCTCAGGGATTATTTGCTTTGGCAGATGGCCAGCTCACTGCTGTAAGATGCATTTCCTTGGCAGGACAAAATGTGGAGCCACGTTATCTGTAAAGTTTACAAAGGTTAGCCAAACACACAATAAGTATTAATAAACAAACACAAAAAAAGGCCTACTCACCGTTAACTTTGAATTCTGTTTCTTCATTCTGTGTTTTTGGAATCTCTGTAGTATGTGATTAATAACCAGTCTTGGGGCAATTGAGACTTAAGTATCCTTTGCAGCTCATAGGTCCCTGCTTAGCTACTTTTTTGACTCATCGCCACACAGGACAGAGTTCTGGGATGGCTGTTTAGTTCAAGGGGTTTTATTTGCCTCTCTCTGCCTTGACATGAAAGAGAAGCAAATGTGCTCCTCCAGAAGAAGTTACGCTGATCAGCCATGTGTAGGTTTAAGTCCTAAAGGGTAAAGTGCCTGAACAGGAATAGAGGTGCTTGGGTTCCCCGGAAAGCAGTCAGACAAGGGTCTGTTGGCCTGGGCAGTTGACTCTAGCATGTAGACCCTCACCCTGGAGGAAGAGAGTGGTGGTAGCCTGCTGCCCTACATTGTGGATTTTTTTTTCAGTTCTCACTTGAAAATGTATTTCAGAACCAGCAATTTTAGACTGCTTAGACCTCTAGAGAACCAAGGGAGAGGGATCACTATATTTTCAAGATTTCTCTGGGTCCTTGAAAACCCCTCTCATTCTCTTCTCTGGCAGATTGCATCGTGTCCATCCTCTCTGCTGGTCCACATTAGGATGGAACTAACTAAACCAGCTACGTTTGTGGGATATCCGAGTGTCCCATGTAATGATATGGATAAATCAGATTAGTCTTGATGGAGAGTCATGATTTTTGCCTTAAAAATTCTCTTCACATGTACCTAGCAGAGCAGTTTATTGAGGCAGGATGTAAGTGGTGACCATCTGCTGAGCTTCAGACATTAATCTAGGCACCAGGCATACAGCCTCCAACAGAATTCATCAGGATCTGTGTCCACGGAGCTTATGTTCCAGTGAAGGTGGCAAGCAACACACATTGTTAATAAGCAGATCACATACTGTGTTCGGAGGTGTTGTATGCCATGAGAAGAAGAGTAAGGAAAGGAAAGTCATGAGCATACATTTAT